>NC_088383.1:63214062-63528125 GCF_037993035.2 Macaca fascicularis | reverse complement strand
CCCCATTCACAAATACCACAAAAAGAACAAAATACCTAGGAATATAGCTAACCAGGAAAGTTAAAAGATCTTTACAAGGAGAACTGCAAAATACTGCTCAAAGAAATCAGAGATGACACTAACATACGGAAAAGCATTCCAATCTCATGGATAGGAAGAGTCCATATTGTTAAAATGGACATACTGCCCAAAGCAATTGATAGATTCAATGCTATTCCTATTAAACTACCATTGACATTCTTCACAGAATTAGAAAAAAAAAAAAAACTATTTAAAAATTTATATGGAACCGAAAAAGAGCCCAAATAGCCAAGACAATCCTTAGTAAAAAGAACAAAGCTGGAGGCATCACACTTCCTGATTTCAAACTATACGACATGGCTTCGGTAACTAAAACATCATGGTACCAGTACAAAAACAGACACACAGACCAATGGAACAGAATAGAGAACACAGGAATAAGACCACACACCTACTACTATCTGATCTTCAAGAAGCACAGCTGAAACAAGCAATGGGGAAAGCATTCCCTATTCAATAAATGGTGCTGGGATAACTGGCTAACCATTTGCAGAAGTTTGAAGCTGGACTTCTTTCTTATACCATATACAAAAATTAACTCAAGGTGAATTAAAGACTTAAATGTAAAACCACAAACTCTAAAAACTCTGGAAGACAACCTAAGCAATACCATTCTGAACATAGGAACAAGCAAAGATTTCATGACGAAGACACCAAAAACAATTGCAACAAAAGCAAAAATTGACAAATGGGATCTAATTAATCTAAAGAGCTTCTACACAGCAAAGTAAACTATCAACAGAGTGAACAGACAACCCACAGAATGGGAGAATATTTTTGCAAACTATGCATTTGACAAAGGTCTACTATCAAGCATCTATAAGGAACTTAAATTTACAAGAAACAAAGAACCACATTAAAAAGTGGGCAAAGGACATGAACAGAAAAAGAAGACATACATGTGTGGCCATCAATCATATTTTAAAAAGCTCAAGGCTGTACACAGCGGCTCATGACTGTTATCCCACCACTTTGGGAGGCAAGTTGGGTTGATTACTTGAGTTCAGGAGTTCGAGACCAGTCTGGTCAACATGGTGAAACCCCGTCTTCACTAAAACACAAAAATTAGCTGTGCATAGTGGCGGGTGCCTGTAATCCCAGCTACTCAGGAGGCTGAGGCAGGAGAATTGCTTGAACCCAGAAGTTGCAGTGAGCCAAGATCATGCCACTGTACTCCAGCCTGGATAACAGAGTGAAACTCTGTCTCAAAAGAAAAAAGAAAAAAAAAAAGAAAAAAAAAAAAAAAAGCTCAACATCATGGATCGCTAGAGAAATGCAAATCAAAATCACAGTGAGATGCGTACGATCTCACACCATTCAGAATGGCTATTATTAAAAAGTCAATAAATAACAGATGTTGGCGAGGTTGTGGAGAAAAAGGAACACTTATACACTGTTGGTCAGAGTGCAAATTAGTTCAACTATTGTGAAAAACCATGTGGCAATTTTTCAAAGACCTGAAAACAGAAAAAACATTCTAATTAACAATCCCGTTGCTAGACATATACCCAAACAAATATAAATCGTTCTATTATAAAGACACATGCACATGTATGTTCATTGCAGCACTATTCACAATAGCAAAGATATGGATCAACCTACATGCCCACCAATGGTGGACTGGATTTAAAACAATGTAAATATACACGATGGAATACTATGTAGCCATAAAAAGAACGAGATTATGAACTTTGCAAGAACATGGATGGAGCTAGAGTCCATTATCCTTAGCAAACTAACACAGAAACAGAAAACCAAATACCGCATGTTCTCACTTATGTGGGAGCTAAATGGTGAGAACACATAGACACATAGATGGGAACAACATACACTGGGGCTATTGGAAGGTTGCAGTATGGAGGAGGAAGAGGATCAGGAAAAATAACTAATGGGAATGAGACTTAAAACCTGGTTGATGAAATAATCTGTACAGCAAACCATCATGACAGAATTTTACTTATATAACAAATCTGCACATGTACCCCTGAAATAAAAGATAAATAAAAATAAAAGTTAAATTAAAAAAAAAACCCAAGGTATCGGGACAACTAAGTAAAATGTATGAACTTGAATTTAATCCTAGATCAGTAAAGGACATTTGTAGAGTAATTTGTGAAATTTTGATAAGGTATGTAAGTCACAGTCTTTTACTAATGTTAATTTCCTGATTTTGATAAATGTTCTGTGTTTATAAAAATGTTACTATTTGAGGAATATTGGTGATGGGAATACCAGAATGTCTAGTATTTTTTTGCAACACTTTTTACATCTTAAATATTTTGCAAATGAAAAGTTAAAGTTTAAAAGTTAAAAATACTAGAAAATATATTTTTTCACTTATAATCCCAGCAAGAAACCAATAGTTTTATTATAATTCTGGTTAGTGTATGAGAAAACAGAAACCTTAATACATTGTTGGTGGAGGGTAAAAACTGGTAAAATTTCTATGAGGTCCATTAATATATAAGCCTTAAATTGAAACTTAAAACCACTTGACTTAGCCTTTCTACAAATGGAATATTATCCTCCCATTACACTTGCATGTGTGCAAAACGGCACATGTACAGGGATAGTCATTGCAGCATCAATTTTAATAGGAAAAGGCCAAAGACATTTATTTTTATCCAAAGAGGACTGGTTGAGTCAACAGTCCTCTAACAGTAACAATAAATAAAATAAAATAACAGTATTTAAATGAATACTTGAATCATAAAAGAATAAAGAAGCACTTTATACAATGCTTTTGAATACCTTAGGATATGTAGTTACATGGAAATGACAGTGTTTATAAAAGTGTACGCCTTTTAACTTTTACATATATTGGTTTGAAAGGAAAGGAAGGAAACTGTTAATAGTTAGTTAGCAGCTAAGTAGTCAAGAGCATAGACATTGCTCTGTGATTTCCTGAGTTCCAATCTCAACTCTGTCACTAATAGTTGTAATGACAGGAGTAAATTACTTAATCTGAGAGATCCTCAGTTTCCTCATCTGTAAAATGGGGAGATTACAGTTGCTAGCTAAAGGGCTGTACTGAAGATTAACTGAGTTAGTTGATTTGAAATGCTTAGAACTTAGAACTGCCTCACACTTAAAAATTCCACAAACACTATTCTTAACACGCTTTTAAGAAGACCTTTGTTAATGTGTTGCCAGGGTAGGAACAAAATCATTTACTGTATACATTTGCACATTTTGGATTTTGAGCTGTGTGGACTGTGTTAGCTATTTAAATATAGAAGAGAAAAATGAAATCAAATGAAAAAATAAAATTTTATCTATATAAAATCTTATTCTATAAGGAGAAAAAAATCTCAAAGTCCTCATACTTGCCATCAAATAGTGTCCCACTGGGAACCTCAGTACAAATATCTATTCTACTGGAGAGAGATTTATATCTCAATATTATACTGAATTATTGCTGTCCATATTTATGATTTTAATTATTGGCTTTATGTATAATCATATTTATTCTGACAATATTATGTCTTAATTAAATGATCTGAATTTTGGACATGCACTGATTTTTTTTTTAAATTTAATTTTATTTTATTTTATTTATTTATTTTTTTTTATTTTTATTTTTTTTTAATTTATTTATTATTATTATACTTTAAGTTGTAGGGTACATGTGCATAACGTGCAGGTTTGTTACATATGTATACTTGTGCCATGTTGGTGTGCTGCACCCATCAACTCGTCATTTACATCAGGTATAACTCCCAATGCAATCCCTCCCCCCTACCCCCTCCCCATGATAGGCCCCGGTGTGTGATGTTCCCCTTCCTGAGTCCAAGTGATCTCATTGTTCAGTTCCCACCTATGAGTGAGAACATGCGGTGTTTGGTTTTCTGTTCTTGTGATAGTTTGCTAAGAATGATGGTTTCCAGCTGCATCCATGTCCCTACAAAGGACACAAACTCATCCTTTTTGATGGCTGCATAGTATTCCATGGTGTATATGTGCCACATTTTCTTAATCCAATCTGTCACTGATGGACATTTGGGTTGATTCCAAGTCTTTGCTATTGTGAATAGTGCTGCAATAAACATACATGTGCATGTGTCTTTATAGCAGCATAATTTATAATCCTTTGGGTATATACCCAGTAATGGGATGGCTGGGTCATATGGTACATCTAGTTCTAGATCTTTGAGGAATCGCCATACTGTTTTCCATAATGGTTGAACTAGTTTACAATCCCACCAACAGTGTAAAAGTGTTCCTATTTCTCCACATCCTCTCCAGCACCGGTTGTTTCCTGACTTTTTAATGATTGCCATTCTAACTGGTATGAGATGGTATCTCATTGTGGTTTTGATTTGCATTTCTCTGATGGCCAGTGATGATGAGCATTTTTTCATGTGTCTGTTGGCTGTATGAATGTCTTCTTTTGAGAAATGTCTGTTCATATCCTTTGCCCACTTTTTGATGGGGTTGTTTGTTTTTTTCTTGTAAATTTGTTGGAGTTCTTTGTAGGTTCTGGATATTAGCCCTTTGTCAGATGAGTAGATTGCAAAAATTTTCTCCCATTCTGTAGGTTGCCTGTTCACTCTGATGGTAGTTTCTTTTGCTGTGCAGAAGCTCTTTAGTTTAATGAGATCCCATTTGCCAATTTTGGCTTTTGCTGCCGTTGCTTTTGTTGTTTTAGACATGAAGTCTTTGCCCATGCCTATGTCCTGAATGGTACTACCTAGGTTTTCCTCTAGGATTTTTATGGTATTAGGTCTAACATTTAAGTCTCTAATCCATCTTGAATTAATTTTCGTATAAGGAGTAAGGAAAGGATCCAGTTTCAGCTTTCTACTTATGGCTAGCCAATTTTCCCAGCACCATTTATTAAATAGGGAATCCTTTCCCCATTTCTTGTTTCTCTCAGGTTTGTCAAAGATCAGATGGCTGTAGATGTGTGGTATTATTTCTGAGGACTCTGTTCTGTTCCATTGGTCTATATCTCTGTTTTGGTACCAATACCATGCTGTTTTGGTTACTGTAGCCTTGTAGTATAGTTTGAAGTCAGGTAGCCTGATGCCTCCAGCTTTGTTCTTTTGACTTAGGATTGTCTTGGAGATGCGGGCTCTTTTTTGGTTCCATATGAACTTTAAAGCAGTTTTTTCCAATTCTGTGAAGAAACTCATTGGTAGCTTGATGGGGATGGCATTGAATCTATAAATTACCTTGGGCAGTATGGCCATTTTCACGATATTGATTCTTCCAATCCATGAGCATGGTATGTTCTTCCATTTGTTTGTGTCCTCTTTTATTTCACTGAGCAGTGGTTTGTAGTTCTCCTTGAAGAGGTCCTTTACATCCCTTGTAAGTTGGATTCCTAGGTATTTTATTCTCTTTGAAGCAATTGTGAATGGAAGTTCATTCCTGATTTGGCTCTCTGTTTGTCTGTTACTGGTGTATAAGAATGCTTGTGATTTTTGCACATTAATTTTGTATCCTGAGACTTTGCTGAAGTTGCTTATCAGCTTAAGGAGATTTTCGGCTGAGACAATGGGGTTTTCTAAATATACAATCATGTCATCTGCAAACAGGGACAATTTGACTTCTTCTTTTCCTAACTGAATACCCTTGATTTCTTTCTCTTGCCTAATTGCCCTAGCCAGAACTTCCAACATTATGTTGAATAGGAGTGGTGAGAGAGGGCATCCCTGTCTTGTACCAGTTTTCAAAGGGAATTTTTCCAGTTTTTGCCCATTCAGTATGATATTGGCTGTGGGTTTGTCATAAATAGCTCTTATGATTTTGAGGTACGTTCCATCAATACCGAATTTATTGAGCGTTTTTAGCATGAAGGGCTGTTGAATTTTGTCAAAAGCCTTTTCTGCATCTATTGAGATAATCATGTGGTTCTTGTCTTTGGTTCTGTTTATATGCTGGATTATGTTTATTGATTTGCGAATGTTGAACCAGCCTTGCATCCCAGGGATGAAGCCCACTTGATCATGGTGGATAAGCTTTTTGATGTGTTGCTGAATCCGGTTTGCCAGTATTTTATTGAGGATTTTTGCATCGATGTTCATCAGGGATATTGGTCTAAAATTCTCTTTTTTTGTTGTGTCTCTGCCAGGCTTTGGTATCAGGATGATGTTGGCCTCATAAAATGAGTTAGGGAGGATTCCCTCTTTTTCTATTGATTGGAATAGTTTCAGAAGGAATGGTACCAACTCCTCCTTGTACCTCTGGTAGAATTCAGCTGTGAATCCATCTGGTCCTGGACTTTTTTTGGTTGGTAGGCTATTAATTATTGCCTCAATTTCAGAGCCTACTATTGGTCTATTCAGGGATTCAACTTCTTCCTGGTTTAGTCTTGGAAGAGTGGAAGTGTCCAGGAAATTATCCATTTCTTCTAGATTTTCCAGTTTATTTGTGTAGAGGTGTTTATAGTATTCTCTGATAGTAGTTTGTATTTCTGTGGGGTCGGTGGTGATATCCCCTTTATCATTTTTTATTGCGTCTATTTGATTCTTCTCTCTTTTCTTCTTTATTAGTCTTACTAGCGGTCTGTCAATTTTGTTGATCTTTTCAAAAAACCAACTCCTGGATTCATTGATTTTTTGGAGGGTTTTTTGTGTCTCTATCTCCTTCAGTTCTGCTCTGATCTTAGTTATTTCTTGCCTTCTGCTAGCTTTCGAATGTGTTTGCTCTTGCTTCTCTAGTTCTTTTAATTGCGATGTTAGAGTGTCAAATTTAGATCTTTCCTGCTTTCTCTTATGGGCATTTAGTGCTATAAATTTCCCTCTACACACTGCTTTAAATGTGTCCCAGAGATTCTGGTATGTTGTATCATTTTTCTCATTGGTTTCAAAGAACATCTTTATTTCTGCCTTCATTTCGTTATGTTCCCAGTAGTCATTCAGGAGCAGGTTGTTCAGTTTCCATGTAGTTGAGCGGTTTTGATTGAGTTTCTTAGTCCTGAGTTCTAGTTTGATTGCACTGTGGTCTGAGAGACAGTTTGTTATAATTTCTGTTCTTGCACATTTGCTGAGGAGTGCTTTACTTCCAATTACGTGGTCGATTTTGGAGTAAGTACGATGTGGTGCTGAGAAGAATGTATGATTTGGGGTGGAGAGTTCTATAGATGTCTATTAGGTCTGCTTGCTGCAGAGATGAGTTCAATTCCTGGATATCCTTGTTAACTTTCTGTCTCGTTGATCTGTCTAATGTTGACAGTGGAGTGTTGAAGTCTCCCATTATTAATGTTTGGGAGTCTAAGTCTCTTTGTAAGTCTCTAAGGACTTGCTTTATGAATCTGGGTGCTCCTGTATTGGGTGCATATATATTTAGGATAGTTAGCTCTTCCTGTTGAATTGATCCCTTTACCATTATGTAATGGCCTTCTTTTTCTCTTTTGATCTTTGATGGTTTAAAGTCTGTTTTATCAGAGACTAGTATTGCAACCCCCGCTTCTTTTTGTTCTCCATTTGCTTGGTAAATCTTCTTCCATCCCTTTATTTTGAGCCTATGTATGGCTCTGCGTGTGAGATGGGTCTCCTGAATACAGCAGACTGATGGGTCTTGACTCTTTATCCAGTTTGCCAGTCTGTGTCTTTTAATTGGAGCATTTAGTCCATTTACATTTAAGGTTAATATTGTTATGTGTGAACTTGATCCTGCCATTATGATATTATCTGGTTATTTTGCTCATTAGTTGATGCAGTTTCTTCCTAGCCTCGATGGTCTTTACATTTTGGCATGTTTTTGCAATGGCTGGTACCGGTTGTTCCTTTCCATGTTGAGTGCTTCCTTCAGGGTCTCTTGTAAGGCAGGCCTAGTGGTGACACAATCTCTAAGCATTTGCTTATCTGTAAAGGATTTTATTTCTCCTTCACTTATGAAACTTAGTTTGGCTGGATATGAAATTCTGAGTTTAAAATTCTTTTCTTTAAGAATGTTGACTATTGGACCCCACTCTCTTCTGGCTTGGAGAGTTTCTGCCGAGAGATCTGCTGTTAGTCTGATGGGCTTCCCTTTGTGGGTAACCCGACCTTTCTCTCTGGCTGCCCTTAAGATTTTTTCCTTCATTTCAACTTTGGTGAATCTGGCAATTATGTGTCTTGGAGTTGCTCTTCTCCAGGAGTATCTTTGTGGCATTCTCTGTATTTCCTGGATTTGAATGTTGGCCTGCCCTACTAGGTTGGGGAAGTTCTCCTGGATGATATCCTGAAGAGTGTTTTCCAACTTGGTTCCATTTTCCCCCTCACTTTCAGGCACCACAATCAGACGTAGATTTGGTCTTTTTACATAATCCCATACTTCTTGCAGGCTTTGTTCATTTCTTTTTCTTCTTTTTTCTTTTGGTTTCTCTTCTCGCTTCATTTCATTCATTTGATCCTCAATCGCAGATACTCTTTCTTCCAGTTGATCAAGTCGGTTACTGAAGCTTGTGCAATTGTCACGTATTTCTCGTGTCATGGTTTTCATCTCTTTCATTTCGTTTATGACCTTCTCTGCATTAATTACTCTAGCCATCAATTCTTCCACTTTTTTTTCAAGATTTTTAGTTTCTTTGCGCTGGGTACGTAATTCCTCCTTTAGCTCTGAGAAATTTGACGGACTGAAGCCTTCTTCTCTCATCTCGTCAAAGTCAATCTCCGTCCAGCTTTGATCCGTTGCTGGCGATGAGCAGCGCTCCTTTGCCGGGGGAGATGCGCTCTTATTTTTTGAATTTCCAGCTTTTCTGCCCTGCTTTTTCCCCATCTTTGTGGTTTTATCTGCCTCTGGTCTTTGATGATGGTGATGTACTGATGGGGTTTTGGTGTAGGTGTCCTTCCTGTTTGATAGTTTTCCTTCTAACAGTCAGGACCCTCAGCTGTAGGTCTGTTGGAGATTGCTTGAGGTCCACTCCAGACCCTGTTTGCCTGGGTATCAGCAGCAGAGGCTGCAGAAGATAGAATATTTCTGAACAGCGAGTGTACCTGTCTGATTCTTGCTTTGGAAGCTTCCTCTCAGGGGTGTACTCCACCCTGTGAGGTGTGGGGTGTCAGACTGCCCCTAGTGGGGGATGTCTCCCAGTTAGGCTACTCAGGGGTCAGGGACCCACTTGAGCAGGGAGTCTGTCCCTTCTCAGATCTCAACCTCCGTGTTGGGAGATCCACTGCTCTCTTCAAAGCTGTCAGACAGAGTCGTTTGCATCTGCAGAGGTTTGGGCTGTGTTTGCTATTGTTTACTGTGCCCTGTCCCCAGAGGTGGAGTCTACAGAGACAGGCAGGTTTCCTTGAGCTGCTGTGAGCTCCACCCAGTTGGAGCTTCCCAGCAGCTTTGTTTACCTACTTAAGCCTCAGCAATGGCGGGCGCCCTTCCCCCAGCCTAGCTGCTGCCTTGCCGGTAGATCACAGACTGCTGTGCTAGCAATGAGGGAGGCTCCGTGGGTGTGGGACCCTCCCAGCCAGGTGTGGGATATGATCACCTGGCCTGTTTGCTTAAAGTGCAGTACTGGGGTGGGAGTTACCCGATTTTCCAGGTGTTGTGTGTCTCAGTTCCCCTGGCTAGGAAAAGGGATTCCCTTCCCCCTTGCGCTTCCCAGGTGAGGCAATGCCTCGCCCTGCTGCAGCTCTCGCTGGTGGGGCTGCAGCAGCTGACCAGCACCAATCGTCTGGCACTCCCCAGTGAGATGAACCCAGTACCTCAGTTGAAAATGCAGAAATCACCCGTCTTCTGTGTCGCTGGCGCTGGGAGTTGGAGACTGGAGCTGTTCCTATTCGGCCATCTTGCTCCGCCCCCCGAAACAATGCGACATGCACTGATTCTATTGGTTCAAAACATGCATTGCTTCTTTTTTTTTTTTTTCTGCAGCTAGTGTTATATTTCAAAAGACTTGCTTTTATTGGCCTAAATACAAAATATTTTTATTAACCATTAAAAATAAGATTTTGTTTCAGTATTCATGCTAGTTAAACCATGTGGGATTAGTAAGTACATTAATGGTACCAGGTAAGATATAGGCACAATAATTTTTTTTTTTTTTTGAGACGGAGTCTCTCTCTGTCACCCAGGCTGGAGTGCGGTGGCCGGATCTCAGCTCACTGCAAGCTCCGCCTCCCGGGTTCACGCCATTCTCCTGCCTCAGCCTCCCGAGTAGCTGGGACTATAGGCGCCCGCCACCACGCCCGGCTAGTTTTTTGTATTTTTTAGTAGAGACGGGGTTTCACCGTGTTAGCCAGGATGGTCTGATCTCCTGACCTCGTGATCCGCCCGTCTCGGCCTCCCAAAGTGCTGGGATTACAGGCGTGAGCCACCGCGCCCGGCCAATAATTTTTTAAAACTGTAAGAGAACCATACCTCCAGATTATCTTTCTACACAAACAAATTTTGTAAATTTATTGTGAATAATTATTTAAAGTGGAGATACTTTGTCAAGTATGGCCTTCGATCAAATATGGTTTGATACAATAAAATGCCTTTAACTAATTTAGCTAAGTTAAAAAGCTTTATTATCCTTAATCTTTGATTCCAGCAATGGAAAATGAAGCCAGAATTTCAATTTGCATAAAAAGCTATAAGCGACTGTACATACGCTCATGGGGCTTTAATTTCATAAATTCTACATTCTCTGCCAAGACCAACACTATCAATGAAAATTAATTTGATATCAAAAGCTCTAATTGTATTGCAATTAAACCTCATCATTACGTCCTTTTTTTACGAAGGGAAAGTGTCCAAGCCCTTCTTGTCAAGGTCTGAGTTCTACAAGACTTTGTATCAGACTATTACAGACACTTAATAAATTTGGAGCTGCAGCCTGAAGCCACATAATACGTCTTCTTAGTTGTATTTTAATATCATCTACTTGCAGTAGGACTATAAAACCACCAAACGTGACCCTAAAATTTTACAGTAAGAAAAATGAAAATGGCATGAATGAAACCTTATCTTTCACATGTCATGTATATTGCCGTATGTTTCGTATACAATACTTCATTTCATGCTCAAAATATTCATAAAGTGGAGAAGCTGTTAGTCCCTTTTACAAATAAAGAAAGAAACCTGTTAAAGAAGTCATCTAGATTGAGCTAGGATAGAAATCTAACCCATATCCCCTACCACTGCATTTATTCTTTCCCAGTTCTGCATCAGACAGTTTTTCTCTACGCCTCTGCTCTGTATGCCTCCTCCCAAAACTCAATCAGTGATTAGATGCAGTGAAGGTGATATGGGGGAGGGGCAGGGAAGTGCTGGGTAGAGAAGGGTGGGGTCCCTGGCCAAGGCTCCACCCTCAGGCCTGTGCACATGGACCTAAGTGAGGACAGGCACTCCTGTTTTCATCCCCAAATGTTGCATTTTCCAAGACTACTCAGGCCCACCATGCCCCCCATCCTGTGCCCATATAAACCCGAGAGTCCCTAGCAGGAACACACACAAGCAGCTGGACGTGGAGAGGAGCAGAAAATCACAGACACCAGCGAACACCTGCAGGCCATCGGCAGCGGGAGGATGTGGAATTCAGTAGGGGGTAGTCAGAGGAGAGTCTGGCGGCTGGGCGGCCCAGCTCCAGGGGATGACCATCTTCCCACTCCATCCCCCTGCTGACCTCCTCATCCAACTCACTGAGAACTGCCTCCTCCACTCAGTAAAATCTCACACCCATCCTCCAAGCCCACGTGTGATCCAATTTTTCTGGTACATTAGGGCAAGAACCCCGGGATACAGAAAGCCCTCTGTTCTTGAGATAAGGCAGAGGATCTGATTGAGCTATTATCACAAGCCGCCTGCAGACAGCAAAGCTGAAAGAGCGCACTGAAACGCATGCCCACTGGGGCTTTGGGAGCTGTAAACACTCAATCCCAGACGCTGCCGTGGAGTCTGGAGTAGGAGCCCAAAGATGCTCCCCATGACCTGCCCATCTGCATGCTCCAAAGAAGGGAGCCACTCCCCTGTGGCACGCCCTCTGAGGGGGATAAGGGAACTCTTTCTGTTTCAAAGGTTTATACTGTAGTCTAGAATAGTGATTCTGAAGCTGTACTGTGCTTAGGAATTATGTAGAGAGTTTGCTAAAATGAAGTTTCTGATTGGGTAGGGCCCACTTCAGATCTGCATTTCTAGTCAGACTCCTAGGTAAATGCCCCGCATGTACTCCAGGGACCATGCTTTTAGAACAAAGCACTAATACCTCGTCTTCTCCCTGTGGAACATTCCAGCTCTAAGCAAAAGCCTTATGAAATGCCCATTGTGCAAACTACTTCTCACATATTTTATACTGCAGCCTCATCAGGTTGGCCAGTCTAAACTCATTTCCAACTTCACTAATTTCATAAGCGATGAAGAACACCATATCCAAATATGTTTTTTCTTCTTTCATTACACAGTAATGCATATTTGTTTCTAACCTTCAGAAAATAACAACAAACAAAATCGAACAATAAATGATAAAATATTCACCTAAAAACTACAAAGGGGCTTGGAGAAACATTTTGATTTATCTCTTTCCAGAATTATCACGAACATACCCCTTAATCTCTTGTTGGAATTATTTCTGTGTTAATAAATATGCATCTACACCACCATAAAACAACCAGAGGAACTTGCCATTTTCTATGTAAGCCTCCATATATTAATTTCTCTAGGCCTAGTTTCCTCACCTAAAAAACAATTTGAACCAGGTAGGCTGACAGGTCCCTTTCCAGACCACGAATGGAAATCTCCCTTCTTTACATCTTTATCTCAGTGTTCTGAATTGCTGCACACCAAGCACTCCATCCTCGGTTCTCAAAAGCTTCCACAAGCATAAGGTGAAGAAAGTAGCAGGTATGCAATCTTTGCCCATCTCAAGGGACCTAGCCTTGAAGAAATCTGTACACCACAGTAATCTGCATTTAAACCTTTGTAGCATGAACTGGTATGTAGGATTTTTCTCTGTCTCTTCTCACTGCTGCCTTAGTTGTTGAAGGTCAGCTATGTCTTCCACTAAAGAAAACTTGCTTAGATTTACTTACGTTTTGCAGAAGAAAATATAAAATATAGAAAATACCATCATGATCCTTTACTTGTGCAAAAACATCATCTTTGAGTATGCGTGTACTCTTTTTGACTTATTTAAGTGACATTTAGCACATAAATATAGAGCTCGCCATTTCATTTTCTGCCAGAAGGTATTTTTATTAAGTGCTATGAAACTCCATTTAATGAAAAAGTGTCATGTTCTCATGTGCACTTTCACGAAGCTAATAAGATCAGCACTAGAAAGAAAATTAAATTAGGGATGGGTGGGTGGCAAACAATTTGCTGAGCAAATGTGTGCTTCTCTGTGTGGATGTTGAATGGCTTTCACGTTTAAGCGTGCACATTTAAAGGAATTTAGTTTGCTGGGGTCTCATTTGAGAAGATAGAAAATAAAAATCTCCTTCCTTGCTTCCTGTTTCCTCTTTCCCCTGCCTTTCTTTCATTTACAGTCTTTATCATGTGCATGACTGTTACTCAGGACTCTCCTCTGCAAATTCAACTCCAATTTTGAACTACCTCCTATTGGGGTAGCTTTGTTCTTCTTGTTAACCTTCCAGATTTGCACCTGCAACTTCCTCTAAAGATGCTTCAATTGTTTTCTGAACTGTGGGAATTTGGAAGGAGAGAATTCCCTGTCTCCCTCTTCCCTCTCCCCTTTCAATTAACTTGCTATTTTTTTGTATTGAAACTCCTAAAATTTCTGTCAAATTTTCCAATTTCATAGAACTTCAAATCTCTTTATTTTCTATGTCATCAGTGCTAGTGGCAGAGTACACATTTCCCAACAGGGTCACTGTGTTCCTTTTACGGAAGTATTTCGTTTTCCCTTTCATACCATATATGACAAACATAAGCCCCCACCTCTGTTTTATTATGTTCCACACCCTCAGAAAATGTGGTCTTTACTTTCTGTGAGCAGTGATCTCAATTACACATTTCTGAGGATGTCCACATATTGCAGCAGAGTTTATGAGATTTCAATTAAAATGTCACACGTTTGTCTCTTTCATTCCCTCAAAACCACATTTTGCAGAGGAATTGGGAGGTCCAACTCCTAACTCTGGAACCGGACTGGAAGGGATCATGTTCCACATCCACTATTTATTGTGTGACCATTGGCAAGTTACTTAGCTTTCTGTGCCGGTAATTTCCTCACCTTTAAAATGGGACTATGACCAGGCACTGTCATATGTGATATGAGGCTTTTTCCTTATGTTCAACCAAATTTAAACTTAAAAGTTGCCTGATTGCTTCAAGTCTCAGCTCTAGCATTATCTTCTGTGTGAAATGCTTCAACAGAGTGAATTAAACCTCTACTCCAGAAAGTCTCAAGAGTTTACTGAAATATCTCCCTGAGAGGCTTTAGCATAAGTAGACTTTTTGCTTCTTTGTTTCCTTGCTTTTATTTAATTTGTTTTATTTGACCCTTACATCATCATTCCTTTGTTACAAATTACCAGCTTATTTTTTTTTTGTAATCCTGCATTAATCACAGTGCTTGTTTTATCACAGATATTTGATAAATGTTGATTAAATGAATGAATGAGTGAGTCCATGAAAATATAAATGAAGATATCTCTAATCATAAAAGGCAATATATCACTTGAGATACATTTAGGGGCATTTTTTTCTTTCTTTGCCTGTTTTCTTTCTTTTTTACCTTATGCTTGCAGGGGAGATTCATTGTTGTGTAAGCAATGCTTACTCATGCTTGTAATCCCATCACTTTGGGAAGCTGAGGCGGGAGGATCACTTAAGTCCAGGAGTTTGAGGCTGCAGAGAGCTATGATGAGTTTTCAGAAATTCATTCTCAGTGGTTCTCACTGTATGAGCCTCCAGAAGGCCACAGCCAACACCATTCCATCTCCCCAGGAAGCAGTGAGCCATTCTGGACTTGCTCTGTGTGGAGCCATCTTCTGCCCCTGGTGAGCTTTGCCTGCCACAGACACATCTCAGTGTATGAGGTGATTACTCAACAATGAATCTCCCCTCCAAGCATAAGGTAAAAAAGAATAAGACAGACAAAGAAAGAAAAAAAATGCTCCTTGATATATCTCAAGTGACATATTGCCTTTGATGATTAGAGATAGCTTCATTTATATTTTCATGGACTCACTCATTCATTTAATCAACATTTATCAAATATCTGTGATAAGCACTGTGATTAATGCAAGATTACAAAAAAATAAGCTGATAATTTGTAACAAAGGAATGATGATGTACACGGAGCAAGGGTCAAATAAAACAAATTAAATAAAAACAAGGAAACAAAGAAGCAAAAAGTCTACTTATGCTAAAGCCTCTCAGGGAGATATTTCAGTATACTCTTGAGACTTTCTGGAGTAGAGGTTTAATTCACTCTGTTGAAACATTTCACACAGAAGATAATGCTAGAGCTGAGACTTGAAGCAATCAGGCAACTTTTAAGTTCAAATTTGGTTGAACATAAGAGAAAAGCCTCCTATCACACTGAGCGAGACAGAAATTTATTTCTCTCATGTAAAATACGGACAACAGTGATAGAAAACACACCACTATTTGGCTTATTATAAGACATGTGCTGCTCCAGCACTAAAAGATATTAACTTAATTAACACTGAAGCCAACTCTGAGCTGGTGATATTTTTAGTCCTATTTTACTTTACTTTTTTATTTTATTTTATTTTATTTTATTTTATTTTTTAGACGGAGTCTCACGCTGTTGCCCAGGCTGGAGTGCAGTGGCGCGATCTCGGCTCACTGCAAGCTCCGCCTCCCGGGTTCCCGCCATTCTCCTGCCTCAGCCTCCTGAGTAGCTGGGACTACAGGCGCCCGCCACTTCGCCCGGCTAATTTTTTGTATTTTTAGTAGAGACGGGGTTTCACTGTGGTCTCGATCTCCTGACCTTGTGATCCGCTCGCCTCGGCCTCCCAAAGTGCTGGGATTACAGGCTTGAGCCACCGCGCCTGGCCAATTTTATTTTATTTATTAGAGACAAGGTCTTGCTTTGTCACCCAGACTAGAGTGCAGTGAGGAAGTCACGGCTGACGGTAGCTTTGACTTCCTGGGCTCGATCACCCTAGGTGGGTGATCCTCCCACCTCAGCCCCTGGAGTAGCTGGGACTACAGGCACACGCCACCATGCCCAACTTATTTAAAAAATTTTTTTTGTAGAGAGAGGGTCTGTATACGGAGTGTCACTATTTTGTCCAGGCTGGTCTCCATCTCCTGGGTTCAAGGAATCCTTCCACCTCAGCCGCCCAAAGTGCTAGGATTGCAGGTGTGAGCCACTAATCCCAGCCTTCACTTCACATATTTTTCTATTTTATGTCTAGGTTGCCATGACTAGCACTGTTGATAAATTTTAACCTCTGGATTATGGATTTTTACTTATTAGTCTTCCTTAATACTAAAAAGTTGAGAGCAGAAAACTCACCAGTCTGTGAGTATTTGTATCTGAGCTGTGCTATTACCCGAAAGGCCTAGGTAAATGCTAAGATGGCAAAATTGATGGTTTTCATTTCTGAAGTACAGCTGCCATAGAAAACCATGCCAGTGGATTGCTCTAGTATGATCCAGGAAGCAAGAGGCTAAATGAATCTGATCTCATACTCCCTTTGTAATGGGAAGACCTTGAGTAAAGGAATTTTGGTTGCAGTTTCAGCCAGCTGTAGCTTTGTTTGTTTTTTTATTTTGTTTTGTTTAGTTAGATTTCTTTTTACATCCTGAAGCCTGGGGAGCTGTAACAGGTGACTACGAAGGTTGACATCTCTATAGGAAGACACTGCTGATGTGGATATGGAGGAACAGAAGGTGAATGGAAGTTTTTTGAAAGATTAAGATTTTGAGGGTATCCGGTGGGGAAGAGAGTTGAGAGTGATTTTTAATATTTATATATTATAAATGTGCCCTCTCAAGGTATTTGGTTTTGTTCTTAATTTTATGGGAAACTATATCTAACACTTACCACCATTTTTTTTTTTTTTTTTTGAGATGATAATGTCTTTAGTCAATATGGTCATTTGAAGTTTGTTTTCCAGAAGATTCTGGAGGAAGGACTCATAGCGACAATATTCTCAGAGTTTTTGCATAACGCTGCCAGTTTGTTCTCTTTGTAAATTAAAAGTCATCTTTATAATTTTACATATCTTAAATATGTCACTTTATTTCCTTCTGGTATAAAATGTTGTTGAAAATTTTATTGTATCTCTAATTTTACTTCATTTGTATTTCAGAGGCTTTGTTTCCTATATGTCCAAATGAAATTTTTCAAAAATCCAGTAATCTTATTAGCACATGCCTTGATATTGCGTATTTCTAGGTGGATATCCTCATGTGTCTCAAGTATGTGCTAGTTTTTTAATGTGCGATTTCAGATGATTTTTTTTTCTCTATTTCTTTCCTTTTTCTTTTTTAAAAATTTAAGCCAAGGTTATTTTTCCCTTGCTTTGGTTTTGTGTTCAGAGACACATACCCTTCCTATGGCAGCCTCTTTGGCTTATTGTCAATATCTGTCACTGTCTCAATTCCTTTGATTTTTTAATTTATTTTTTCTCTTTCATCTTCCATTTCTTAAGACATTATCTTTTTAAAAAAAAAATGTGTTTTATTCTTTCAGGTTTAGCCCTAATTTCTGATATTTATTTATTATACTTTCCGGCATTTGGTGATCTTATTTCTGAGTTTTGTTCATTTTGATTCATATTTTTATTTCATGCCTTATATCTTCTCATTGTCTTTTAGCTTATTTTGAAAGAGTAGGTTACATTTTTGCTTTGTTTGGTGGGCTCATCTTGCAGTGTGCACTAATTGGCTAGAGGGCACCTCTCAAGCTCCTGGTTCTCATGTTTTTTCTTATAATAACTTTGATTCAGATTTAACCTTGATGCTTTTTTGTTGCTTCAAATATAAGTATGTTTTCTGTTGTTGTTATCTTTGTTCTTTTACAAGAGAGAGAAATAAACTTCCGTCTATAATGCGAGACTTGTGTGTTTTTCTGTGAAATTAACTTTTCTGATCTACCTTTTTAGAATGAGGCAAGTTTCAAGAAAGCTTTTCTAACTTCGCAGAACTCCCTCTTCTGTGCCTTGAATTTTTGGAATTTCTTGGTTGTGTTTCCTTTTCCCACTTTTGTGTAGACCTCATGTTTTCCTTTCTCTTGTCCTCTCCTGCTCCGTTTTGATTCAGCTCCCAAAGGTTTCTGCTCAGTGAGGGAGCCGTACTAACAGGGAGCACTGGAGAGTGTCTCTGGGGAGTTCTTAGGACATGGGCTGCTCCAATTGTTTAGTTTGTCTTCCTCTGGGCCCCTCACACTCACTGGTTCTATGGAGTTGAAACTTATTTCCAGTTTCAGCTGCTGTTCTCCAGTTCGCCTTTAAGTTTCACAGAGAATATCTGCTGGTTCTTTGGAGTTTTTTCTGTTCTCAGTTCCAATAGAGGCCACTCTCATTGCTTTCTTTGTCTTGCCACATAGAATGGCTATAATGTCTATTTTTGTGGCTCTTGGTGTGTTTTGCAGGGCATGGGGATACCTTGATATCTAGTTTTGTTTTAAATATTGTCTGTGTGTTTTTGATTTCCTTAGAAGTTGCTGTCGAGTTTTATGTAGGAATTCAAGGAGATGATTAAAAATTCTTTCAAGGGCCTGATGCCATTAGAAGAAAGTGTGTAAGGTCTTTTACAAAGCATTGAAACAAATGTTTAGCTTAGGCTTACAAAATTGGCTCTAGGATCTATAAAGGAGGCAAATGTGACCAAAAATTACCTCATTCCTTGATGTTCTTTTGCTGTCACTCAAATCGACAGCAAATAGCTGACTTTATTAGGAAAGAAATGTCACTAGCCCTTTATAGAGGTGATTGTGTGGAACTTCTGAATAGCATTCCTTTTATTTGGAAAAAGAAAAAACGTTAAAAGTATTTTGAGACAGTTGAAGCTGTTTATACAAAATTATGATCAGTGTGGTTGAGGTGTGGATTAGACACAAAATTGAGGTGGCAAAGTGTGAATTCTTCAGGGAAAAATTGATATGAAAAAATATTGTATTCGTAACCCACAACGAGCAGTTCATATTTAAGCATCTGACAGGGGTGAGGACACATCAACCCACTTCAGCCTTGAGTGACTACTCGCCTTACGTGTCAGCTGTTTGGCCTGGTTCTAGCTCGACTAATACATGCTTTACATTTTATATTACTTTTGACTAATCATATATCCCAATGGAAAATGTATGCTAAAATTACAGAATCTTTATCTTGGTGGCACTTGCTCCTAAATCCTCAAAAGAACTAAGCCTGGAATTTAAATTAAATTCTGAAGAGGCAGTTGCTAAGTGCTTTGTTGATGGACTGACTAAGTGATAACTTGCATAGTTCAGCACTTGATGGTTTGGAACCATTATCACCTATTATTCAATACCTTTAACTCCTAGTCAAAACAACAGGGAGTTAGATATATTACAGATAAGGAAATGGAGGTTCAGATTACATGTAGGACATAGTCAAGCTTCCTTGTTCCATGTGTTTTGCTGTATCTACTATCCCACAGTTTCTGAGCTGATGATTATTTTGTAGGGAGAACTGGAAATTTATCTCCGTTTGCACTGGCTTAAGAAAAATATATGTAGGCATCATTTTCATAAATTCATGTTTCTCTGCTTATGTTTCTCATACACTTATTTTATCCATTTTTAATGACTCTTTCCCAAATAAGGATGTCTTCTAAGAGATATATTCAAGGATTTTCTTCTTGCAGTTAATATCCTATGAAAAGCCTATGGTGATTGATCATCTGATATGTATCAACTACTCAGCTAGATTCGGTCACAGAATTTTTTTTTGGTAGCTGCACCAAGTCTGTTACACACTTTTTGCAGACTTATCTCTCCTTCTTTTACAGGTCAAAGCAGTTAAATTACCTTCCCAAAGTCACAATTAATTAGCTACAGCTACAATTCAATACCAGACCTAATTTCAAGTTAAAGTGGCTTTATATATATAAAACACTGACCTTGCCCCTGTGTTGGGATGCAATGTATAAGATTTACCACATTCCATATATGTCCAAGGTCTTCCTATCAGATTTTTTGTTTTGTTTTGTTCTGTCTCTCTTATGACTTGTCCAGGGACATTTTTAGTGAATAGATTTTTAAATACACCAAACTCTACACACTACTATAAAAGCTTTTGTCATCATGTAAGCTACATAGAATGCTTATATACAGTAAGCAGTTAAATGTTTGGCTTTAAAATAGAAGCTTCTTCCTCTTGACAATGATTTAAAGCCCTTATTTCACAAGTGGTGCTCTTTAAGAATATAAGTGGTGCGTATTTATGTCCTAGCCAGTTCTGGAATGTAAGTGTGTTGGCTGTTGTGGAATAAGAGAACAAATTTCTCGGGGGGAACTTTATCGAACAACAGGTATATGTGGGGTAGCACAGAGTGTGAATGTTTGACTGAGTTCATTGAATTCCAGAGGAGAGTCCATCCGAATGTAATAAGTTAGAGACAAATGATTCATAAAGAGATTGAGGGAAAATCTGATCTGTAGCTCAGGGGGTGCAAAGGGACAATTTCAGCAGCAAGTATGGTTTCTCAGTATACCCATTGGTTTCTCGTGTGATATGGCTAGAAAAATATATGCTTCAACATTATGCACAACAAACACTGTGTAAAGAGCAAAAAAGTACCATATGCAGACGGCATTGTAAACAGAATATTTCAATCAAATGATGACAAAAATTAAATTAGGAATGGGTGGGTGGCAAACAATTTGCTGAGTAAATCTGTAAGAATGGGTGTGTGTGTGAAAATTTCTCATTTGAAACACAAACAAACAAACAAAAAATACAAAACCTGAGACATTACTTTCTTCCTTACTGTTCTCTAGGAAAAATGACTGGATACACCCAGTGTGGTCAAGGATGGGCCAAGGGAATTGAAACATGTATTGCCATATATTTAGAGAGGGTAAGTGCTCCTAGTACATAAATTTCATTTGGGGAGATAGGACTATAGGGTAATTTAGGCTTTTTGTGCCATTTTATAATGATTCTTTATTTGAACAGATTTAGTTTAAGAGTGTTTGAATTGATTTAATTTGATTAATTTAAATTGACTTACAGCAGCTTAGGAAAAAATTATAAATGAGTCAATTTTCAACGTAGAATTTTAACTGAAATTCAGCCAAATCCAGGGTCATTAGAATCAAGGTAAGATTCAAGTAAAAAGAAAATAGTTTGAAATCTCTGGTCCTTTAGGAAGAAATGATGTTTCAATGGGTTGCCTTCATCAACAGTAAGCTTTGGTAGGAACTCAGATGACTTAGCATTGAAGAGGCAGATGTAGGGGTCAGAACAGGGGCAAATTAAAAGAGCATTAGAGTTTGAAGTTTCTAGAAAGTAGCCTGGGTGATCCTAGAGCTTATGTAGATTTAGGAGGACTATCCAGCAATAATAGGTCGAGGAAGACACCAAACAGTCTTTATGAACCAAAGTTCTTAATATGGGACCATTCATCGATTATTCATCCAGCACCAAAATAGAAACTCAAACACCCCATAAATTCAAGGTGAAGTGACCTAGTGTACTGATGGTATCAGAGCTCGGGTATTGAGGTTGGAATGTGATGATATGATTCTAAATAAGTGGGGTTAGTAGGCAGCAAATTTGAAGGTTTCTCCATAGTAATGAGAGGCAGCAAAAATTTCTAGATTACTTGGTTCCATATCCTGCTTAGGCTGAATGGATAGTTATCCACCTAAATATTCTTCCTTATCCTAACTTCTGATTACTGATAATTCACCTTAGATAGAGCATAGAACTTGAACCAGAAGCCAGAGAATTAGTGAAAAAAAAATGATTATAATGAGCTCTCTGAGATATATAAATGAGCAAAACCCCAGCAAACCCAGCAGCTACTGGCAATTAGAGGAACTTATGGAGACCTGAAGATCATGGTAAAAAACATCAACATCACTAATGATGTGTTTGAGATGAAGCCTGGGATCTTCTTGTCCTGCAGCATCCTACAATCATTCTGTTCTTCAACAAATATTTAATAGAGCAAAATTTGTGGGCATAGTGCCAAATATTAGGGCACAATAATGACATTAAAAAGACAATAATTACTCTCAAGGAGCCACACTCTACTAGCAAATACACACCAGTAGACCCAGAATCATATGTTGATTTAGTTTTGGAAAATTATATGATTCAGTGAGAGTAAGCTGGAGGTAAACCTACTCCAGCCTCTGAGAGGGGCAGGGACAAAGGGTGAAAAGATCAAGAGACATGAATTGGAAGTGAATAGATGGCCACAGTAGAGAGAGACCGCAGCCGCTCTAGTAGTCTGGCATGAACCACCAGCTATCGAGAGTACAATGTAGTGTGAAGAAAGAAAGGGCCAGGAAAATGGCATAACACCAAACTCACCTCTCCACCCTGAGTGATTTCTGGTGTGTGATATGCACATAATCTACTTGAGAGGACAGGAGAGGAAAAGCAATGCCATGGAAGATCTTTTCTAAAAGCTTAGAGTTGGAGGAAAAATTGTATGAAGAGATTGAAAATATAAGAAAATGGCCTGGCACGGTGGCTCATACCTAGAATCCTAGCACGTTGGGAGGCCAAGTCAGGAGAACCTCTTGAGCCCATAAGTTCGAAACCAGCCTGGGTAACACTGATAAACTTTGTCTCCACAAAAAAATTTTAAAAATAGCCAGGTGTGGTGGCATGCACCTGTAGTCCCAGATACTTGGCAAAGCTTGAACTTTGCAGGCAGAAGTTGTAGTGAGCTATGATCGTGCCACTGTACTCCTACCTGGCTGACAGAGCAAGACTCTCAAAAAAGAAAAAGAGAATGTATTTGTCACACAGTAGTTTAAAAGTCATGGGTGAAACTGTTGGGTGAGAAAAAGGAATTACAAAGTAAGTTTAGGCTGAGGTAACTGGAGAGAATATTTGAATCAATATACTTTTGACTAGGGCTGGCAAACAAGAATAATAAAGTACTGAACAATTACAGCTTAGCTAATTTCAGATTTCCTAAGCAGGACTTTCACCTCTCTGGAAGCATTCACCCATGGCCTGAATAGTAGGTGCCTCTAAGGGAGTTTCATCCTGGTGCTAGGCCAGTCATGTTTCAAACCTTGGAAACTGCTTATAAGTTGTAAAAACTCTGTGTTTTTCATAAAGATTCTTCTGACACTTGATACTTGAACTCCGGATTAACTTATCTTTAAGTGCTAGTCTCTTTAGATAAACATGAGGGCAATATGTGAAGAAGAAAATTGCATGACAGAGTTAAAGATGATTCACACACATTTACTTTGAAAGAGGCTAATGGTACTAACCAGACGCTTTTCATTTCCTCCCCTATTATACTCTTGGGAGAATATTTCAAGCTTGATTTCCTCATTGATTTTTTTGCCTTGTCTACATTTTTTCACTTTATTCCCAGAATATCAGATAGTATTTCTTGAGCATCTATTATGTGACACACAAAGTGCCATATAATAGATTAAATAGATTTACTTACTGCAGAATTTCTCACTGCCTTTAATATGACAGAAAAAAATGCACATCCAAGAGAGATCTATAGCTTGCACTTTTAATTAATTTTATAACCAGAGGATACCTTTGTTTTGAATGTCTTTCAGAAATTTCTTCTATGGAATATACCTTCAAAAACACTGGGCCAGGTTAAGAGACTAAACTAGTATGTAGATAGCTGTATAGGTGTATTTGAGTCACACAGCAAAAGGCTTTTGGGCAAAATAATTTGGGCTCTGTTGACTAGACTGGCAAGGTGGAAAGGCACAACAGATTTCTGTATTATTAATCTTCTTTGAATTAAACTGGTTTACTTCTGCAAACTCTTTAATCCTGAAGTGTGCAACATAAAGAAAAGCACAGGAAATTATTTACCAGATATGCTTATGTCCTCATTTGAAATTAATTTGTACCATGAGGACTATACATTCTCTTAACTCAGGGTCGGTAAATTCCTGCCCAAGAGATGAATCTGGACTGCCGCCTGATTTTGTCACATAGTCATGCTGATTCATGCTTATTCTTGCTTACTCAAGCTGTCTGTGGCAGTGTTTGCCCCAAAGTGGCAGAGTTGATAGTTGTGACAGAAGCCATATGGCATACGGAGCCCAAAGCATTTACTATCTGGCCCTTCACAGGAAAAAAGTTTTGCCAGCCCTGCTTTAAAGGATTGATCATATTTACATTTTGCTTTTGGAAAATCCATACATGGCGGACACAGCAGTGGAGAGGGGCTAACGTGTTTGGCCACTTGCCCTTTACTGTTTTTCGAATAGAAACTAAACAATGTACTAAAGCCAGCTGTAATGGCAATGCTGTCTTGTATCTCTACAAGAATAATTCTAAATGCAAGAATTCCTACTGTGAAACCATTTCTTGCCCTAAAAATTTCTGAACTACAACAGGGAATAATTCAAGAAGAAAACAGTGTTAAGGTGTGCGAATACAATTTGCAGGTAATCATAAATTACTGATTTGGGCTATAAATAATTGTGGTCTCTGTATGTATACACGCACACGCACAAACCCGTAAACACACATGGCATTACTTACGTTGTATGAACTGGCTGCTTGCCTTCTGGAAGGACATGTATCACTGGGATCCAACCAGGAGCATCTTGTCTAATGCTGATATGTGTTTGTCTATGTATCTATTATTAGTAATCTCAAAATTGTGTTTCATATTCTTTTCCAATAAAATTTAGTTTCAGAAATCTCATTAGGCACACAAAAGCTGAATAAGGCTCTCAATTTTTACAATTAGGTATATAGGTATAGTGAGATAAATATCTACATGAAAATATACACATAAATATAGATATAATACAGGCACAGAGATACATACATATATAAAATTATATATATTTCTTAAGCCAGTTTTTGTCTAAATGATTACTGTAGTGAGGGAACATCCATCCGGAGTAGCTAGGTGTTTGCCCACAAATTGGGTGCCTTCATTTCCTTTTCTCTTTCTTTTAGCACTGCTTGGTTTCTGATAGTATACTTCGATCAGGTATGAAGCTCAACGACAGACTGATGCAAATTTACACGGCTAGTTCTGGCATCCAGAAATGGTATACTGAGGGACCAGGCTACGTGAGCAGCTTCTCCACTCTGGTTTTTCTTGTTCAAAAGCCTCTGAGCCTGCTGATTTCTGCAGTTAACTCTTTTGTTTGACTAGGATCATAGCGTCCCTTCTGGCTGACTGCTGCCACAACCTGAGAGAAATGCCCAGCTTAGGGCTGCTTCCAGTGACTGAAGTGGCAGTTCCAACCGTGCACAGGAGCTGCCCCAAAGGAGGTATTCACCTGAGTGACTGCACAGCAGTGCTGTCGGGACTTCAAGTGCTCTTCTTTCCATCTGCCCTCTCCTTTAACTCTTGCCTCTCAAGACTAAAAACTGTACCGAGATTCTCCACACATCTCCTCTATTAATTCCCGGCAAGTTGGAGGTGTAAATGAGACCCTGGTTAAAGTTATCCCTCTAATAGCTCTCTGTTATATGTGGAGCAAATGTTTGATGTTTTCGCAACAAACGTCTAGTGATGATATAAAAATTTCCTTTTGAATATATGTGGAGTTTAGTGGTGGTGGGTTAGGGAGACATCTAATTAGATGCTTCGCTTATGTTTCCATTCTACAATATAGTTTTTAATTGAAAAGTTTCCCCTTATATCTATTATGGAAGCCCAGTAATTTTCAAAGCATAATCTCAAATGGGAATACAAATTTAAATACAATTTAAATTTTGTGAAAGGAAAAAAAAATACAAAATAAAAAATGGTCTTTTATGTCAGGCCTCTGAGCCCAAGACTGCACGTATGCATCCAGATAGCCTGGAGCAACTGAGGAACTGCAGGAGAGGTGAAAATAGCCAGTTCCTGCCCTGACTGATGACATTCCACCATTGTGATTTGTTCCTGCCCCACACTAACTGATCAACTGACCTTGGGACATTCCTTCTCCTGGAAAATGAGTATCAGAAGCTCCCCACCAAGCACTTTGTAACCCCCGCCCTTGTCCGCAAGAGAAAAAACCCCTTTGACTACAATTTTCCACTAGCTACCCAAATCCTATAAAACTGCCCCACCCCTATCTCCCTTTGCTTTTGACTCCTTTTTCGGACTCAGCCCACCTGCACCCAGGTGATTAAAAAGCTTAATTGCTCACACAAAGCCTGTTTGGTGGTCTCTTCACACAGGCGTGCGTGACATTTTAGAGACTTTCTCTAATTTCTACTGATAATGTATGGTGATCTCTTGTTTGAAAACCAGTTTGTGGGTTAATAGTTTGACTATATGGAGGACTGTGAGAAATAAAGAGAAAATGTATTTTCTTGTGATTCAGTGTTGCTCGTAGCTATTTTAACAGTTCATATTTGTATTTTGTGTTTCTTTAATTTATTGGTGTGACAAATAACTCATTCATGCTCATTTATATTGATTTTAATATACCATGAATAAAGTATTTATAGTCCAGACATTTCGTTTTCTGTAATCTCAATATTCAAATGTTTGTTTGTTCTTAGAAATAGTTTTTATTTTTAATTTAGTGATGTAGATGAACATTTACCTATAAATGCAAACATCCACAAACATACTTATACATACTCATTAAAAAACAAAAATATTCAGTGCCACCAGGTGTATGTCTGAAAACTGGGTATCTGCATCCTTCCTGATTTGTAGGTAAAATTTAATGATGATAATGATAATGAGAACAATTTGATTTCTATTTCTTAGGCTTTAGTATTAACCAATACCATGTTAAGTGCTTTGCATATATTTTCTTATGCTTTCTTCAACTTACCTTATTAGATAATGTTCATCTTCCTCATTTTCAGATGATTCGATAGAGATTTGGAGAGCTTATGTGACTTGTTTGAGGTCACTTACCTGGAAAGTGGCAGAATTAAGATTTCAAGCAAGGTCTGTCATTCTCTAAAACACAAACTCTTAGTTACTACAGTATGTAATTTTCCTGAGTTAAAATAGACTTAAATTTACCACAAAAAGATTTCCCTCCAATTTTGTAGGCACTAACTCTTCTATAAGACCAATAAGCCTGTAGTTTCTCTCCATTGCCATCACTGCACTACATCAATAGTTTGCAATCTTTACCATTCAGAAGCTTTCATATCTCAAATCAATCACATTTTACTTACTCCCATTCACTTTAACCTTTTTTCTTTCTTTTACCAAAAACATTCAGAATTCCATCACTACATGATGCCTTATAAGTGCCATTTGACTTTAAAACTTCAAATTACCACATCATTATTCATCTGTGGGCATGGCCCCTAGAATAGAAAAAGTAGCAGGCAGAAGTTGAGGTCCCACTAACCTGGGAGATCATTTTTTATTTTTGATTTCATATTTGTTAAAAGATGAACCAAATTGGAATGCAGTAGGTACATTTGAGCACTGCTCCATACTTGATTAAATATTTGTTAAATATTAAAAATATTAAATATGTTAAATATTTCTTAACTATTAAAAATACTTAATAGTTAACAAGTATTAAATCAAGTCCAGCTTCTCCAGGACTTTTGTCACTGAAATTCAGAAATATGATTTTTCTCAGTGTTCTCAGTGGAGTAGCGGGGATAGAAATGTTCAGGGATGGGGGAAACTTTTGCAACTTTTATCCAACAATAGGATCAAAAGCTGAATAGAAAGTATTCTTGACTTTAATAAACCTTTCCTACAACCCTTGAAGTTGTGTAAAATTTGACTAATAAGACAGCTTAATGGGCACCAGGCCCTTGTAAGTCCTCCATTGCCAAATGATGTGGAATTGCTGGCTCTAGGAGCACAAGCTTCCTTAGAACCTGGAAGAAAGACTGTCTGTCTATGCTCCAGGAGGCAGACAAGCAGAATTAACGTGTGCCTTTAACCACTCTATTTTGCTGTGCTCTGATTGTCACTTTCGGAAGATGTATTAGTCCTTTCTTTGAAATATTCAAATTTTAAGGAAAAAAGATCTCATCAACAAGTAGGGATGACCACATCTTTTCTTTCTTCTTGGCAAGATTTATTATAATTTATAGAATAAAATCTAAATTTGTGCTCGATTTTAATTTGATGAGTGTTGACAAGCATATCTAGTCATATAAAGACTTTTATCAAAGTAATAATATAGAATATTTCTATCACTCCAAAAAATCTTCTCTTCCGTTTTGTGGTGAATTCACTTCCTCGCCCCTTGGTTCTTAGCAACCACAGTTCTAATGTCTGTTCCAATAGTTTGGTCTTTTCCAGAATGTCATCTAAATGCAATTATATAATATTTTGTATAAAGTTTTTGATTTTGGGATTTATCCATATTTATGCATGTGTTAGTAGTCTGTGATTTTTTGAACCATGTTTTATTACATTGGTGTACCACCATCTGTTTATCCATTAGCCAGTAGATGGACATTTGAGCTGTTTTTAGTTTTGGGCTATTATGAACAAAGCTATTATAAACTTTCCAGTAGAGGTTTTATGTGGTCAAATGTTTTCATTTTTCTTGACTTCAGATTGATTGGTACTATGACTTTCTTCTTAAGAAACTGCCTATTTTGGGCCGGGTGCGGTGGCTCAAGCCTGTAATCCCAGCACTTTGCGAGGCTGAGACGGGTGGATCATGAGGTCAGGAGATCGAGACCATCCTGGCTAACACGGTGAAACCCCGTCTCTACTAAAAAATACAAAAATTAGCCGGGCGTGGTGGTGGGCCCCTGTAGTCCCAGCTACTCGGGAGGCTGAGGCAGGAGGATGGCGTAAACCCGGGAGGCGGAGCTTGCAGTGAGCTGAGATCTGGCCACTGCACTCCAGCCTGGGCCACAGAGCGAGACTCCGTCTCAAAAAAAAAAAAAGAAACTGCCTAGTTTCAAAGTGTCTGTACCGTTTTGCATTTCCTAGAGTGACAGATAAGTTCCAGTTGTTTCTTGTCCTTGTCAGCATTTGGTATTGTCAGTTTTTTCAAGTTGAGCCATTCTGTTGCATGTACATCAACATGGTTTTAATTTATATTTCTCCAAAAACAAATGGTGTTGAACGTCTTTTCATGTACTTGTTTGCTATCCATTTGTCTCCTTTGGTGAAGTCTCTGTTGAAATCTTTTGTCCATTTTTAAAATTAGACTGTATGTTTTCATATTATTAAATTGTTAGAGTCCTTTATATACTTTCTGATAAAGACCTTTGTCAGATATCTGTTTGCAAATATGTTCTCTCACTTTTTGGCTTATCTTAACACTTTTTTTCAACAATGTCTTTGAAAAGGCCAACATTCTATATTATTTTAAAGTACAATTTATCCATTTCTCTTTTATGATTTGCACCTTTTGAATTCTAAGCTAAGAAATCCTTACTAAGCCCAAGGGCACAAAATTTTTCTTTTAAGTTTTCTTTTAGAAGTTACATAATTTTATCTTTTGCATTTAGATCAATGAGGAGTCTTACAAAAGTTCATAGAAAATGACCATTATAAAAAATCTATGCATGAATTTTAAATTTTTTCATACAAAAATAAGCTCATACTAACTTTTTATAATGTCTTAACAGGATCTAGTTTGAGGAATTAAGAAGTTTTAGACTTTAGTTAAAAGAATCCAATCAGCACAACATAAATTCTGCTAAAATTGAAACAAAAACAAATATCAAATATATGGTGAAGCTTGGGTAGAAGAATGGTGACTCACTGATGCTTTATGAAAAATTTATGGGGACAATGCCCAGAGAAATTAGCAGTTTACAAATGTATAACTTATTTTAATAAGGGACAAGACAAGGTTAAAGATGGAGCCCGCAGAAGCAGACAGCTGACATCTATTTGCAAGGAAAAAAATTCATCTTGTTTGACCCTAGTTGAAGAAGAACAACGATTAACAGCAAAAACAATAGCCAGCACCATAGACAGCTTTCCATGAAAATTGTAAAGAAGTGAGATCAAGATCCTGAGGCATTTCTTTAAAGAATTGTTAACAGGAAATGATACACAGTGTTACCAGTACAATCCTGAAGATAAAGCACAGTCAAAGCCATGGCTACCAAAAGATGGAAGTGGTTGAGTAGAAGCAAAAGCAGGCCAATCAAGGGCAAAGATCATGGTAACTGTTTTTTTTTGTTTTTGTTTTTGTTTTTTTTGTGGGGGATACTCTAAGTATTTTGCTTGTTGACTTTCTGGAGGACCAAAGAATGATAACATCTGCTTATTATGAGCATGTTTTGAGAAAGTTAGGCAAAGTTTTAGGAGAAAAATTCCCCAGAAAACTTCAGCAGAGAGTCATTTTACATCATGACAATGCTCCTGTTTATTCCTCTCCCCAAGCAAGGTCAATTTTGTGAGAGTTTTGATATGAAATTATCAGTTATCCACCTTAAAGTTCCCATTTGGTTCCTTCTGACTTCTTTTTGTTTCCCAATCTAAAAAAATCTTTGAAGGGTACCCATTTTTAATTCAGTTAATAATGTAAAAAAGAATATCTCGAATTTGATTGTGCTTATGTCAAGAAAGTTTTTACTTTTTTTTATATTTTAATTCCATTTCTCCATGAATTTTTGAAGTACCCTTGTAAAATCTATTTTAAGTTAAATTTTTATGTTGTGATAAAGGTTATGTTGTGCTGAGGTTTACATTTTACATATATATGTTCAGTTGTTCCAGCACCATTTGTTGGCTATCCTTTCTCCATTAAATTACCTTAGAACCCATGCTGCAAATGACTTAACATATATATATGGGCCTATTTCTATTATTTTCTCTATTGTGTTCCATTCATCTGTATATTTATAAACAGAAAAAACATACCTGCTTCATTACTATAGATTTATAATTCTTTTTGAAATAAGGTAATGTCAATCTTTCAGATTTTTTCTTTTTCCTAGGGTATATTAAAATGTTCTTCCCTTTTATTAGTTGTAATTTTTAACCTTTGTGGGCTCATAGTAGGTGTATACATTTACAGGGTACATGAGATGTTTTGATACAGGCATGCAATGTGGAATAAACACATCATGAAGAATGGGGTATTCATCCCCTCAAGAACATACTCATTGAGCTGCAACCTCTCCAATTACACTCTTTAAGTTATTTTAAAATGTATAGTTAAATTATTATTGACTATAGACACGCTGTTGTGCTGTCAAATAGTAGATCTTATCAATTCTTTCTATTTTTTGTACCCATTAATCATCCCTACCTCCATCCCTCAACACCTGCCAGCACCCCTGGAGCTACCCTTCACAGCCTCTGGTAACAATTCTTCTACTCTCTATGGTCATGAGTCAAATTGTTTTAATTTTTAGATCCCACAAATAAGTGAGAACATGCAACATCCCACAAATAAGTGAGAACATGTCTTTCTATGCCTGGCTTATTTTACTTAATATAATGATCTCCAGTTCCATCCATGTTGTTGCAAATGACTGGAACTCATTCTTCTTTTATTGCTGAATAGTTCTCATTGTGTATACATACCACATTTTTTTAAATCCATTCGTTAGTTGATGGACACTTACGTTGTGTGTTTCTTGTAGTCAACAGATTAAAAGGTCTTGTTTTTTATTCATTCAGTCTATGAGTTTTGATTGGAGAGTTTAGTCCATTTATATTCAATGTTATTATTGATATGTAAGGACTTACTTCTGCCATTTTAAAAATTTGGTTTCTTGTTGTTCTGTGGTCTTCTTTCCCTTCTTTCTTATATTGTTTGTGTATCATTGTATTATTATTATTTTTTTTTTGGTTTGAGGTTACCATGAGGCTTGCAAATACTATCTTATAACCCATTATTCTAACCTGATAACAACATAGCACTAAGCACTATTTGCATAAACAAACAAGCAAAAAAAAAAAAAACCCATAGTAATTTGCTTTAATTTCATTCCCTTTGTTTTAACATTTTGTTGCTTCTGTTTAGATCTTTGTATTGACTATGTATTGAAAAGTAGTTGTAGTTATTATTTTTGATTGGTTCATCGTTTAGAGTTTCTATTAACATAAGAGTAGCTTACACACCACAGTTACAGGGTATAATATTCTGTGCTTTTCTGTGTGCTTACTATTACCAGTACATTTCGTACCTTCAAGTGATTATGTATTGCTCATTAATGTCCTTTTCTTTCTGATTGAGGTACTCCCTTTAGCATTTCTTGTAGGAAGGGTCCAGTTTCATGAAATCCGTCAGCTTGTGCTTGCCTGGGAAAGTCTTTATTTCTCCTTCATATTTGAAGGATATTTTCACTGGATATACTATTCTAGAGTGAAACTTTTATCATTTTTATTTTCCTTCAGCATTTTAAATATGTCATGCCATTTCTTTCCTGGCCTGTAAGGTCTCCCCTGAAAAGTTTGCTGCCAGATGTATTGGAGCTTCATTGTATGTTATTTGTTTCATTTTTCTCATTGTTTTCTATTCTTTTTTGTCCCCTCTGACTGAGTATTTTCTTTTCTTTTCTTTTCTTTTGATAGAGTCTCATTCTGTTGCCCAGGCTGGAGTGCAGTGGTGTGATCTCAGCTCACTGCAACCTCTGCCTCCTGACTTCAAGCAATTATCATGCCTCATCCTCCGGAGTAGCTGGGATTACAAGTATGTGTCACCTTGTCCAGCTAATTCTTGTATTTTCAGTAGAGATGAGGTTTCACCATGTTGGCCAGGCTCGTCGTGAACTCCTGATCCACCTGCCTCAGACTCCCAAGTTGCTGGAATTACAGGTCTGAGCCACTTCTTGCAGCTTTGACTGTGTATTTTCAAATAGCCTGTGTTCAAGCTCGCTAATTCTCTCTTCTGCTTGGTCATTTCTACTATCAAAGGACTCTGATGCATTCTTCAGTATGCCAATTGCATTTTCAAGCTCCAGAATTTCTGCTTGATTCTTTTAAATTATGTCAATTTGTTTGCTAAATGTGTCTGTTAGAATTCTGAATTCCTTCTCTAAGTTATCTTGAATTTCTCTGAGTTTCCTAAATGCAGCTATTTTAAATTCTCTGTCAAAAAGGTCACATATCTCTGTTTCTCCAGGAATTGTTTCTTGTGCCTTATTTAGTTCATTTGGTGAGGCTGTGTCTTCCAGGATGATGTTGATGCTAGTAGATGTTCTTTGGTGTCTGAGCATTGAAGAGTTAAGTATTTATTATGGTCTTCACTGCCTAGCCTTATTTGCGGCTTGCTTCTTGGAAGGCTTTTGAGATAACTGAAATGACTTGGGTGTTATTATCCATGCTGGTTCTGCTTCAGGGGGCACCCAAACCCAGTAATGCAGTGGTTCTTGCAGACTCCTAAAGTTACTGCCTTGATAGTCTTGGATAAAATCCAAGAGAATTCTCTAGATTATCAGGCAGAGACTCCTGTTGTCTTCCCTTATTTTCTCCCAAACACATAGAGTGTCTTTCTGTATTCTGAGCCAGCTAAAGCTAGAGGTGGAATGACAAGCACCCCTGTAGCCATCACCACTATGGCTTTGCTGGGTCAGAACTGAAGTCAGCACAGCACTGGGTCTCACCCAAGGCCTGCTATAACCACTCCCTGGCTACTGCTTATGTTCACTCAGGGCCCTTAGGCTCCACAATCAGCAGGTGGCAAAGCCAACCAGGACTGTGTTCTTCCTTTTATGGTGGTGAGGTGCTCCAGGCCCTGGGTGGGTTCAGAAGTGCTGTCTGGGAGTCAGAGGCTACAGTCAAAAACCTTAGATGTCTACCTGGTATGCTATTGTATTGTGGCTGGGCTGGCACTCAAACCACAAGATACAGTCCTTGCTACTCTTCCCTACCCTTATCAAAGGCACAGGGCCTCACCTTGTCACCACCACGACCCCTGGCCAAGAGAAGTACTACCAGATTATCACCAATGTTTCCTTAAGGCCTAAGATCTATTAAGTCAGTTTGTGGTGAATGCTGACTGGCCTGGGACTCACCCGTCAAGGCAGTGGGCTCCCCTCTGGCCCAAGGCAGGTTCAAAATGCCATCCAAGAGTCAAGTCCTGGAGTTGGGGACCCCAAGAGCCTGCTTGTTGCTCTACCACACTATGGCAATGTTGATACCTAAAGTATAAGACAAAGTCCCCTTTGCTTTCCCTTCTGCTTTTCTCAGGCAGAAAGAGTCTTGCCCTATGGTCATCACTGCTGATAATGTGCTGCGTCTCATATGAAGCCAGCAAGTCTCAGAGGCTTACCAACGCTCTTGATGTAATACCTGAGTATTGCTGTTGATTATTCAGAGTCTGAGGGCTCTTTAGTTAGCAGATGATTAATGCAAGCAGAATTGGGTCCTTTCCTTCAAGGCAAGCAGATTCCTTTCTATCGCAGGGTGTGCCTAGAAATGTCATCTGGGAGCTAGGGCCTGAAATAGGGGCTTCATAACTCTGACCAGTGCCCTATCTTTATGTGACTGAGAGGGTATTCAAGACGCAAGACAAAGTTCTCCCCACTCTTCCGTCTTCAAGCAGAAGGAAGAGTTCTCTTTTGGAGCCATTAGCTGCACATCCTGAGGTTATTGAGGGGGGTGATGCCAGCACTCCCTTTGCTTCCCCAGCTGGTGTCTCAGTATGCTGCATGCCCGATTAGTCCACTGTCGCTGAGCCTAGTTCAGCCCTAGGACGTGCCTAAGAGTTGCAGTCCTTATACCCTAGACTGTCTTTCAAGTTTACTTAGAGATGAGAGCACTTTGGCTCTCGGTGGCGAGGTTTGCAGGCACTCAAATTTGGATCGCTGGTATGGAAGATTCCCCTCTGGCTAGGGCTGGTTTAAATTCTCCCTCTGTGGGTGGGCATCAGCTGAATTTGATCCAGTTTTCCTTCCTGCTCTAACAGGACAGCACTGAGTTCAATGTCTCACAATTGCTGTGTACTCCTTGGCCCCATTGCCCAGAGATGCTCTCTGTATCTTGCTGCACAGCTGACGGGGAGTGGGGTAGGAGTGGTGGTTGGCAATTCAGGACTGTCTTTCCTGTCTCTTTAGTGACTCTTTCAGTGATATGAAGTTAAAACGAGGAATGTTTACTAGGAATGTTTACCTGATTTTTGGTGCTTATGAAGATGTTTTTGCTGTGTAGATAGTTGATAACTTGGTGTCCTTGCTAGGGGGGACGATGGCTAGAGTTTTCTATTCTGTCATCTTGCTCCACCTCCCCAGAGTTGTTCTTTTTAAAAATAGTTTTTGCTTATTTGTCCATTTGCTTATTTCTTTATTTTTGTAGCTAAGCTGACATAATACCTAAATGCAACGTGGAATGCCGGATTGAGTCCTGAAACAAACAAAAGGGACATTATTTAAACATTCTGGAGAAATCTAAATAAAGTCTACAGTTTAGATAATAATGTTATACCAATGTTAATTTATTAGTTTGATAAATGGCTACATAAGATATTAATAAAGTCATATAAAATAGGTGATTCGTAATAGGAAATTCTTATCATTTATGCAACTCTTCTGTGAATTTTAAATTGTATCAAAATAATAAGATTTAAGAAACAATATTATATACTTAAAAGGCAGAGATTGGTTCCAACTTTAGTAATTTAAATGTGGTACAAATTGTGGTCCCCATGATAGTCCCATTCAATTCAGTATCTTGCACTAACAAAAATCAGATTGATTGTTCCAGTTAATGATGCACTACTCTAAACATAACTAAATAGTAGCTCCAATTACAACTACTTTGCCAAACATGATGTCTTTACTAGAACTGATTAACACAATCACAGGTACATGGTATGTAGCCCTTGATTCAGGAAATGCATTAAATTTCCAACCTTTTGAGAATGAAGAATAAGAAGTAATTCATACCAATGTGGGATGAAAATAGTGTACCTTACAGTCTTGTCCTAAGTTATATATTAACTTTTCCACTTTCTGCCAAAAAATATTCTAGAGGGACACATTAATTAAATGCCTCAGTAGGAAAATCATAGTTAGACTTCCATGAAAGTTCCTGCCTTGCAGTGGGAAACTAGACACCATTTGACAAGCTGCTACTAATTTGCTGCTGCATTGTGATAGAGGATCTGGCCATGGACATTATTTGATCATCTGGCCATAGCTTCAGTCTTTCAAACTCATGAAATCATAGGTTGGGCCACTTCAACAATTCATTGTAATGTAGAAGTGGTAAGTCCAAGTATAACATAAGTATGGTGGCATAGCTGCATAAGCAGACAGCCCAGACCTCCACATCATTTATTAATGTTGTGTTGGTACCTTTCCCTCAGTTCACACCTATGGGGGGATTCCTTTTGACTAGCTGATAGAGGAGGAAAAGGCTAAGTTTCAGACATAGGGCTAATCCACTTTGTGTGAAAGGAGAAGCACTACAATATAAGAATGCAAATGGACAAATAAGCAATGGCAAATGATTGGCTGGCTATCTGTGGGCCTAGAAGCAGAATAGTTAAAAGATTAATGATAAAGGGATATGGAAAAGATAAATATGGATGCACCAATGGAATGTGTATTACTCTGTTCTTACACTGCTATAAAGAACTACCTGAGACTGGGTAATTTATAAAGAAAAGAAGTTTAATTGATCCACAATTCCACAGGCGGTACAGGAAGCATGGTTGGGGAGGCATCAGGAAACAATCATAGAGGAAGTTGAAGGGGAAGGAGGCACGTCTTCACATGGCAGCAGGAGAGAGAGAGAGGAAAGGGGCCATGCTACACACTTTTAAACAATCAGATCTCTTGAGAACTCACTCACTAGCATGAGAACAGCAAAGGGGAAATCCGCCTCGATGAGCCATTCACCTCCCACCAGATCCCTCCCCCAGCATTGGGGATTACAATTAAACATAAGATTTGGGTGGGGACACAGAGCCAAATCATATTAGAAATAGTCACAAAGTTTGAAGACTAATGTATATTAATGCCTATCAGAAAGCATGAACAATATAATGAATATTGAAATACACAGTAGTCCAAGTAACTCATTATTTGGCATCAGTCAACCTTTATGTTCTACCACCCATTTCTAATACGATGAACTCAGAAATGCAGTAGCTATGGTGTCAGAGATGGAAGCTGAGCATGGTCCCTAAAGCATGTGTTTCCATTCACTAAGACTGATCTAGCTACCACTTCTGCTGAAGGTCTAACTTGCCACAACACAAACTAACACTATATACTCCAAGAAGATGTTATTCACCAGAAATGGCAATCTTACTACATTAGATCTCTTCTACCTTAGAAAGCAGCTCTTCATCTTGACTGGAATTAACATATATTCTGCATATGAATTTTCCTTTCTTGCCCATAGGGCCTTGGCTAGCACACTTCTAAGAATATTCAGAATATTTGAGGTATCTGCATCAACAATAAATTGTCTATAACAACACAGCAGACCAAGGGATTAAATTTTACCAAAGGAGAGGTGTTGGTGGACATATGATCATGGGTGTCATATTACATATGATGCTATCCCAAAACTGCTGTCCTAATGCAGCAAGAGATAGCCTCTTAAAGAAACACGTCAGGTACCAGCTTGGAAATGGTAGCATGTAAAATCTCTAGTAGGTGGAATAAATACATCCAGAAACTACAGAGATAGAAATGGTAGCAGCTTGTAATTATGGTTAATCCCAATAACCTAGCTAGGAAATTTGTGCTTCCATTCTCTACTACCTTAAGACTCTGGAGATCTAGAGATTCTTGTTCGCAGAGGAGTAACACTTCTGCCAGGGCCCAGAGATAGAATCTTCTTTAATTTTATTTTCAGGCTTTTTCTTGCTCACTTCAAGTTCTTTGTGCTAAGAGACCAGAGACAAAGAAAGAAGTAAACATTTGGCCTGGGGTGATTCACCCGGATCATCACTAGGTACTAGGGCTGACAGGAGTAGGAATGAATAAATTCAGTGCCCAGATGATCCATTTAGGAGTCTTTTGGTAATTCTTTACCCAATGTTTATGGTAACTGAACAAGTATAGCAAAGCCTGCTAAAAAGTTTTCATTTTCTAAGTTACCCAAGGAAAAGTGATTCTGGAAGAACCTTTCTTAGATGAATGCGCTCACTACACAAACTCGAGTGACCCATGTTGTGGATGATAGTGCATGTCATATTCCACTGCCCTAATCTCTCCTTTCATGACTGAGATACTCATTCCTCTAGCTTCTGGGACTGCTGCCTACTAATGGCTCACAGCTGAGTACCTCCCTGGACATTACCTTTTGCTGAAGGAAACCACCTTCACCAAGGATACATCTAGTATTTTGTTGATTAAACTGGCTGTTCAAAAGTAAGCCCTTATGTAAATGTTTCTACCACGGCCTATTTTAAGGTATGAATAGTTTAACAACCAGATAGCAAAATTTGGGGTATTTAACAATTGGCTCTCTTGAGCCAGTATAAACAGGTTCCAGTACTCCACTGATGTACAGGCTTACATTACTCTCTTTGGGAGCAGTCTGTATCCAGTGACTCCTCAATTCAGGGGTAGTGGAACAAATATGAAGGTCTAATCCAGCTCTAGAACCCCTCTGCTACATTCCTTCAGTTTAATCTATTCTCTGCCCAGTCTTCCTTCCCTGCTTCTTACAAGTAATTTTGTGGAAAATCTTTATAAACATATTGAGCATAAATCTTCATCTCTGAGTGGGTGTTCAGGTTCCCAGACCTAGGACACATAGTAACCACTGAATAAATCCCCACGATCTTCTCTTATTAAACATTTATTTCTAGCAATTAAATTTACATTTTAGGAAGCAAAAAGTGAATAATTGTAATAGATTTTCCACATGCTGAAAGTACCAGTAAAGAGTCAAACGGAATTAATTAAAAAGGCAACAGACAAAAATTTTATCCATGCAAATGCGCTGTGCCCATTTAGTAGACATGTACTCATTTAAAACTTTGGATGTGATATGGTTTGGCTCTGTGTCTCCACCCAAATCTCATCTAGAACTGTAATGGCCACAATATCCAAGTGTTGAGGGAGGGACCTGGTGGGAGGTGATTGGATCCTCGGGGCAATTTCCCCCATGCTGTTCTCATGATAGTGCATGAGTTCTCACAAGATCTGATGGTCTTGTAAGTGTTTGACAGTTCCTCCTTCACACGCTCTTCTCTTTCCTGTCTCCATGTAAAGAAGGTCCTTGCTTCCCCTCTGCTTTCCATCATGATTGCAAGTTTCCTGAGGCCTCCCCAGCCATGCAGAACGGTGAGTCAATTAAACTTCTTTTCTTTATAAATTACCCAGTCTCAGGAAGTATCTTCATAGCAGTGTAGGAACAGACTAATACAGGATATTACCCTGACAAAGTTACATTTCCTTTTCTATGTGGGCTTACATAAAAATATATTTAAAAATGTATTTTGAACCTACAATTTTGGAAATGCAAGCAGCATAGTCTAAAATGGAATTTTTGATCTGGTCAGTATGTTTATTTCACAACAATGTAATAAACAGTTTCATAGATTCTTCATTCCAAAATTCTTAGGGAGTCAAACAAAATAGATAATTTTCCTGTGTTCTGTATCCATCAATAATAGCCTAATTTTTCAAGTATACTATGAAATAAGAGATTGTTAAGTCTTTTTCAAAGCATTTCACTGTCAAGTAAGGAAGAATATTGTCAAATGCTCGATTACTAATCTCAAATTTCAGCTACATAGTATTTCTAAATGTGACATTAAATAATTTCTGAGGAAAATACATTTTATACTCATCGGCTTTGAATAGATACTTTCTAACTTCTCATTATTTAAAAATATCCCCAGGATGTTATATTCAGAAAAAAATGTACTGTTGAAAAAATTTTCACAACATCCAGATATATAAAATGTTTTGAAAAACATGAAAAACACTAAAAGTAAAATTTAAATTATTCTTAAATTATAGCCCCTACTATGCCCATTCCTCACAAATATTTCTTGCATATACAGTAAATCCCCACTTAGCATTGTTCATACATCCTTGGATCCTGCATCTGTGGCTAAACGATGTATAATGGAACCAATTTATTTCTCATCAGTATTATAACAAAAAACAATATTGAATGAAACAATATTAGAGAATCTGCTATAGTCATTTTGCTTAAACCTGCATTTTCCAAGAACCTATGAATGATGTTAAGTGCAGACTTACTGTAATTCTAAAGGCATAGGTGCATATTTTGATAAAATGATTTTACGGACCTTAGAAAACTGATTTTGTAATGCAGTAATTTGAAGAGAAAGGAATATGTCTTTAAAAATACGATAAACCTAGTTTTAAAATATTCTGAAAAATTTTTAACACTTCATAATGCTTATACAAGAATCTGAGATTCTTTCTTGTCAATGAGAATGAAAACCTAGAACTACTGCAAGTAGGGAATAAGGAAGAGGAAAAATAACACCAATTGAGACTCTATTACGTTGCAGACATCATATTGTATACATTACTGATGCGACTTCATTAATTTTCACCCATATCAGTGTAGGCTGCTCTTATCTCTAGTTGATGGACTGGGAAACTAAATGCCAGTAATTTGCCAAAGTCTTACAGCTGTATCTTCTCTTCCCCCACCTCCTCATACTTAAACACAGGCAGGCCATGGCTGTAAGTTTACTGACACCATGCTTCTCTATGTTCATTCATGCTCTAGAAGGTCACCCCAGACCAATGACTTTAAATATATTGCTTTAGTTTTCTATTGCTAAATAACAAATTGCCCAAAATTTAGCAGCTTAAACATAATAAATAACGTATGTATTACGCCTTCTCTGAGGGTTAGGAATCCAGGAACAGATTAGCTGAGTAAATTTATTCTGGCTCTCTCATGTGGTTATAATCAAACTCTTGACTACAGCTGAAATCACCTGAAGGCTGCACTGGTATGAAGGACTTGCTTCCAAGATGACTCAGTTATGTGGCAGAAAACTGTTCCTTACCACAGGCACCTCTCCACAGGGCTGCCTGAGTATCCCCATGACATGCCAGCAGTCTTCTCCCAAAATAAATATTCCAAGAAACAGCAAGAATGAAGCCATATGTCTTCTAAAATTGACATGGATAGCTTTATGTGTCAGCTTAGCTGGACCACAATGTCCAGATATTTGGCCACCTGTTTTTCTGGATTTTTCTGTAAGAGTGTTTTTGGACAAGATTAACATTTTAATCTGTGAACTCTGAGTAAAGTAAACTGCCCTCTATTATATGACTTGATCTCATCCAATAAGTTGAAGACTTGAAGACAACAAAAAGACAGACCTGCCCTGAACAAGAACAAATTTTACCAACAAATGGCTTTTGGACATGATTCTTTCTGGGTCTCCATACTGATGGCCTACACTGCAGATCTTGGACTTTCCAGCCTCCATAATTGCATAAGCCAATTCCTTAAAATAAATATCTCTCTCTTTCTGTATGCTCACGCATGTGTGTGCACACGTGTGTGCGTGCACACACACACACGCATACGTCTTTTTGACTTTGTTTCTCTTGAGAACCCTGATGATACAATAACCTAATCTTGGAAGTGGCATGGCATCTCTCTTGATATTTTCTATTAGTCACATGTACCAACTCGAGAAAATGAATGAGAAGACCAAACAAGGCTGTGAATACAAATAAGCAGGAAACATTTGAGACCATTCTGGAGGCTATCACATCTACAATCTAATAATACCCAAGTTTATGTCTTCAATTCCAACTTCTTTCTAAAAATATAGATTCCTAAATACAACTACCTACCTGACATCTAGACTTAGGTGTACATAAGCAATGCTAGCTTAATGAAACTCCCGAATCACTGCCCATCACCACCTGTCTATTAACCTGCTAGTGTTCTCACTTACAGTTACTAAGAGTACTGATTGTTCCATTCCTCAGGACAAACCTTGATTTTGATCATGGTTTATCACTCTATCTGTCACACACCCCACCTCTGACCCACGAGCCTCTCAACTCTATTTACAAAAATATCCTGGTCCCAGTGACTTTTTACTTTTCACAGCCTTCATAACTATCATTCTAGTTCAAGTCGCTATCATCACAGGCAAATGAAACATAGAAAAGAAAATATTTTTTTTCTGCTATCATCAGCTAAGATCTAAAATTTCCAGTATGCTTTGGAAGGCTTTTTTTCTTAAAATTAAAAAAAAATATTGACTATGACTACATATACAGAATGCATAAGGCCTGGCGTCCGGTTTTGCATGAAATACTAATTTTTGTACTTTAACAAAAATTTCCTCCAAGTATGACTTTAGTATGATCTGATAGGGGATCAAAATATTCACACAGATATTTTCCTTTTGTTTGTTTCAGTCCCTATTGAACTCTTTGTCAACTACTACTTGGCATTTTGAATGGGAAGGTATCGCCGTTCATCAAATTAAAATGCACATACAAATGCATTTTAATGTGCAACGTACATTAAAAAGCCTTCCCCAGAAATTATATGATCCAACTTTACAAAGTAATTTTAGCATTAAGGCATTTTATCACAATAGAATTACCAGTTCTAATTTGTTTATTTCTTTTCCCCCTATGAATTAGTCTTCTGCCAGACCAGCAAGTACTTTTTCTTTTATTAATGGCACAATGGAAGAATAATTACTAAGATGGGCATGGTTTGGGCCTCTGAGTTTTCAATAAATAAAGAAAATGGGGTGGAAAAGTGCTTCTTAGGTGCCCATCTCAAGCTCTGTATGGGGCATGGGTAAAGACCCCCACAGCGGATGTTTACATAACTCAGCTTGATAAAGGCCCCTTCTAAGAAGTGAATGTTCACACTTTATGTTATAGACTAAATATATCAAGAAGATTAAAGGTTAAAAATCAGAAAGAAGATTGCCTTATGTCAGCTCTTGTTCTATAGTTCCTTCTCTGGATAACTGAGGTCAGTATATTACTTATCCACAGATGTGCAAAAATTTATCCAAAACATAGCATTTTAAGACATTTATTATCTCTTTCTTCCTCTAGGGCAGGAGAAGTCCAAGAGTAGCCTAGATGGATGGTTCTGGCTCAGAGTCTCTCACAAGGTTATAGTCAAGCTCTTGGCCAGGCTTGCAGTTATTCAGAACTGGAGGATGAGTTTCAAGCTCACTCAAGTGGTCATAGGCAGGCTTCAGCTCCTCAACTGGCTCTGGTTGAATACCTCAGTTTCTTGCCATGTAGGCCTCTCCATAGTGCCGTTCACAAAATGGCAGCTTTATTTCTTCAGAGGAAGCGATTAGGACAGAGATGGTATCCAAGACATAAGCCATGTCGTTCTGTAGGTTACGCTCACAGGTGACGACAGCAGATGTGCTGCATTCTATTCACTAGAAGTGAGTCACCAAGTCCAGCTGACACTCAAACTGAGGACAGTAAGGCTCAACCTCTTCAAGGGAAAAGTACCAAATAATCTGTGGTAATACAGTTAAAACCACCATGGGCAGATAATCAGACACTTTAGGTCATCCCTGGCCCAGATCTAGTACCAGTTCTGACTTGTTCGCCAAGTTTCCTCTAGGGACTGGCACCTCTCCCCTCTGGATATGGTGTCCATACATAATTGCAAACATAATATCATTCTGAAGCAACAATAAACTCACAGAAATAAAATGAACTGCAGACCTTATCTCATAGTCATTTTCGAGTGGTTTGGAGTGCAAACTCTAGCACCAGACTCTCTAGTTTGAATACTGGCTCTCCATTCATTTGCTTTGAAACTTTGAAAAACGATTCAAACTGTGCATTCCTTAAATTTCTTATCTGTAAAATGCAGACGAAAACACCTACCTGGTAACTCTACTGAGATGATGAAATATTTTATTATATATAAAATGCTTAGGATATTGCCTGTGATGCAGTAAATCTTTATTAATTAATATCATTATCTTTATTATTATTATTATTATTTTTACAGAAGTCATGCCCACTCACTAGTCCCAATCATGGTATGGAATGTATTCCATAGATACAAGAAAACCATAATGAGTGGAGCTGTCTTAGACATTGGACACTGAATAGTGAACAAAGCTGTTGAAAACCTTGCCCTTCAGGAACATCTGTATTTATGAGTTTTGCTCACATCATTCACGATTTTCCCCATAGCTTTACTAAGAAAGATGAAATGAAGACAACTGAGTAGTCTTGATAGCAAAGCTGAACACAGAGAGGAGGTTCTGCCTGGAGTGTGTCTTAGTGATCAGAAGAGTATCCTGTTCACGGCTAGGTTCAGTGGCTCACACCTGTAATCCCAGCACTTTGGGAAGCCAAGGAGGGCAGATTGCCTGAGCCCAGGAATTCCAGACCAGCCTGGGCAACATGGTGAAACCCTGTCTCTACAAAAACTACTAAAGTAAGCTGGGCTTGGTGGTGTGTGCCTGTAGTCCCAGCTACTTAGGAGGCTAAGGTGGGAGGATCACTTGAGCCCAGGAGTTGGAGATTGCAGTAAACTGAGATCACACTCCTGCACTCCAGCCTGGGTAAACCAACCAGACCCTACATTAAAAAAAAAAAAACAGAAAAAAAAAAAAAGAGTATCCTGTTCCCTAGCTCTGTCTGTTCCCAAGAACAAAGGAGAACAAGTTGCAGCTTTGCCACTGACCTGATGTGTTCTGTTCATGTGAGCAAGTCATTTAATCTTTCTCAGGGTGTTTCTCATTTGCAAAATGAGAAGTGTAGGTATTACATTACATTCTTGTTTGATTTTTTAAAAAATTGTATTCTAGAAAAGATTGGAATTCCTCCGGAATACTTCTCTGATTCTGTAAATGTTTTATTGGAATTTTACGTTATTTATTTATAAATACTTTATTTTCTAAAAAGTCAATAAAAAGCACATACCATAAAATGGACTATTTAGTACACTAAATGTTAATATATTAGAGACTATATGGGTTAAGATTTGTCCTTAATAATTTATTTAATTATAAGAAAAAAAATGCCATACAGCTGAACTTACAAAATAGATACTAAGTTTTACTTTGCTCTGTTTCATACAATGCAGTTCCACATAAAAGTGGAAAATAGAGTCCAATAAAATGACTTTGCAATAGTATTTCATTTTAATATAAAAGTTTATAGTATTTAATTTTAATATAAAATCAATTATATGATGTTGGCATTCATATCTTACAGACAGAATGTAAAGAAACTGAGGTTAGAAAGGTACAGTAACTTGCTAAGGTCATCTGACTTATAATAGCAAATCCAAAATTTAAACTGAGATCTACAAATATATGCTTTTACTACCACACTAATTATTTGTAGGAGCTCTTATTAAGATAACCACTATATTAATCTCTTTTCATCTGTCGTATGTCACACTACCTCTTATTATTGAAGGGTGTCAGCTGAGAAGTTTGATGGTTGAATTCCAATGTAAATGACTTCTCAAGAGACAGGTCAAATAAACTGCCATGATTTTAAATAAAAATTTATTCATCTCTTCCTGTTTCAGGTCAATAATCAGTTGCAAAAACTACATTGCTTGTTGGATTCATCCACCTCCAATGATATGTTAGATGATCAATGGCCAGTCACTTTCTAGATCTCAGGCTCAGTCTGTCTCACATGGTGAGTTACCACACTGACCCCTCCTGACCTTGGAAAGAAATGTGGTATGAAGATGAAAGATCATGATATTTGAAAGGCTTGGAGAGGTGGTATCTAACACATGCCTTTCATGACATCTGGGGACTAACTTGGTTGCTCTCCCACCCTCCCTCAGGTCACTCTTACACATTATAGCTTCAAGAAGATAAAGAATGCAGGACCTTGGGTTGGACCACAGACTGCTTGAGTCATCTCCCAGATCATTTATGATCGTGCTATCAGGACCATCTAAATGACTCAAGAGGTCCTGTTCTAGCTATAGGAGACAACTATTATTGGTAATTAATAACAATAACAATGTCATTATTGTCATGTAAGGGAACCCCGCATTGCCTCTATGCTAGTGATTGTACTTTCTGCTCTTCTTCCTCACAGTCACTACACACTCTATACTTTCGATGCAGTCCTGCACATTCTATACGTCTGCTCCTCTTGAACTAGGCCCCTCTCACACATAAGCAATCATTTGCATTGTGACCACAATGACATTTCTAAAGAATAGACATGCTCTGCCACTCTCCTGGGGAATTTCTGCAGTGACTCCTTCTACATCTACATTCCTCAACCTTGCATTCAAGGTCTTCATAATCTAGTTCCAGTCTACTGTTCTAGAAAATTTTACCATTATACTGTTTGTATCTTAAATTCCAGTCTTGATTTAAAACTTAAGCACACGATTCTAAAATTACCATTTTTATACTCCATGGTGCCTAAAACAGTGCCTGATATGGCATAAGCACAGATACTTAAGTGTTGACGAAAATGGTCGATGAATAGGTATGGTCATTGTTAACAGTAAATACCAATTCTTATTTAAACTTTTAAAACATTAAACTGTAGTAGAAAAACAGAACATGGAGTTATAGTGCCATAATAAATCTCAGTCTCAAACCTCCTTAGAATTTTACTTGATTGATACAACAATAAGTAAATATTCAGTAGATCAGGAGACTTAAAGGAATTTGGTAAATATTCTCAGGTCCAATATTTAAGCTGTGAATTCATGCCTGGAAATTTGAGAAAAGTGGCTTCCTAAATCGTAAATGCCACATTTGTTGTTTTCTGCAGCTTGATCAGCTTGCGGTTGAGCAGCACAATTAATAGCTACTATTTTCATAATGCATGTGAAAAGTAATATTTTGTCTCGCTCTGTGGGTGGCATTAAGCTAGGAAAACACTCTACTTGGCATTATCCTGACACCAGTCAATGAAGTCATCAGGCAAATGAAACTACTTTTGTGATAAACAGCACAGTAATCGAAAATTGTCATTCTTTCTTTTCCCCAGGAAAACCTGAAACTTTCATTTCAACCTTTTTTATATCCCCAGGAAGAAATGAATATTTATAAAACAAGAAAAGGGCACCATCCAGGTGTCATTTTTCTCAATGAATTATACACAATGAAGGATAATAAAACAGTTTCAATGTAAACTCTAGTTGCTGCCATTTAGCACTAATTGTTCAGGCATTTATTCAGTTCTACAGGCAAATGTATAGGCAATAATGTCAGAGAGAAACGTATCTTGGTACATTTGGAGGCAATAAACTGGGCAAGTAAGAGCTTTGTTTTCATTAGAGTCCAGCAGTTAGTGGATAAAGATGATGACTGAGTGATCCAGGTTTGTGGGCTGGACCAAAGGGCTGGAATCACCAATCAATCGAGGATAAATCTGTGATACAAAGCAGGATTCATTTTACCCTAAAGGAGTTGAAAGCAGAACTCCAGATCAACATGGTCAAGTGAACATACAAGTTTAATGCTCTCTCGTAGAATCACACTGGATCACAAAAAAGTTAATGTGAAAAAGACAAAAAACAAAACAAAACAAAAAACCACATACACAACTGTGTCAAAAACAGAAAAAGATATCTATGGAAGACCGCAACGGAAAATAACAAATTTCTAGATGATAGAAATTAAATAATATGTGATTAATGAAGAAACTCATCAAGGATCAATTGATATTAAAGAAAAACATAAATAAAAGAGAAGGACCGGCCGGGCGTGGTGGCTCACACCTGTAATCCCAGCCCTTTGGGAGGCCGAGGCGGGAGGATCATGACGTCAGGAGATGGAGACCATCCTGGGTAACACGGTAAAACCCCGTCTCTACTAAAAATACAAAAAACTAGCCAGGCGTGATGGCGGGCGCCTGTAGTCCCAGCTACTCGGGAGGCTGAGGCAGGAGAATGGTGTGAGCCCGGGAGGCTGGACACTGCATTCCAGCCTGTGCGACAGAGCAAGGCTCCGTCTCAAAAAAAAAAAAAAAAAAAAAAATGAGAAGGACCAAAATGAACAAACTATCACCTGACACTGGAGGATACAAGAAATTCCCATAAGCTCAAATAGAATTTTAAATATTTCTAATTAGTATCATCAGAAAATTTACAGAGTATTATATTCACAAAATGCAATGATACTCTGTAAAGAAAAGTAAGTACTGATTGATTCAAAAAGCAAAAATTACAGTTCCTAAAATTTATAAAATATATACAAATTTTATATCAAAATATACAATTTTTAAATCAATAAAAGGATGAAATAACAGATTGAAAGTAAATATGTATCAGATCAAATTAGTATTTTAATATATAAATGTAGGAAAATTTTTACAATAAGGATAAAAAAGATATGAGAAAATATTAGAGATCTGGAAAACAGATCCAGAGTAGACTATTTATATTCTAGGCTAGAGTCCTATATTCAATTTGTTTTTACTTTAACAGGCAACGTGATGAAGATTAAATTTGTCAGCTTTGGTTTTTAGTTTTGGAATAGATTTTCTTTCTGAGCCAGTGAAATTCTCCTTTTGAATTCATGTATTAATTTTATTTTATTTTATGGTCAGATAATAATCTGTGAATATTTGCAATGTATATTCTGTTTTGTAGATATACACTTGGCTGATAGGTAGACAGAAAGATAAAACAAAACTCATGCTGTTTTATTAAAAAAAATTTATCAATTTTGAGAGTGTACTGTGTTTTGTTTAGGATAAGCTAGGATATGCTGAGGTAAAAACTTTTCAACATTTTCTCTCTCCTTTGTATCCCCTGTCTAATATGCTCTGTGTATAGGAAGGAACATGTCTAAGCTCCACCATAGCCACTCAAGACCCTGATGCAGAGGCCTGCCTTCTTGTGGCCACACCATGTGGAACGTGTGGCCCTCACAGTTGATGGGACTGGTAAGATGTTGCTGAAGGATGATGTGCCAGCTTCTTCCATACTTCAGCCTGGAGGTAAGGTCCCACATTTCTGCCTACTGGCAATTTGCCAAAACTAGTTATATGATCCTACTTAAGTTAAAAGGCATGTAAGAAAGGTGAAAAAAATGGAAGGAAGATTTGTGATTTACACTCTCTACCATGGTGTTTTGAAGGGTTATGCTATGACGGGAGCACCACACAGTGGTTCAGACATCAGGTTCTGCGGTCACACTCCCTGGGTTTCATTTACTGTGTTAGCCAGCTTGGACTGCCATAACAGAATACCCTAGAATGGGCTGCTTAAACAACATAAATTTATTTTCTCATACTTCTGAAGGCTGAAAAGTCCAGAATCAAGGTGCCAGCAAATTCAGTCTCTGGTGAGTCCTCTCTTCCTGGCTTGCAGACAGCCACCTCTTTAGAGGCCTTATTTCCTACCTGCAAATACAGTCATATTGAGGTTTAGAGCTTCAGTATTTAAATTTTCAGGTGACACAATTCAGTAAATAGCACTTACATTACCTTCTCTATGCTGTAGCTACAGAATAGAAATAAGTGAGATACCTACTTTATGTGGTTGTTATAAGAACAAAATATTTTAATACAAATATAGCACTTAGAATAGGGCCTAGCACTTAGTAAGTACCCAATAAATATTATCTATTAGCAAATTGTCATTTTTATGCATATGACACTTTAGACCTTCCATATTGTTGCAGTATGTTATTATTTACATGAAGTTTCCTAACCGTCATATTATTGGTGTGGATCATTAAAATAGCGATTTTAAATAAATCCCTTACATATTACTTGAACTGAGGGAGGAGAATGCCAGATAAATGCCTATGTGAATGAAAGAGTGAAGAGTTTGTTAAGAAACAACTTTAGCTAACAGTGGCAGGAGTAAGAGCCAGGCATGATAAGGCTGACACCATAACTAAGCCACAGGAGTAGACAGGAATTCTGCGTAGAGCATAACAATTCCCTTAGCTTTGCTTCTCACTAAGCTCCCCCAGATTTATGTACCAACCTTATGTATAAGGGTGATTTATTTTAACTTAAATATTAAAGTACTGGTTTAATAAATGTCTAATCTTGTGGTGCAATACCACTAAATATTTCCAAATACAGCACACACAAAATAGGGCATCAGATTACAAAACACCATAACCCAGTTTTGGGCTCTTGTTCCTTAGGAGACATTCCCAGTAGGGTACCATGGACCCCTCACAGAAACTTGCTGGATAGTGAAAAGGTTTTGTGTATTTACATCTCTTTGTCTGCTAAGTTACTTCTCTTGCAATTTTTTTTCTTTGGCTCTAATTTTTTACTGAAAACAATAATAAAAAAATCAGCATTTAGCATCATTTGGGTGCCGGGCATCTGGCTTGACATTCTTTATATGTGGCATCATTTTCAGACACTTTCATTCTACTCTATAAACTACTTTTTTTTTTTTTTTTTTGAGATGGAGTTTTGCTCTTGTTGCCCAGACTGGAGTGCAATGGTGCGATCTTGGCTCGCTGCAACCTCTGCCTCCTGGGTTCAAGCAATTCGCCTGCCTCAGCCTCCTGAGTAGCTGGGATTATAGGCACTTGCCACCATGCCCAGCTAATTTTTGTATTTTTAGTAGAGACGGGTTTTTGCCATGTTGGTTAGGCTGGTCTCGAACTCCCGACCTCAGATGATCCACCTGTCTCGGCCTCTCAAAGTGCTGGGATTACAGGCATGAGCCACCGTGCCCGGCCTCTATAACGTAATTCTATTTCCATTTTAAGGATAAGAACGCCACTGAAACTTGGTTTTACTTTACTACACATTTTAGACTATGATTTGGACTAAGAACTGACCTCAAAGTCCATATCTTCCCCACTGGACTCCTGCCCCAGGTATATTCAGATAGCATATTAGTAAACAATAAGGTACAGTATATGAACAAAGTATTTTAATGTTTTGAACTCTGCTTATGAAATGCATTTTTTATAATTTTACTTGTTCTTAAGGGCTAAGTTAAAGTTTCAGGCCACTGAAAAAGGTTTCTAAACATTCAAGTCAGAAAACGAAATAAAACATGACTTAGATTATCTTGGTTGCATTGAATTTAGGGAAGATTCTCCTCGGAGCCATACCTATATTCAATCTATCTAGATTTCCTCAGTTAAATATCAATAAAAGTCCTCCCTGGTTTTCTTATTCTGGATGATTTTCTTTGAGATTATGTTTCACCTTTGTTGGCAGCAAGCTGAACATTCCCACATTATCATACTGTTTATTTTACTTTGTTTGCTAATGCACTGTCACTGTTAGGAAAACTTCACAGCTTTGAATATGAATGTAACATCTGGTTTCATTTCAATAACATTTCATGCTGCAAATGCAAATATGATTTTTTTTGTGTACTTCAACAAAAAAGTCTCATATAGTCATTCTAATTGAAGGCTGATTTCCACATTCCGGTTCCTGAATGCCATGGCTTTGCCCTACTTTTTTCTCTCGTTTTTTTTTTTTTTCTTGAACATAGATGGAAGTATAAACATGTGCTCTAAATATGTCCCATATTGCTCCTTCCATTTTGTCAGAACTTTAATCTGTAAACGTGCCATGTCCTTCGTTTGTCAGATTTTGGGGACTCTGGGCAACAAGTAAAATATCTCTTTCTCTATGCTATCTGAGTTTATACATTAACACAATTTGTGACATATTATGGTATATGATTCCTCTCTCATCCAGAAAATCAAAATTACATATTCTGATAAAAGTCATACCGTGAAGACTTTTGATCACTCTTCTACACTATAAGATTTTAGCAGGCAGAGATTTTAAAAACACATCCTGTTATGATATTTACTGGAGCAAGTGTGGAAGGCAGAGTTGCTGTCCACATATGCAATTCATAGGTTATAGATTTCTGTTTTTAGGTAATGATGCCTGGATTCATAGAAATATCCCTCACACACAGCTACAAGTTTAAGGTAGTGAGGTTCCATTTAAAATAAACTTCTCCAAAAACTTTTCATGTCTGTTATAAAATAAGCCATGTGAACCACTAAAGATGCATAAACACAAACTTTTCTTCCTTCTATGAGATTTGCTTAGTTAGGAGAATTAAAACTATGTACTTACAAAGAAGAAAAATGAAAACTGAAGTCAATATATGAGGGCTAATTAGTGAGATCTTTGCCAGTACTGTGGAAGTCTAGAAAATAAATAAGTATATTTGGTTAAGTATTTAGGAAGAAACACAAAAGAATAAAAATTGGAGTTTAGCAATGGATATTACATTTGTAACTCATGAGTAGAAAGAAGCATTCTAGGCAAAGGGAATGGATTCATAAAACGTCTGAGGGGGAGAAATTCAAGGTGTTCAAGGATGCAGTATTCTATCCAGCATGCTTCAGCATCCTGGCAGCCTGAGACTGGCTCACAATTGTGCCCAGATGCTGTTTAGCTACACTTGGGCATGGCCTAGGGTTTTCCGGCCCTAGGGCCCATAAGAAAACGGAGCTTTGTACATTGATTCTGAAGAGCCTTGGCTATTAGCTCTGCTCTATTTTCTAAGTATGCTGTGATTTGAATAATACTTTGAATAATGTTGAAGCTGTATCTAGGTCATTCTAACTAGATTAGAGATTCAAGAAAATAGAGAGCTTTCAAAGATGGAGTCAGTTCTTGTTGCACATGATGTATACACACACATTTATGTTAATACATATAAACACATTATGCATACACATACATACATACACTCATTTTATCCTCAGAGCAAGCCTATTGGGTAGCAGAGTACAAGCTATTTTCTCTTTTAGCAGCTATGAAATTGTTGATGAGGATTGAGCTGCTGGTAAGTAGCAGAATCTACATCAACTTCTCTAATTCTCCTTGCAAGGCAAGGAAATGCAACACCACCACCAACAAAAAAGCTTTATAATTACATAGACTTTCTCGACATGTCATTTCTGGAACCTTCTAGTGGTGAGCATGGGAACTCCAAACTCTTAGCCAAGACAGGTAAATACCAAGCATGGCTTTAATGCAAATTAGGAAATTAAAAACTCAATTATAAAAAAGGTTTATTTTATTTATCTTTTCATATATCTATATTTAAACACACACATACTAACTATTTTAACAAACTGTTCTTGGTCATCTTCATTTCTCTCTCTCAAATGCACAGGATTCACAAACTTTTTTTTTTTTTTTTGAGAGAGAGGGGCTTGCTGTGCTGTCCAGGCTGGAGTGCAGTGTCACGATCACAGCTCACTGCAACTTTCACCTCCTGTGCTCAAGCCATCCTCCCACTTCAGCCTCCCAAGCAGCTGGGACTACAGGTACACACCACCACACCTGGATGATTTTTGCATGTTTTTAATAGAGACCAGGTTTTGCTGTTTCCCAGGTTGGTCTCAAACTTCCAGGCTCAAGAAGTCCTCCCACGTCAGCTTCCCAAAGTGCTGGGATTAAAGGCATGCTCCATCACACCTGGCCAAAACCTGCTTTTTAAAAGGGTTTCTTCTTTATGTTTTGGTATTTAAAAAAAAATACCTTGAATCTGGAAACATTTCTAATAATGTATTCTACCTCTCGCAATCAATTGTGAATATACTTTTTAAAACCTCTGTCATAAATTACAACAAACTGCTTGATATTGGAATATTTGAATGTTTGACATTTTGCATTTCTGTGCAAATTGACTACATTTCACTCTTATAGACTTTTTTTTGAAAAAAAGAATTTAAGGTTTACAATGTTAAAAGAAAACCTTAGCCAATTAAATTTAACAGTATTTAATTGAGCAAAGAACGATTTGTAAATCAGGCAGACTCCAGAGCCAGAGTCGGGCTCCAATGTAGTCCTGTAGTGGAAGGTTTATGGACAGAAAAAGGAAAGTGCTGTGCAGAAAATGGAAGTGAGATACAGAAACAGCCAGATTGGTTACAGCGTGGCACGCCTTATTTCAACAGGATTTGGACAGTTAGCCCCCTTTGATTGGCCAACCTCAGTGATTGGCACAAGAGTAGGTTGTAGTCTGTTTACATCTTTATTTAGGTTATAGTTCACTATGTACAGAGAAACCTTTAGGCTGAACTTAAAATATATAAGGAACAACTTTAGGCTAAACTTGATTAAACAACAGAAAAATTGAAAAGGTAGTACAGACAGTTTTCATATTCCCTGTACCCAGTTTCTCCTATTTTAACATCTTACTTTAGTATGGTGTGTGTCTTAGAGTTAATACACCAGTATTGATACTTTATTGTTAACTAAAATGTCTTTTATTTGTATTTCCTTTGTTTTTACCTAATGCCTTTCTTCTACTCCAGGACCCCATCCAAGACATCACATTATTAATACATTTACTTTTCATGTCTCTTTAGATTTCTCTAAATTGTGACAGTTTCCAGACTTTCTTTGTTCTAAATAAACTTGAAAATTTTGAGAAAATACTGGTAGGTACTGTGTAGAATGTCCTTCTCTTGGTATTTGTCTGATTCTCCTCTCATTATTAGATGAGGGTGGTGGTTTATCGTGAGAAAGAACACAGAGGTAAAGTTCCATTTTCATCACATTATATCTAGAGTACATATCAACATGGCTTATTGATATTGATGTGAACCTTGATTGCTTAGCTTGAGATAGTGTTTGTCAGTTTTATTCATTGTAAAGTCACTTTCTTTTTCCTCCCCTCTGTCTTGTACTCTTTGGAAGAATGTCACTACCACAGCCCACACTGAGGAGGGGGAAGTTAGGCTCCATTTTCTGGAGAATGCAGTATCTTAATAAATTATTTGGAATTCTCTTGCATGAAAAATTTGTCTTTTTTCTTTTCTTTTTAACCCACCCAAGCACTTATTTATAGCAATATGGACTCATGGATAAGTATTTTATACTTTGGGTTGTATCCAATACTATTTTCTAATTTTGTTGTTCAAATTGCTCTAGCTTTTCTATTGGGAGATCCATAATTTATCTTCTGTGTCCTTTTGAAAAATTATCATTATCATGGATTGTTATTTTCTCCTTGAAGACTTTCTTACTTTCTGGCACTATAAAATACTCAATATTCATCTTGTGTATTTCCTGCCCCAGTGCCAGAATCAGCCATTTATCTAATGATCTTTGGATCCCTTTACTGAAAAACTGTATTAGAAGCCAAGATATGGGCATCAAGTATGTTTATTGCTATTGAGGTGCCATTTTATCTAAGTTCCCTCTATTGATAAAGCAAGGGAATATATATATGTATACTAACATGTTTATATATATATACACATACACACACACAGAGTATATATAACCATCTGTATCTGTATTAAGTTTGAAGAAAATTAAAATATTTTACCCCAAAAGGTATTTCTATAACATTTCAAAATGGCTGGTGCTTGGCTAGCAGGCAGAAGTGGTCTTGCAAAGCTGTCTTAACTGGGGAAAATTTGAATCTGTAGAAAATCTCTAATGCAGCCACGAACCCTCTTTTTACTATGACTTTCCACAGATCCAGGAGAAATTGACAGTCTGATACCTTTAAAAGTCTGAAAAGAAACATATACCACCTATTCTCTTTGAGGGAGTCTTCATGCACATAACATGGTCATCTTTGCTAGCCAAGCCTCTTTTCCTCCTTCCATAACCCATTTTACCAGAACCTAAGACCTTATTCCTTCTGTAACTTCAAAATGATATATGCATTTCTGTAACTCATTGGGAAGTTGGGTTTTCATTATGAAGGCTCCTGAGTATACAAGTTAAGTAAATTTGATATTTTTTCTCCTATTAAATCAATCTGCCCCACGTCAGTGACTCTTTAGTGAACTTTTAGGGGGCCAAGAGCCTATAGCGCCCACAGGTTAAACATGAGTTCATACTGATCTTTGTAACTTTAACCTGTTACCACTTTGTAAACCAAAAATTCTAAGCCTCCCAACCAACTGAATGGAACCCCGTTCCAGCCAAGAGTACCCAAAGAAACCTGAGAAATCAGTTCAGGTCATGACAGGAGGAAAGAAGTTTGGCATGTGTCATTATACTCTCCTCCTTTTGGAGTTCAGGTACAACTGACTAGCATTATTAACATTACTGGGAAATGGTGCTGCAAAGCTCTCTTCTGTGGAGAAAATTTACAGTCTATAAAGAATATCCTTACCTTTCCAGGTTTTCTCCCGATACAGGAGAGATTTAACTAAAAGTCTAACATCTTTTAAAGCCTAACAAAATACATTTACCATCTATTTTATCTGAAGCCTCTTACCTGAAGGCTCCATCTACACAGCGAGAACCTTGGCTTCCACAGTCCTCCTTATCTTAACTGAACTCCTTCAACCAATTGCCAATCAGGAAATCTTTGAATTCATCTATGACCTGAAAGCCCCCATTTTGAAACGTCCAGCCTTTTTATATCGATCCAATGTATACCTCATATGTATTGACCAATGTCATATGTCTCCTCCCCAAAATGTATAAAACCAAGCTGTACCCAACCACCTCGGGTAAATGTTCTCAGGACCTCTTGGTATTATGCTTCAAGCCATGGTCACTCATATTTGGCTCAGAATAAACCTCTTTAAATGTTTTAGAGTTTGACTTTTTTCATGAACAATTTGGATTAGTCTAGGCTCCTCCTCTTGCTTATCTGTAAACATGCATTGCAATAATGAGAAGCTTGGCTCTGACTTCATCCCTCTATTTACTTAAGTGTTATATTACAGTACATGGTATACGAATACAGGAATATTATAACCCATATATGTGTAGAAAACAACTTTATTAACTAGAGTGCAAGGTTTATGTGCAGTGCATTTTTGACTTTAGTTTTATAAACTCCTCTCATTTCCAAAGTTACTGAGGTCAGCAACTTCCTGCCTACCTGTATACATCTCATTCAGTGAGGTTGCTTCATAATTGGATAGTAGAGTTAGGTTATTTTAGTACATTCTCCCTGATCTCCTCTCTCTCTCTCTCTATATATATATAAATATATATATACACACACACACATACACACACACATACATACACACACACACACATATATATATGTTTAATTTGTATACATAAAGGTTCACACTTTGTACTAGAAAATTATATGGAATTTTACAAATGCATAAGATTATATATTCACAATTACAGTATTACACAGAACAGCTTCCTTGCCCTAAAACAAAATTCACCACGATTCTCCTATTCAATCTTTATTCCAACCCCCAAATGCCTGGCAACCACTGATCATTTTACTGCATCCAAAGTTTTATGTCTTCCAAAAGATCACATAAATGGAAACATATAATACGTAGCTATTTCAAAGTGGCTTTTTTCACTTAGCAATACATATTGACCCTTATCGGCCAGGCGCAGTGGCTCACGCCTGAAATCCCAGCACTTTTGGAGCCCAAGGTGGGAGGATCGAGGTCAGGTGATCGAGACCATCCTGGCTAACGCAGTGAAACCCCATCTCTACTAAAAATACAAAAAATGCCATCCCCATCAAGCTACCAATGACTTCCTTCACAGAATTGGAAAAAACTACTTTAAAGTTCATATGGAACCAAAAAAGAGCCCGCATTGCCAAGACAATCCTTAGACAAAAGAACAAAGCTGGAGGCATCACACTACCTGACTTCAAGCTATACTACAAGGCTACAGTAACCAAAAAAGCATGGTACTGGTACCAAAACAGAGATACAGACCAATGGAACAGAACAGGGCACTCAGAAATAATACCACACATCTACAACCATCTGATCTTTGACAAACCTGACAAAAACAAGCAAGGGGGAAAGGATTCCCTACTTAATAAATGGTGCTGGGAAAAATGGCTAGCCATTTGTAGAAAGCTGAAACTGGATCCTTTCCTTACACCTTATAGACAAATTAATTCAAGATGGATTAAAGACTTAAATGTCAGACCTAAAACCATAAAAACCCTAGAAGAAAACCCAGGCAATACCATTCAGGACATAGGTATGGGCAAGGACTTCATGTATAAAACACCAAAAGCAATGACAACAAAAGCCAAAATTGAGAAATGGGATCTAATTAAACTAAAGAGCTTCTACAAAGCAAAAGAAACTGTCATCAGAGTGAACAAGCAACCTACAGGATGGGAGAAAATTTTTTAAATCTACCCATCTGACAAGGGCTAATATCCAGAATCTACAAAGAACTTAAACACATTTACAAGAAAAAAAAAATCAAACAACCCTATCAAAAAGTGGGAGAAGGATACAAACAGACACTTCTCAAAAGAAGACATTTATGCAGCAAACAGACACATGAAAAAATGCTCATCATTACTGGCCATCAGAGAAACGCAAATCAAAACCACAGTGAGATACCATCTCACACCAGTTAGAATGGCAATCATTAAAAAGTCAGGAAACAACAGGTGCTGGAGAGGATGTGGAGAAATAGGAACACTTTTACACTGTTGGTGGGACTGTAAAACTAGTTCAACCATTGTGGAAGACAGTGCGGTGATTCCTCAAGGATCTAGAACTAGAAATACCATTCGACCCAGCCATCCCATTACTGGGTATATACCCAAAGGATTATAAATCATGCTACTACAAAGACACATGCACATGTATGTTTATTGAGGCACTATTCACAATAGCAATGACTTGGAAACAACCCAAATGTCCATCAATGATAGACTGGATTAAGAAAATGTGGCACATATACACCATGGAATACTATGCAGCCACAAAAAAGGATGAGTTCATGTCCCTTGTAGGGACATGGATGAAGCTGGAAACCATCATTCTGAGTAAACTATCACAAGGACAGAAAACCAAACACCGCATGTTCTCACTCATAGGTGGGAACTGAACAACGAGAAGAGCTGGACAAGGAGTGAGGAACACCACACACCGGGGCCTGTGGTGGGGTGGGGGGAGCGGGGAGGGATAGCATTAGGAGATATACTTAATGCAAATGATGAGTTAATGGGTGTAGCACACCAACATGGCACATGTACACCTATGTAACAAACTTGCACATTGTGCACATGTACCCCAGAACTTAAAGTATAATAATAAAAAAATACAAAAAAAATAGCTGGGTGTGGTGGCCGGTGCTTGTAGTCCCAGCTACTCAGGAGGCTGGGGCAGGAGAATCACACGAACCCAAGAGGCAGAGCTTGCAGTGAGCCAAGATCATGCCCCTACACTCCAGCCTGGGTGACAGAGTGAGACTCTGCCTGGAAAAAAAAAAAAAAAAGAAATTGACTCACCTTTTTGTAGCTTCATACGTCATCTCATTTTATTGCTGAATAATATTTTATTATATGAATTTACAACAGTTTTGTTTTTCAATTCACCAATTGAAGGACATCTTGGTTGCTTTGAGTTTTTGACAATTATAAATAAAGCTATTATAAACACACATTTACAAATTTGTGTGTGATCATACATTTTCAAATCGTTTGTGGAAATTTCTAAAAGTGCAATTCGTGTTGCAGCATATGGCAGTGTTGTATTTTGCTGTGTATTTTGACTGCTGCTATGGTCTAAATGTGTCCCCTCCAAAACTCACATGCTGACAATATAAAAGCATTAAGAGGTGGGGCCTTTAAGATGTTATTCAAACATGAGGGCCTCTTCCTCATAAGTGGGATTAAGGCTTTAAAAAGAAGACACCAGGTGTTTGGCCCCGCTTTCCTTTCTACCTTCTGCCATGTGAAGACGCAGCAAGAAGGCGCTCCCCAGACACCAAATGCTGACATCTTGATCTTGGACTTCCCAGTCTCCAGAACTGTGGGAAATAAATTCTTGTTCCTTGCAAACTACGTCAACAAATGAGTTAGAAACTGTTGCCTTTGCTTCTATTTTCTGAACAACATTGTAGAGAATTAGCACCTCTTCTTTATTTTAAAGTTTAACAGAAATCTCCAGTGAAACCATTTGGGCCTGGTGATTTGTTTTTGGAAGGCTATTATTAATTGATTAATTAAAATAAATAGATATATACCTATTGAAACATTTACTGGTCTTTGAATGAGTTTGGTAGGTTGTGTCTTTCAAGGAATTGGATTGTTTCATCTAATTGTCAAATTTGTGGGCATAGCATTCTTCATCATATTCCTTTATTAGCCTTTTGTCATTCACAGAATCAGTAATAATGCCCCTTTTAAATGTGACACTGATGGTTGCTTTTTCTTTCCTTTTTTCCTAGTTAGCCTGACTTAAGATTTATCAATTGTATTTAGTCTTTTCAAAGAGTCAACATTTGGTTTTGATGTATTTGCTATTGTTTTCCTGTTTGCTAATTTATTGATTTCTGTTCTAATATTTGTTATTTCTTTTTATCAGTTTGCTATATGCTTTAATTTCTCTTCTTTCTTTTGTTTCCAAAGATGAACATTTAGAATTCTGATATTAGTTTTCTTTTTTCCTAATATATGTATTTAATACATGTAATTACTAAGCCAATGTTTTTGCAACAGCCCACAAATTTAGATAAATTTCACAGTTATTTTCATTTGGCTCAAAATATTATTTAAATTTACCTTGAGATTACTCCTTGTCCTGTTTTTTATTTATAAGCGTGCTGTTTAATTTGGGCATTTCACAACTATATTTCTGTCATTGATTTCTAGTTTAATTTCATTGTTTTTTGTAAGCATACTTTGTAGACATCTTATTCTAATAAAACATTTCAAAATATTTTTTAGCTCAGATTCTGGTCTATCTCAGTGAATATTCTATGGGAGCTTGAAAAAATGTGTATTCTGCTATTGTTGGTAGGACATTCCATAAATATCAATTCGATCATATTGATTGATAGTGTTGCTTAGGTGAAGCATATCCTTACTAATTTTTGCTGCTTGAACTATCATTACTGAAAGAGGATTACTGATGTCTCCAGCTATGAGAGAACATTTGCCTATTCTCCTTGTACTTCTTTCACTTTTTTCTTCATGAATTTCAGTGCTTCTTTGTGAGGTGTATACATATTAAGAACTGTTATGTCCTGTAGCACTGAGCACTTTATTATCACATAATACCACTTTTTAACTCTGGTCTTTTTTTGTTCTGAAGTCTATTTTGTGTGTAAATAATATATCTATTTCCTTTGATTAGTATGTCTTTTTCCATCCCTTTACTTTTAACCTATATGGGTCTTTATATTTAAATTAAGTTTCTTGTAAACATCATAGGATTTGTTCTTAGTTGTTGTTGTTTTTTTAAAAATCCATTCTGACAATCCCTTTAATTATTTTTTCAATTTACATTTAAAGTAGTTATTGATATTGTTGGATTAATGTCTACTGTATTTGCAACTGTTTTCCATGTATTGCACATGTTCTTTATTCTGCTTATTTTTTCTGCATTCTCTGTCTTACATTCATCACTTTATATGATTATATTTTATTCACTCTCTTAGCATATCCATTATGCTTTTAAAAAAATTTAGTTGTCAAAAAGTTTTCAATGGACATTTATAGCTAATATAAGACCAGCTTCAACAAACACTTTACCACTTCACATATAGTGCAGTTCCCTTATATCAAAGTACTCTTAATGTGCTCCTCCTTCCTTTAGGACACTGCTGTCATTCATTTCACCTATCCATGTACTATATTTACTCAATACATTGTTGGGTGTTATTATTTTTGAGATCAATTATAAATAATAAAATAAAATATTTTTATAACCTTATGTATTCATTTCCAATGTCCTTAATCTCTTTATGTGGATTCAAGTTTTTGACATACCATTTTTCTTCTCTCTAAAGAAGTTTATTTAATTCTTCTTCAGTGCAGATCTGCTGCCAATAAATTCAGTCAGGATTTGTTTTTCTCAGAATGTACTTGTTCAGTCTTCACTTTTGAAGGATAATTTTGTTGAATATAGAATTCTAAGTTTTTTTTCTTTCAACATTTCAAATATTTTGCTCTATTCTGTTAGCATAGTTTCTGATGAAAAGTCCTCTATAATTCTTAGATTTGTTCCTCTATAAGTAAGACACTTTTCTTCTTCTAGCTTCATTTTAAAAATCTTCTCTCTCTTTAGTTTTTCAGTTTGAATATGATAAGCCTAAGTGTAGATATTTTGTTATTTATCCCAGTTGGTATTCTCTGAGCTTCTTGGATCTGTGGTTTGGTTTCTGTCATTTATTTTGGAAAGTTCTCAGCTATTATTTCTTCCTGGTTTTTGTTTGTTTTCTTGCTTTTTCCTCTTTTTCTTTCCATTCCATCCTTCCAGTTACATGTGGTTACATTCTGTATAACGGTCTCACAATTCTCAGATATTCTGTTTTATTTCCTTTCTTTTTTCTTTTCCTATTGTTTTCTCTCATTGTATTTATGTTTTGGAAGTTTCCAGTAAACCCATTATTAAGTTCTGTGATTTTTTTTCTCTACTGTATCCAGTCCTATAATGAACTCATTTAAGACAGTTTTAAATTTACAGTATAGTATATTTTATTTCTAGAATTTGCATTTCATCTTTTCTCAAACCTTCCATTACTCTGTTTATACTATCCATCTGTCCTATATGTTGTCTTCTTTTTTATTAGAGCCCATAAGATAGTAATCATAATTATTCTAAATTCTCTATCTGATTATCTCAATAATCTGTGTCAGATCTGAATTTAGTTCTGATGCTTACTTTTTCTTGACTTTCAGCATGCTTTCTAAATTTTGGTTGAAAGCCAGATGTATTAGGTAATAGAAACCGAGATAAATAGGCTGCTAGTAAGAGGCTTTATATTAATCTGTTTAAGAGTTGGATTATGTTTAGTGCTTCCTGTATCTGTAGAAACTAGAGTATTCAAATTCCCCTAGTGTCCTTGCTACTGTCCCCCTGGTATCGTTAAGCTTCCTTAATAACTTTCTTTACATAATTTGCACCTGGCAACTCTTCAGTTATAATCAACCTTTATTAGACTGGAGCCTTCTGTGGCGGTTGCTAAGTGGATGCTGAAAAAAAGTGTTCTATAACTTTGTAATTTAAACACAGTCTTTAGTATGCTTGTGTTTCTGGGCTGTAACCTTTGTAAGTGTATTTCCCCTGTCGCCTCTTAGGTGCCATAGGAAGGCTGCAGTTGCATAAATGTCCTTCTCTCTGGTGGGGTAAGATCTGTGAAGTTTTTTCCCCTGAAAAGTAGGCCTGTGTTGTGGAGAATGCTCTGGGCTTATTAAGATTACTCACTCTTGCCAGGCGCGGTGGCTCACGCCTGTAATCCCAGCACTTTGGGAGGCCGAGGCGGGCGGATCACAAGGTCAGGAGATCGAGACCACGGTGAAACCCCATCTCTACTAAAAATACAAAAAATTAGCCGGGCGCGGTTGTGGGCGCCTGTAGTCCCAGCTACTCGGGAGGCTGAGGCAGGAGAATGGCGTGAACCCGGGAGGCGGAGCTTGCAGTGAGCCGAGATCTCGCCACTGCACTCCAGCCTGGGCGACAGAGCGAGACTCCGTCTCAAAAAAAAAAAAAAAAAAAAAAAAAAAAAAAAAAAGATTACTCACTCTTCTCCTCATCCTTCCAGATCCAGGAGGGTATCTTCTTCAGATCTTCACAGTGAGAATCTGGTTGTATTCCTGGAGGTAAAACCCACAAAATCATGGGGCCTCTCTTAGGAGTATAGTCCCCAAGGAGTTTCTCACTCTCTTACTAGTTCATATTCAGCATCCAGGATTTCATTAAAACTAACATTTAAGTGTTTGTAACATGGAGTTATGGCTTCAGCAGCTTCTTCTCAAGGTACATAGATCTAAACTGTGTCTCTCTGGGTAAGCCTGTCTCTCCAGATTTTAGGGTAGTCATCTGCCCTGAAACTTCAGTTCTCAGGTGGGTCTAAGATAAAAATCACTGGTTTTCAGTTTGTCCAGCCTTTTGCTTCCAAGTATGGGAATGACAAGTTCTAAGCTCCTTGAAAGTCAGAGATAAAATCGAAAGTCTTCAATAAAAAATACATGTTTTTAAATATTTAAGTTCAGGGGACATATGCAGGTTTGATACATAGGTAAACTTGTGTCATGGGATTTGTTGTTCAAATTATTTCATCACCTAGGTATTAAGCCTAGTACCCATCAGTTATTTTTCCTGGTCCTCTCCCTCTTACAATCCCTTACCCCATGATAGGCCCCAGTGTGTCTTGTTCCCCTTTATGTGTCTATGTGCGTTCTCATCATTTAGTTCCCATTTATAAGTGAGAACATGCAGTGTTTGGTTTTCTGCTACTGTGTTAGTTTGCTAAGGATAATGACCTCCAGCTCTGTCCATGTTCTTGTAAAGGACATAATCCCATTATTTTTATGACTGCATAGTATTCCATGTTATACATTTACCACATTTTCTGTATGAAGTCTGTAATTGATGGGCATTCAGATTGATTCTATATGTCTTTGCTATTGTGAATAATGCTGCAGTGAATATATGCATACATTTGTCTTTATAATAAAACAACTTACATTCCTTTGGGTATATACTCAGAAATGGGATTGCTTGGTTGAACGGTATTTCTGTCTTTGGGTCTTTGAGGAATCACCACACTGTCTTCAACAGTGGTTGAACTAATTTACACTCCCACTAACAGTGTATAAGTTTTCCTTTTTCTCCACAACCTTGCCAGCATCTGTTACTTATTGGCTTTTAGGTAATAGTTATTTTGACTGATGTGAGATGATATTGATTTGTGTTTCTCTAATGATCAGTGATGTTGAGTTTTTTTCAAATAATTGTTGGCTGCATAGTATGTTTTCTTTTGAAAACTGTTCATGTCCTTTGCCCACTTTTTAATGATGTTGTTTGTTTTTATCTTACAAATTTATTTCAGTTATTTATATATGCTGAATATTAGACCTTCATCAGATGCATAGTTTGCAAAAATTTTCTCCCATTCTGTAGGTTGTCTGTTTACTCTGTTGATAGTTTATTTTGCTGTGTAGAAGCTCTTTAGTTTAATTAGATCCCATTTGTCAATTTTTGTTTTTGTTACAATTGCTTTTGGCATCTTCATCATGAAATATTTGCCTGTGCCTATGTACTGAATGATATTGTCAAGTTGTCTTCTAGGGTTTTTATAGTTTTGGGTTTTACATTTAAGTCTTTAATCCACCTTGAATTAATTTTTTTATAATTTGTTTAAGGAAGGAGTCCAATTTTAATCTTGTGCAATATGACTTGCTAGTTATCCCAGCATCATTTATTGAATAGGAAATCATTTCCCCATTGCTTGTTTTAGTTGGGTTTGTTGAATATCAGCTAGTTGTAGGTGTGTGGCCTTATTTCTGGATTCTGTATTATGTTTCATTTGTCTATGTGTCTGTTTTTTGTACCAGTACCATGCTGTTTTGGTTACTGTAGCTCTGTAGTATAGTTTGTAGTCAGGTAGTGTGATGCCTCCAGCTTTGTTCTTTTTTCTTAGGATTGCCTTGGCTATTTTGGCTGTTTTTTAGTTCCATTTGAATTTTAAAATATTTTTTCCTAGTTCATTGATGAATGTCAATAGTTTAATATGAATAGCATTGAATCTATAAATTTGTTTGGGCAATATGGACATTTTAATGATGTTAATTCTTCCTAGTAATGGGCATGGAATGTTTTTCCATTTGTTTTTTCATCTTTGATTTCTTTGAGCAGTACTTTGTAGTTCTCCTTGTACAGATCTTTCACCTCCCTAGTTAGCTGTATTCCTAAGTATTTTCTTGTTTTTGTGGCAATTGTGAATGGGACTGTGTTACCAGTTCAGCTCTCAGCTTGACTGTTCGTAGTGTATAGGAATGCTAGTGGTTTTTACACATTGATTTTATATCCTGAGACTTTGCTGAAGTTATCAGTTTAAGGAGTTTTGCCTGAGACTATGGGGTTTTCTAGATATGGGATCATATCATCTGCAAACAGGGATAGTTTGACTTTCTCTCTTATCTGGATGCCCTTTATTTCTTTCTCTTGTCTGATTGCCCTGGCCAGGATTTCCAATACAATGTTGAATAAGAGGGGTAAGAGAGGGTATTCTTGTCTTGTGTCAGTTTTAAAGAGGATTTTTCCAGCTTTTGTCCATTCCGTATGATGTTGGCTGTGAGTATGCCGTAGACGGCCCTTATTATTTTGAGGTATGTTCCTTCAATATCTACTTTATTGAGAGTTTTTTTAAAAACATGAATGGATGCTGAATTTTATTGAAAAACTTTTCTGCATCTATTGAAATAATCATGTTTTTTGTATTTAGTTATTTAGTTCTGTTTATGTGATGAATCACATTTATTGATTTGTTTATGTTGAAACAACCTGCATCCTAGGGATAAAGCCTACTTTATCATGGTGGACTAGCTTTTTGATGTACTGCTGGATTCTCTTTGCCAGTATTTTTTGAGAATTTTTGCATTACTATTCATCAAAGATATTGGCCCGAAGTTTTCTTTTTTATTGTTGTATATCTGCCAGGTTTTGGTATCGGGATGATGATGCTGGCTTCATAGAATGAGTTTGGGGGATGCCCGTCCTCTCAGTTTTTTGGAATAGTTTAAGTAGGAATGGAACCAGCTATTCTTCATACATCTCTTATACATCTGGTAGACTTCATCTGTGAATCCCTCTTGTTTTCGGCTTTTTCTGGTTGGTAGGGGATTACTGCCTTAATTTCAGCGCTCATTACATGTCTGTTCAGGGATTTAATTTCTTCCTGGATCAGTTTTGGGAGGGTGTACGTGTCCAGGAATCTATCCATTCCTTCTAGATTTTCTAGTTTATGTGCATAGAGGTGTTCATAACATTCTCTGGTCTTTATTTTTATTTGTTTGGGTCAGTGGTTGTATCCCCTTTGTCATTTCTGATTGTGCTTCTTTGATTCTTCTCTGTTTTCTTCTTTATTAGTCTAGCTTATGGTCTATTTTATTATTATTTTTTAAAAATCCGGGCTGGGTTTGTTGATCTTTTGAATGTTTTTATGTGTCTCAATCTCCTTCAGTTCAGCTCTGATTTTGATTATTTCCTGTCTTTTGTTAGCTTTGAGATTTGTTTCCTCTTGGTTCTCTAGTTCTTTTAGTTGTGATGTTAGGTTGTTAAATTGAGATCTTTCTAACTTTTTTTTTTTTTTTTGAGATGGAGTTTTGCTCGGTCGCCCAGGCTGGAGTGCAGAGGCGTGATCTCGGCTCACCGCAAGCTCTGTCTCCCGGGTTCATGCCATTCTCCTGCCTCAGCCTTCTGACTAGCTGGCACTACAGGTGCCCACCACCACGCCCAGTTAATTTTTTTTTTATTTTTAGTAGAGATGGGGTTTCACCATGTTAGTCAGGATGGTCTCGATCTCCTGACCTCGTGATCCTCCCACCTCGGCTACCCAAAGTGCTGAGATTACAGGCGTGAGCCCCCACGCCCAGTCTCTTTCTAACTTTTGATGCGGGCATTTAGTGCTATAAATTTCCCTCTTAACACTGCCTTATCTCTGTCCCAGAGATTCTGGCATGTTGTATCTTTGTTCTCTTTCATTTCAACAAATTTCTTGTTTTCTGCCTTAATTTTATTATTTCATTATCATTTCAGTTCTTTTGCAGTTGCTGAGCAGTGTTTTACTTCTGATTCTGTGGTCAATTTTAGAGTAAGTGCCATATGGTGATGAGAAGAATGTACATTCTGTTGTTTTTGGGTGGAGGGTTATGCAGATATCTATTTGATCCATTTGATTCAGTGCTGAGTTCAGGTTCTGAATATCTTTGTGAATTTTCTGTCTCAGTGATCTGCCTAATTTCAGTGTGGTGTTAAAGTCTCTCACTACCATTGTTTGGGAGTCTAAATCTCTTCAAAGTTCTCTAAAATCTTGTTTTATGAACCTGGGTGCTCCTGTGTTGGGTGCATATATATTAAGGTGGTTAGATCTTCTTGTTAATGGAACCCTTTACCATCATGTAATGTCCTTTTTTTGTCTTTTTTGATCTTTGTTGGTATAAAGTTTGTTTTGTCAGATACTAGCATTGCAATCCCTGTTTTTTTTCTATGTTCCATTTGCTTGGCAGATTTCCCCCACCCCTTTATTTTGAGCCTATGTGTGTCACTGCATGTGAGATGGGTCATTTGAAGACAGCATACTGATGGGTCTTGGTTCTTTATTCAGCTTTCCACTCTGTGTCTTTAATTGGGACATTTAGCTTATTTACATTTAAGGTTATGTTCTCATTCATATGTGTGGATTTGAACCAGTCATCATGATAAGCCATTGTTATAGGCGGTCTAAAAGTCAGACAAATAAAGTGTCATTATGTTACATAATCAAAATAATGCCTCTGGAAGTCAGCTGAGGTGCCACAAAGATATAATGGAATCATGCAGGAAGAATGTTCTCTGAGAGCTGATGGAATTTGACCATGATCACACTTATATTGAGCACTAAATAACTAGCCTGATGTCACTTAAGAGATTCTTATAATTTTCAATTTCACCTAGTACACCATATACAAAACTACTACCTCCACACTTTCTTCTGGGTTGGAATCTAGTCCTATTAGATGTATTATTCAGTATTAAAAATTATTACATTGGGTCAAGTACCTGAGGCAGATTTAGATTCTGACATTGCTCTTTCATAAGGCTCATAAGCATCATTGTCTGTGCTTTGAATAAGTACACAATCTAAACTTCATGTTAGAAAGAAAGGGGTATTCTGTTTTGGATGAAGTCTGAGTCACATTGAGTTTTAGGTAAAGGCATATTATTTGTAATTAATGGCCCAACTTAGCACCCAGAACAGGCCCACTTTAGAAAGTTCAGACATATTGTGCACACTATGAGTATAAGATTGTAAATGAGGATTTGGTTCATTCTTTCTTCCATTTTATTGGACTAGGGCAATTTTTCTTCTATTTTATTGGACAGTGGCAACTGTCTTAAATGGTTCCTCCTCTTATAATTGTCACTAGGACGTTGCAAAGATTCTTGAGCATGTCTGCACTGTCAGAAATGGAGTTTTCCATCTCTTCTGATGTTCCTGCTACCTACGTGATCAAAGAAAATTATACCCTGCCACATAAAGTTCTCCTCTCCAATTGCTAGTTCTTAAACATAATTGAGACAGGGGAATGGATCTCCTCTGAAGCACTTCTAATTTTTAGGTATAGGAAGAGGGCCCCAAAGACAGTTTTTTTCCTTGATGCACTTTTTGAGAATTAGGGACTCACCTTCCTTAAATTAAGACCCTTACTCAAAGAGCAAGGTCATTGCTTACTGGGAAGAATTCAATCACCCAGTTACATCTGGTGAAATAATTTTATGAGCAAGACAAAGTGGCAGCAAGGTCAGGGGACTTCAGTCATACAAGTAGAGATACCTGCCAGGATGTCAACCCCTGATTATGCCAGTAATGGCATATGCTCTATAGTTAGCTGTTTGCCCTATCATTTCTTTCTAACCTATAATTATATTACCAGGAGCAATCTCATCCTGGCAATAAATTTCTATGGTGAAACACACTACACTTGGGAGCACCATTTATAAATTGTCTCCTCCTGTTTGACTCCATGAACCACGTACTTAACCTGCAAGTGATGGGGAGTATGTATTTAATTATAACTTGCCTGGTGTGCATCACTAATTAAGGACCAGGATGAGTTCTCAGTCCAGGCTGGAGATTTCTCTATGAAAGATATATTTCACTGTGGAGGAGACCTGCTCCTGATTTGATTTAAAAAGAAAAGGAAAGAAAAGAAAAAAAAGAAGAAGAATTAAAAAATAATAGTATTTATTGCATATGTGGGTCTTCAAATGTTGCTGAGAACTTGTTTAATGAATCTGGGTGCTCCTGTGTTGGGTGCATAGATATTTATGGTAGCTAGAGCTTTTTATTGAATTGAACTCTTTACCATAATGTAATGTCTTTGTTTGTCTTTTTTTTATCTTTGTTGGTTTAAAGTCTGTTTATGTGGTTTAAAGTTGGTTTAAAGTCTGTTGGTTTAAAGTCTGTAATATGTGGACAATAACACATACTTGAGAATATTTTTGTGATGCATCAATATTCTGAAGCATCACAAAAATATTCTCAAGTATGTGTTATTGTCCACATATTAAATATTTTTAAAATGAGCCAAAGGAAAGTAGTAAATATATCAACGATAAGACCAATGTAATTAGAAAGACTCTAATTATGATGTCACCATCTCAAAGTGATCCTCTGAATGTGAGATTCCTATATCTGATGCCTATGACATACTCATTTGGGTAGGTAACAGACATCTCATATTCAGTAGATGTAAAGTAAAATTCAGATTTTTCTTCAAAACCTGCTTTCTTTTATCTCTCACTGTCTCACTTATTGGTAATGACATTTTTCTACTTCCTCAGGAAAATATAATTTTAGATTTATCATTAATCTTTTATCTCAGAATTTAAAGACAATTTACCAAGGTCCCTTTTGGGCCCTACCTCTAAAACATACATTCTAAATATTCTTTCCAATTACTCCTGAGTGATCTGTTTGTAGCCAGGACCCTGGCTCATTCAACTTCATATATTCATATAATAAAATTGACAATTCTGAATATTTCAGGGGTCATGGAGAAAAAAATGTAAAATTTAAAAATATTTAGAATTTAATAAAATTAAAATAACCTCAATTTTTCATGTATTTGTACATTTCTAATATTAAACTTGTCAATAGCCCATACAGTCTTCTGTAAAAGACAGTGACTGTTGTATGTTTTCCACAACATTCTACAGTTCCTTCTCTTATTTATCATTTAATATGTCTCTTTGGTTTAAAATTTCATCCAATACCTCCAGAGATTTGATAGTTTTTCAGTCTTTAGTTGCATACTTACTTTTCATTAGTCATCGTCTGCATGAATCTCAGGAACAAAAGTATTACAGCTTCTTCTGCTAGTGGGCAGCTTCCTTTCTTATTTGCTGTAAAGTCCTTGCTTGCTGCTTTGAAACAGGAACATATGAGAGTGTTGTCAATCTTCCAGTGAGGAATATTTGCTTTAACAATGTCCAATTTATAAACTAATGCTGTATTTCTATGCCTTTCTGAGTACATGACATATTTTCATTAAGACTTAAAATCATGTTAATCCATTTAGAAGCCATTTTAAACAACAGTTTAACTTTGCATGTGTAACATTAACAATGCACATAGTTAAACTGATATGACGATGGCATGAAGAGCTACATCCAAGCTGAGCATAAGCTCAGTGACAATTACATAATGGCTTGTTCCTGGATTAAAGCAATTATGACACTTACTAAAATTTCAGAAACTTTGATATGTGAAAAACATTTTAATCTTACACTTTCTGAAATATGGTACATTTTCATTTCTCTCCTTGTAATTTTGAAAGTAAAAAATAAAATTTACTATTATTTCATTATCATTAATTTACAAATCTTTCCTAGAACTAGTAATTTATATCTCTTGTTATTAGAGTCAGCCACCTGATAACGCCTTTAATTTTCTTTGTGGCAAAAATCTATGTGACATTTTATGCATGCAGAATATGTTTCTTGTCCCCCATATTTAGATGATAGGTGTTTTAAATGTATAATTGTGGGTGTTTAAATTTCACTGCAACGTATCTCTGTCTCGATTTTTTTCTTAATTATACTGTGTGGCATTCCAAATAAGGAAAATCATACAATTTGTCTTCCACAACAGGGTACTTTAGGAATAAGAGAGAGAACGAAAACAATTTGAATGATTTAGTTTCTTGAAATGTATATTTATTACATGGCAAACTAGTCTTTGTTAGTGTAATTCTCTATTCCTATTCAAAAGCTATCTTTAAGAATAAAATTCTTTATAAGTTAAAGCAATATTTTAAAGATTTTTATATTGATTAAGTAAAAATAAAAATAACAGGCAGATGCACACCTACAGCCATCTGATCTTTGAAAAAGCTGTCAAAAACAAGCAATAGGGAAAGGATGCCCTATTTAATAAATAGTGCTGGTACAATCGGCTAGGCATATGCAGAAGATTGAAACAAGACCCTTTCCTTATACCATATACAAAAATCAACTCAAGATGCATTAAAGACTTAAATGTAAAACCCCAAACTATAAAAACCCTGGAAGACAAACTAGGCAACACCATTTTGGATGCAGGAATGGGCAAAGATTTCATGATGAAGATGCCAAAAGCAATCACAACAAAAGCAAAAATTGACAAATGGAACGTAAGTAAACAATAGAGGTTCTGCACAGCAAAAGAAACTATTAACAGAGTAAACAGACAACCTACAGAATGGAAGAAAATATTTGCAAATTATGCATCTGACAGAGGTCTAATATCCAGTGTCTATAGGAACTTAAACAAACTTACAATTAAAAAAAAAAGTTTTTAAAAGTCAGCAAAAAACATGAGCAGACATATTCAAAAGGACACCTTTACTTGTGTAACAAACAAGCATATGTACCCCGAACTTGAAATAAAAGTGAAAATTAAAAATTAAAAAAACTTTAAATAATGTATATCATATACTTTATGATGTATCCATCTTTAATATTATGTTAATTATGTGTTGTGAAAAATACCTTACTGTAATAATTATTATTAAATTTTAAATAAATTTTCTGAAATCATTGAGGTTTTACTTTATTGTTAATAAATGTAAAATTGTCAACACCTTTAATAACAACCTGTCTGAAAATTATTTGAGTTGAGAAAACATCCTACATAGTTGCTGAGAAATCTTGTAAGTTCAAATGAAATTTCATTAAGCAAAAAATATTTTTAATTTTATTTTCATATGAAAATGTAAAACATTTCCCTAAGTATTTTGAAAGGCAATTACTTTTTTCCTCCATTCAGAGTTGCTTTCTTCAACAATCTCAATAATTATATTACAGTGTTGATATAAATTATTATTTTGAATATTTCATCAAATGTAAGTGCATGTAAAATTGTACCACTCTCAATTCATTTAAATGATACAAAATAAAAATTAATCCAATTAAAATAGAAATGCAATAAAAGATTTACGTTAATACAATGTTTAATGATAGAATTTCAAAATCTTGTGAACTGTTTGAGCTTTCATTGTTTCACGCGTTCATTTTCTCCTTAGTGTTTTAAGGGAGATACATTGTAGTTTGTCAGCTATATTTCCAACAATTATTTTCAGCATTTTTTGAATAATGCTTTCAATAGATTTAAAGGAAAATGCTATCAAAGTGTAGCTGGTTCACCAAAAAAATTAGTTTAGTACCAATTTAAGAAACTTAGTTTGCTTTACAAAGTAGATTTTTAAAGCTTCTGACAATTTTAACATCCCAGGGATAATAGGCAGCAAAGACAGAAATCATGTACTAAGCTGCTCACATATGTTTGTGTATTCAAATTTGTATCATCATAAAAGTTTTACAGTTACTCTAAATGTGTCTATATAGAATACATGTAAATTTCTACAATTACAACTCCTATTTGGATTGGTACAAGTTTGAAGCTTGTTTGGATGAAATGATGAATTATATGTGTACCATAGCCAATTCCAAATACGTTTTCAATCCAAAAGTTTCCTAATTAGGTAAGAGCTTTGTTTGTACCATAATATTGTGCTCCGCCAAGATTTGTATTTACATCACCAACACAAACCAATCACCTTGTCTTCAGTGTAGGACTTTTTAACCTGCATTTTTAATAATATAAACTGTGATGTCAGATGTTTCATATTCAACAGAATAAAATTTCCATCTTTCCTGTAATACCATATACTGAATAAGAAAATCAAGCCATCATTAGAATTAACAAATTTTGTATTTGAAGCAACTGCTTGCAGTGCTATAAAACTGGCACCATTATTCCCCAATTCTCATTCTGCTAATGGAACCAACTCCCAAGAGCCACTCCTGTTTATTGGCATCTTACTAGTACCTCACCATTTGGGAATCTCCTTTACTCTCTTTAATCAAAATAGCACTGGAGATAATCTATTTAAATCGTGGTTTATTAGCCCTTAAAATGCAGGTAGGAGGGACAAGTAGAGGGTGTGCTCCAGCAGTCTATTCACCTGCCTGTTTCTGCTGTAATAATGATAGAGGGCATCCCTGTCTTAAGTTGATTCTAGTAGGAATTCATGAAATATTTTACCATTAAAAATGTTATTGATTATTGGCATGAATTCTGTGTCTTTTACTATTTTACAAAAATACTTCTTTTGCTATCTCACTAAGCATTTTTCTCTTCATATGGACATTGAATTTCATGAAAATCTTATCAGAATACATGGATATGATAGAGTATTTTACTTGGCTCTTGTGCTAGTTAGCTTGCATAAAAGAAAGATGCCTGTGATTATCACAACCTCGCCCTTCCCCCCCTCCACCCCCTCCTCCACCCCCTCATTATGGATCCCTCTTTACAATGTAACTTTTTAGAGCACAAGAAAGACAATCTTACACCAGTCTGCAGCCAAGCAATCCTCCAACATGTGTCCAGGAGGAAATAGAATTTCTCTTCAACCCTCATAAATTTGCAGTTAGGAGAGACCCCTGTAACAAAAGACATATTAACAAGAGAAAAACAGACACATTTATTAATGTGTGCAGTGCATATTACATGGGAGAACCCTCAAAGGAGGGTAACTCAAAACGGTGACTGAGAAACTTGGCTTGTGTAGCACTGTCAACAAAGAACAATAAATGAATGGAGAAATGACAGGACAAAGAAAAGCAGCTTGGGGCCTCCCAAAGCAGGAAACTGTGGAACGTAAATGCTTGGGAAGAAACTAATGGGGTAAGATTTGTTTGTAGATTCCTCTGTTGCCACCTCTGAGCTGATGAGCTGTCTACAGTAAAGGAAAATTTATATTCTGTCTTCAGGCAGAAAAGGGGGAAGGCTTCTTAATTGCCTCTAGCTCAAAAGTAATTTTTATGTCAATAAGACATATTTTACGGTGACATCTTCTGGTTTCCTTCATATGCAGGAAAGCTTCAGTAAGTTCAGCAGTGCCATCTCCCCTGCTTTCCACGGACCTGTTGACTCTTGAGCAATAATAAATGTATATTATATTTGAAAAACAAAGTTTGGGAATTTTTGTAAGATAATAAAAGCTAAATAATACATAAAAATTGACCAGATTTGTTACAGGTACATGTACATGTGTGAATGTACAGATGTATGTTGCACACACAAAAAAATATGCACAGCAAACTGATATTGATGGTTACTACAGGAAAATATATGGCTGTTTTAAATTTGTATGTAGTCAAGTCTGTCAATATCTTCAAGGGTCATGTATTTTTTAACGTAATGCTTATTTAGTTCTGAGATTGGGATTACATTAATAATTTTAGGTTCTTTAACCCATAACTGTGATTAGATATATTAACAGGCTACTCAGTATCAAACCATATGTGCATTCTCTGAATAAACCATATTTGTCATTGTTCTTTAAACAAAATGCTGGATAATATTTGATATTTTATTATTTAGAAATTTGTGTCTTGATATAAAAGAAAACTGGTTTTGTATTTTCTTACTTTGCCCTGTCTTCATCCCATTTACAATTTTAGTGTTTTTTTGAAAGGAATTTGGAAATGCTGTATCTTTATTTCATGTTGGTTACTCATTCCTCCTTAGAGCATTTATATTTCTTGTTTTTGTTTGTTTGCTTAAAATAGTTGCCATAGATCTATTTTATTCAGTTTTGCAAATGAGTAGTAATTATATTTATCTATAACTTTTACTATGTTTTTCTTGAATGATATTCTGCATCCAAATTGTATTATTTCTTCCTGTTTACTTTGTTAGGCCAATCTTATTGTCCTCAGATTCATGAAGGTGCATTGCAATTTTGAGTTCAGAGAGAAGTTGAGAGTAGGAAAGCTTGAAATTTGGAGCAGAATTAATACTTTAAAATCTTCATGAACATAAGACATTAGATGACCCAGGAAGATGTAATCAGAATTCCTCGTAATTTAAGCAGATGGTGTTGTGTAGAAGTAGTATTCTGGGGTGGTTATTAACACCAAGAACAGCTATATATTTGTAAAATGACCAAGTACACTCATTAAACAAATATATACCAAGGACCTAATATGTTTTAGTCTTTGAGGTAGCACCAATGAAAAAATTCAAAGCCATATAAGAAAGAGTCTTTTTTCAAGAAATGTATTTTTAATAAGGAAATTTAAAACTATATCATTAAAAATGTATTAATTTGTATTTTATTTATACATAGCTAACATTATAGCATGGAATGTATATAAATACACTCTAATAGGAGTTAGCATCTGCATACACTCAAGTGTAAACAGCCTGCCTCTGTTTAAATAACAAAGCCTTAACATCAGGCACTGATCTTTGGGAATGCCGTATGAAGTTTTGATCTCTAAAACTACACTATTTAGAGGTTGATGGGGTCAGCAGGAATCTTAAGACTCGAGTAAGCAATTTGTCTTGAAGAGGAAAGACTCAGAGGCAGGACATAGGCTTCAAATCAGCAAGATCCATGCCTGCAGAATCAGAGTCAGGGTGGGAGCAAGTGCTCCAAGCAGGTAGAAAGTGAGTGATTCATCACCAAGGTCGTGCTGTCTGTCATGTTGTGACTTTTTTGCTGACTTTTACTGCATCAACAATGGAGTGTAATGGTTAACCTGTGTGCCAACTTGACTGGGTTAAGGGGTGCCCAAATAGTTGATAAAACATGATTTATGTGTCTCTGAGAGTTTTCCTGAAGAGATTGGGATTAGAATCAGTAGACTAAATCAAGAAGACCCAGAGTCCACAATGTCGGTGGACATTATCCAGTCCCTTGAAGGCCTGAATAGAACAAAACAGTAAAGGTAGGACACACTTTGTCTCTGAGCTGGGATATTCATCTCCTCCTGCCTTTGGACACCAGGGCTCCTGGTTCTTAGGCCTTCAGATGCAATCCTAGACTTATATTAGCGGTACCTCCCTCCCCTTCATTTTCAGGCTTTCAGATGCAGACTACATTGTACCACTGGCCTTTTTTATTTTCTAGCTGGCATATGGCAGATCATGGGACTTCCTGGCCTCCATAATCATGTGAGCCAATTCCCATAATAAATCTTTATATAGAGTGACATAGACATATAACCTTCATATATATCCATATATTTATATCTATATAATTTATTTATCCACTGCTCTATATCTATGTGCATGTGTGTGTGTATGTGTGTGTATGAGATTTATTATGAGAATTGGCTCATGGGATTATGTAGGCTTATGGGGTTATGGAAATTTTTATGTAGTTATCTCTATATATGTCTATATCAACTTCATATGTGCATATATATATCACCATATCAAATCTTCTTTTTACAATATGATATACATATGTACACATCCTATATATAACCTATTGGAGATACACACACACACATACAGAGAAAGAGAGAGAGAGGATGTGTGTGTGTGTAGGGGGTGTGTGTATACAGGATGTGTGTGTGTGTGTGTGTGTGTGTGTGTGTGTGTATCCTATTGGTTCTGTTTCTCTGGACAGTCCTAATACAGGGAGGTATCATGACTGGTCCAAGGACTGACATCACCAAGATCTGATGCCAAGCTCCACCAGGGTTCCATACATGCATCACATGGATCCTTTGGCGTTTGCTCATTTGCAGCTTAGTGTGCTGACTTCCCGCCAGCAGAAACTGCACTGCCAGCCTCCCAAAGTGAAGTGTGAATGTGTATCTCACAGAGCATCCTCAAAGTGTAAACCAGGTAAATACAAACATCTAAATTACCCACCACTGCCTAACCAGCAGAGGGAGGCTAGAAGACTTATTCAGTGAGTTCGGAATAGGCCTCATGGGGAACAATACCTAATATTTATAGCTCCAATTTCTGTGCCAAGTGCTTTGTATACATTATTTCGTATAAACTGTATACCAATTTCCTTTCACAGATGAGTAAACTTTATCTCAGAGAGGTGGAGTGACATGTTAGTAGCTGACAGATTTGAACTATGGCCGATCTACTTTCTAATTTTCCCTATATCGTGTTACCTTGCCAGAAGTCAGTGAGTATTTCCTTAGTCATGAAATTAATTCCAAACTGAACTGGCATTGCTCAGCCAGGCCCCAGAGGCCTGGAGACACGTGTGATGGGACAATTCTTTTAAAACCATTGCAAATTTTCCAAATAGCTCCCTAAGCTCTGAAGAAGTAATCACTCAACCACTTCCTGAGCAAAACCTTTTGTGGTCATTGAAAGATTTTTAAAGATTTAAACTCAATATAAAAAGCACCTTATTACCAGTTTCCAGAGAAAAAGAAAATTGAATTACTAGTATATTGAATAGTCCACACAACGCAGTGTATTCCGTACCCCCAGTCTCCTTCTAAACAGAGTGTGCCAGAGTGATCCTTGCACATGATTCCCCATGCTTTCTATAAGGCAAACCTGTGAACCTGGCTAGAATGCATTGCACCGGGAGTCTACACTTGGGTCAAAGAGAAGTAGTGATTGGTTAGTTTTCAGGGCCAATTTAAGGAGTAACTTGGCACAGGAATGCTCAGTCAGTGTGCTCTAACAATGAAGAGTGAATGATATATCTCATCAAATTCTATCTCTTGATGAGTTTTGGTTGTAAAGGAAAGAGGGGATGGGTAAAGAGTGAAGGGAAGAAAACCAAAGGGAACACCAAGATAGGGTCAAAAAATAGAGTTAGGAGTATGGGAAAATTATTAGAGGAATATAGGCACATCTATGTAATAGTATGCAAAATGATCAGGTCAATAAAACTTCCATTAAATTCCTAGAATTTCTGTTGTTAGCAGTATAATGTCAACTATGGTTCGCTGAGCTATTTCTGTGTGCCAGGCAGAGCACTATGCTTCGTCAAACATTATCAGATTTTATTGTGTTTACCAGTTTTGCTGAGTGTCCTTGGTGCTGTTTTGGTATCTGAATGGTGATGGTCACCCTTTCCATTGATTTAAGGCCCTGACATTGACAGTACTGGGAGAGATCCCTGTACTTGCTGACTTCCTGAAGCATCCTGATAAATCTTCACAATTTGAAGCATAGAAGCACATTTACATTCCTATAATCTGTAATCTCCTAACACACTGGGAAGTGACAACCTAAAAGAAAAGTAAGTCAAAGCATATGATGCCGAATTGGTTGTTACCTCTGTTCCCCACATGAGTAATGAATCAGTTAAATCCTTCACTGTCTCAAGAAATCACCATCTGTTCTTTAGTCTTTAATTGATGTAAGAGATGTTTGAAGAAATCTCCAATGGGAAACAATTCTGGTGTTCACGAAAACCGGCTGGCAGATTAGTGGGTCAGCCAAGCAGATGGTGTCAGGGTGATTCGCCATCCTGGGCAGCTGCTGTCCTACCTGGGAAAGATGGCCATTTCCTCCTCTGCACGAATCACAGGTCTGCCAGCACCACTCAAGCTCCCAGCGTCTTTGCATCAAATAAAGAGTTTATTCTGGAGACAGGACTTGGGACCTGGGAAGTGAAGGCAGCAGAAGGCACAATACATTCTTCAACTTCAGCAATACACAGAGGGCACAGGCCAGGGTGGAAAAAGTTTTTTGGTAAAACAAAATAAAACTTCATCAACTACATCAACTAGACAAAAATTCCAGATGGTAAATTTATACCTCTTTTTAGGCATTGGGATACTATTGAAAAAAGTCAAGGACTTGATTCCCATGTAAGCAAATGTTGCAGGGAATTCCCATGTTAGAAAATTTTGCAGTATCTATGCCATATTTATTTCATCTCAATTCTTGTCTCTACGGAGTAAGTGAAAGACATTTTCTGATCCCCTACTGATTATAACTTACATACAGTCATGGAGTGTTCAGTGACAAAAATGGATTATAAGAAATGCATCATTAGGTGATTTCATTGTATGGACATGACAGAGTGTACTTAAACAAACCTAGGTGGTATAAAGTACTATACACTTAGGCTATATGGTATATAGGCTGTTGCTCCTAGGCTACAAACCTGAACAGCATGTTACCATACTGAATATTGTAAGCAATTGTAACACAATGGTAAGTATGTATCTAAACATAGAAAAGGCACAGTAAAAATATGACATCATGACCTTAATCTTATGGGACCACTGTCATGTATGTGGTACCTTGTTGACCAAAATATCATTATATGACACATGACCATATATCAAAAGTCTACCTGGAAAGTAGGGGGACATCTTTAGCATTTCTTACAGTAGTTTTGACTCCAGGCAAAATTGTTCTAGGTTTCGAGGATAAAGGTGGGGAGAAAACAGAGTCTATCCCTGTTCTTACAAAGTTTATATTCCAGTGTGAGAACAAAAATTAAATAACTGATCCTGCAAAGAACAGATAATTCCAAACTAAAAAACAAAGTCCTCTGGAAAAATCAATCACAGTTAAGGAAAGCACAGAACACTGGGAATTGCCAAGTGTTTTCTACTTGTCTATCCTCTCTATGTTTAAGATCTATCTGGAAATTGATTTCTCTGCTGCACATACTTCTACATTCAATTTGTGAAACATTTTCTCTGTTTTTGCTTGTTTAAGAGAAAGGGGTCTCATTATGTTTCCCAGGCTGGTCTTGAACTCCTGGCCTTTAATGATCCTCCAGTCTCAGCCTCCAAGTAGCTGGGAATACAAGTGTATGCCACCGCACCCAGCCCCGAAACATTTTCTGACATGCAGTAGGTGCTTGAGAAATATTTATTAGCTGGCTGACGGAATAAATAAATAGTACAAGGTAATCTGGGAGGTCCCAGGGCCCCAACAACTCAGGATCTTGTAGGCTGTGTTAGAAACTTGTTTTACCCTTAGTGATAAGAAGATGCTGAAGGATTCTACATGGAGTGATAGGGCATAGCCATGTATACATTCATGTATTAGATACACTTACTGAGCACTTCTTCTGGTACAAGTATCTTACTAGGCAGGTTTGCACTCAAAGGCAAACTAATTTTTGCATCTCTGAATTGTCGAGGTACCAGGCACACTGGTAAATCTGAAAAAGTAAAGTTTTCTAAGTAGGGATATGAGTAACAGGTGGAGAAGAGAGGAACTTTTAGACACCAAGCACAAAAAGAATGGGAGGGCCCAAGGAAGTTATTGACCTTCACATACTGTTCAAGCCTTAACAATGGCAGTAATCAAAGCACTTAGGAGACAATAGTGGTAGGGCAAAAGACTGTCTAATTGGAAGGAAAGTGATTTGGGAACTAGAAAGTGGAGACCCCAGGAAATATTCCCATGAACGTATACTATATCCTTAAAGAGCAAGCATGCCCAAGAGCTACCTAGCTGTGTTCACATATTAATGTGCAAAGCACTTTTATATACTAATATCATTTATTATATGTGTTGCTGGTCAGAAAGGAAAGAAAGCAGTATTTATTCAGGAACTTCTAGATACGAGAAATTATCTACATATTATCTCATTTAATCTTCACAGCAATGTGAGAGTTGTATGCTTATACTATCTTCATTTCCAGATGGAAGACATAGACCAGGCAATGTTCCCAAGGCCTTGTTTAGTAAGTGATTGAATGAAAATGTATATTCGTATCTATTTTATGGAAAAATCCAAGAATTTCCTGCTATTCCTAGTTTTTGCATGGAGGAGGAAGAGTAGAGGGAAGAAAAGAGGAAGAAGAAAAAGAAGAAAGAAGTGGGGGAGGAGGAAGACATGAAGCAGAGAGAAGACATGTAGCAGAGAGAACACATTAGTGAGACTGAGAAATTATGCCATTAGTTTGAGTGAGATCCTCTACTTTAATCACGGTTAAAAGAAAGGTAAGAAACAACAAAATAGTATATTTATATTAGACTGTGTGTCCAATACATAGAAACACAGAAGCTAGTGACACAACATGTTCCAGGAAATGAAAATAAAATAAAAGAAACAAACAAACAAACAAACACAAACCTTTGAGCAGCAAGGACAGATGACAATAGAATGAAGAAACCTCCAATTTTACAGCTATTCTGAGCTGAGGTAGCTGACAGGCAAGTCAGAGGTGCTCACTGTGATCCAGGCCTCTGCCCTGTGAGTTCAGAATTGACATTGGGACCCTAACACATTACACATTCCAAGGTGTGTAACTGAAGGTGACGTTGGAGCATGTCTGTTTCGGCTGCTGTAACAAAACACCACACACTGGGTGACTTATAAACAACAGAAATTTAGTTCTTGCAGTTCCAGAAGCTGGAAATGTAAAATCAAAGCACTGGCAGATTCAATGCCTGGTGAGGACCCATTTCCTGATTCATAGACGGTGCCTTCTTGCTGTGTCCTCACATGGTGGTGAATAAGCTTCCTCCGGTATCTTTTATAAGGGTCCTAACTCCATTCATGAGGAATCTGCCCTCATGACTCGATCACCTCCCAGAGGCTCTACCTTCACCCAATACCATCACCTTGAAGGTTAGGATTTCAATATATGAATGTGGGAGGGGGAGGAATAAACATTTAGAACGTAACAGATAGTATGACGGTACACTGAAATAAGTTTAGAGTAAACATATTCTGTGCAATGGGGCAGATGTTTACAGGGAGGTATCAAATATATTAACATTTTTTTCTGAGAAAAATCCAGAAAGGTTGATGACAATTCCTCATAAACCATGCTACAGCCCATAAACAGGGACTCAACCTCTGCCAGTCCCAATGACCTGCGGTGTGGAATCAATAGACTTGCATTTCCTTAGTTTCCAGATCTCAGAGAAAATTTGGGAGAGCAGTAGCTAGTGCTATCAAAAGCAGGATATTTTATAGTTAGGATTGCCAGATTCAGCAAGTGAAAATATAGTTAAATTCGAAATTTGAGTAAATGTCTAATAATTTTTTAGTTAAACAGTGAATAATTTAGAAAATATTTTAAATCTGAAATTCAAATTTGACTGGCATCCTGATTTTATCTAGCAGCCCTATTTATTGTTCATTTGAATTTTGGGCATCTGCAGTCAGACTGAGAAACCTCCGCATGAGGGGGAAACCTGACATGGAACGTTGTGAAATGCAGAATGGCAGGGGCCTCTGCAGATTATCAGGGTAGAAGAGAATGCCAGCAGGAGGCCTAGCCCTGTGTGGTGGCTTTCAGAGAAGAGATCACAGAGAGGAGTTAGACACATTATTGAACATACCACAAAGGTCTGAAGGCTGCATCCAGGCCTCAAGTTGGCCAGCTGGCCTGCAAAACTTCCTCAGTAAGATTGAGGGGTCAGAGAGAGAACAAGAAAACAGTCTGAAGATGGGTCAGGGCCTTTGGGAGGCAGAATCTCGGAAGTATACGGAAGTAAAGGGACATGTTCGATGGGAAACATTAAAGAAAAGCCTGGTGATTGGGTCTTCAATCATGGTGGTCTTAAAAGTCACTGAGGAACCAGTTTTAAAGTGAAGACCCAAATATGATTATTATAGTGGAATTTCCCTCAGGTACAGCAGGCTCAGAATTCCCACAGTCCCCCAAAGAAGTGGGGTTGGAGTTAACATTAGAGTCACATTGCATTTTAGTTATACATTGTTTAAGTAGAAAATAACTGAAATAGATTATGTCTATTTCATTCCAGTACTTTCCAGGCAGGTGTTAACACCTGAGGCCTGGTTTGTCATTATTGTTTCCAGGTAAAGACTGTCTTCTGGTGGTGTTAAAGAAAACTACCTAAAACATCTGCAACTCACAGGGCAATTGCAGCCAAAATTATTTTGCCAAGTTGCCTGAAATGAGTGCTCCTCTCTGGTGTCTCCCCCACCAATCTCCCTGCTTCCCTGTTCATTTAATGTGGCCTGAGCAAAGTCAGCTTTGTTTGATTTGTACTTAACATCTAGATGACCAGCAAAATGTGTGTGAGACGGAAAACTTGGAATCTTAAGTGACCCCTAATTGTGGGATTTTTTTTAAAGTAAAATTTACATGTGGATAACAAGAACTTGTCGAATGTTTAGGGAACTTTGATATGAGGCAAAACCATAATAAATATTATGATTCATCAACAGTTATGCTGCTCACAATTCGCCTGGTACAGGCAAAAAAATTTTTTCCTCTTCTGATGCTGGATTACTTTAACTTGATGCCTATCTGTTAGCTAAGGTTTTAAAACCACTGGAGAATAACTGTTAGGAAATTTGCTGAGAAATCCTGCTAGGAGATGTGAAGACATCTCCATAGTAGCAGAAGTGATATTCAGAGCCAACTAAACCAGAGACTGTCAAAGTTTCTGAAGAGGACAAAGGCTGCCTTTAAAGGGCTTTATTTTTATGAAAGTGTCTTATTTAAATAAAAAAATTTTGATTCTAAAATGAATTCTACAAGATTAAAAATTTATATGGGTAGAGTAGGGTCTAAATAAATGTGATAACAGCAAAGATGCCACTAACCTACCTTCAACGTTTACCAGTATAGGACACTTCGTAATTTAACATGTTACCTATTCCCATTCACTTCCAAAGTGAGGTAAGAGGTTAGCGGAAGAGAACCAGATTTGGAATCAGAATCTGATGCTAAGATGCCCTTGCCTGGCAATAACTGTTAAGGTGAATTGAACAATTGTTATGTGGCCAGGCAGTTCCTATGCATTGCATGCAACTCCAGCGATGTAATTCATCTCACTATGCTATGGGTTAGGCAGGATTATTTTCTCATTTCAGAGTCAAAAAAAGAAAGCCACTTTTCCAAGGCAAATGATGCTGGTAAGTAAGAAAACAGGAGGGTCTCTCATCCTCTTTGGACCTTAGTTCCTTTATCTACATAATCTAGATAAGAATAATGTAACTAATAATAATGGACACTGTTGCATAGCAAGTTGAAAGTTTCAATCTCCTTTTGATTTCAAAACTGACTTGAGATAGGTATTATCCGTTTAATATGAGAAAATTGAACTGAAGTCACAAGGTCATTAGGTAAAAGGCACAGCTTAAAGTTAACTGCAAGAGACTCAGATGTAGAGAAATAAACGAAGAAGAAGTTGTGCTCAGAGACCACCACTGAAGCACCATCTTTGTTGCCACACAGAGTTTTTATGAAGCTGAAAGAAACCAAAAGGAAATACCAAGGAGAGTTACTGACATGCACTCTCTGTCTTCCTGTAGCTTTTTTCTACCATCATGTTATAGAATACACATTTCTAAAATGTGTTGGATTCTTGGAATCCTTCATCATAGTGAAACAGGATCTTTCCATGACTCCTTCGCAGGACTCACAAGGGGGTGCCTCATTTACCCAACCCACAGCTTTCAGCTTTTTGCCAGAGGGAGTGTGTGCGCAAACAAGGCGGGAACTGGAGTGCATGAATGCTGGAACCAGCCAGTCACTTTGATGCCAGCAGGAGCAAATTCCACTCACTCAGATCCACTGCACTCCACCCTTCAAGGAGGGAGTGCACAGGTGAGTGGGTGCAGGAGCCAGGGCGAGTGCTTTTGGGTGCTGGCAAGAGCAAACTCCATGCAGTCCCTGCAGCAGCCTCTGGGTGGGGTGCCCCCAGCACTTGAAGCCCAGAGTGAGTGTTACAGTGCTCTTTTAGCTCTGCAATCTGTGGATGGCTTAAGTATTAACAGGTCAGTGGGCCCTCTGCCTTTTCACGTGAGCAGCTGCCCTCTGCCAGTGACGGGAAAGGGTCAGTGTGACAGTCTTTTGTATCTGCACTCGTGTCTCCCAAACTCTTGTCTGGCATCTGGGAAAAATGAAGTTGCATGAACAAATTGAAGGATGATAAATGTGGGGAATTTTATTTCAAATGAAAGGGGCTCTCAGCAGGAAGAGGAGCTAAACAGGGGACAAGGCGGGAAGGTAATCTTCCCCTGAAGTCTGGCCACCTCCAGCCAGATTCTTCTCTGAAGTAATGCTGTCAAGCTGTCCCTCTGAAGTTAAGCTGCTTCTCTCTGACCTCCAGCTATAGTCTCCAACATCCAGCTGCTTCTCTTCTCTGCTGGCGGAGTCTGGCATCTTTATAGGCACAGATTGGGAGGGGTGGGAGTGCGCCAGCAACATTCAAGCAGGAAAACAGGGATATAAGCTCTCACATTGGGCCGATGTCTCAGGGTTTTTGGTTTGAGGGTGGGGCTTCACCAGGGACCCGAATTTTTCCACCTCCTGTCCCTATCATTTCCCCACCCTGAGGAGGCACATCTCACTGCTGTTAGAATATGGACAATGACCAATCTTAGCTACTTCCTGCTGACAGGAGGCATTGTTTTGGTGAGGACAGCAGTCAGATTTCTCCCAAACATCTACCTAAGAGTCCCAGCAAAATGGAACCATTGTCCAAGGCTCCAGTTGCCTGAACGTTTAGAGTGTGTTGGCCTCTAGACAAGAAAAAACAAGTTTTACAAGATTAGGTATGCACAGATCAAGTATGTGTATTATACCAAAAAAAAGGGGGTTAAAAGGAAAGACTATAGTGCCAAAGATTACAGAAATAGAAGTGAAATATGTTAATCATCCTGAAAACAATATTATACCCTGTGGTGTAGAACAGAATGAAGATAAAACAGCAAGTATAGGTAAGGCTATAAAGAGGATATCCATGGGAGGTTAATTATTAACACTTATCTTTTGTGATTTTTAGCTTGAGGTCCCCAATCTCTTCACAGTGGTACTTTGGATGCTCTTTTGGGTTGACAGAGGTAACTCTGCCAATTTCCTAGGCCTCTACTCAATTATAATGAATCCAAGAATCTATTCCAGTAACCTTTACTGCCATAAGAATAGAAAGAAGAACAGTATAAGGTCCCTCCCAATCCAGATTTATAGAGGTAGAAAGGGGAGGAAGTACCTTTACCGGTACTTCCCCTGGGGTTGAAGAGTGGTGGTCCTAGTTCATGGGGCTGGGCCTCCAAAGTTGTTTCAATTTCTATTGAAAATGGCCCAAATAAGTTACATGTTTAATCAAATCACAAGTTTCTTGGTTTAGCAAGAAATCATTGGCGAGAAAAGGCCATCCATACCTTGTTCAAAGAGATTCAAATACAGCCTTGAAGGAGTGCTTCTGATACATAGCAGGGTTATGGAGAGAAGAGTAGTCCAGGGGAGATGAGTCTCCTGAGACAGTTTCCTGAGGTGCCTTTTGATAATATCATCTGTTTTCTCTAACTTTCCTAAGCATTGTGGTCTCTAGGCACAATGAAGATGGTACTGCATGCCTAGTGCCTTTGAGACCCCTGGGTGACAGCTGTCCTGAATGAGGGGTCATTATTGCTCTGGAGGTACTTAGGGACTCCAAAGCAAGGAATTATCTCATCAACTAGTATTTTTATCACCTCAGAAGCTTTCCCTGTTCAACACGGAAATGTTTCTACCCAGTTAGTGAAGGTATCTATCCATACGAGGAAATACTGGATGCCCCTTGACTTTGGCATAAAATCCATTTGCCAGTCTTCCCCTGGGTAGCCTCCTGTCCTTTGGATTCCCAGGGAAATAAGCCATTGGTTGAGCAGATTATTTTTAAGGCAGGTCTCACAAGCATTGACGACCTGTTTAACCATTTGTATCAGGTTTTTACCTGAGAACAATCTTTGGGCCAATCGATAGGTTTTATCTTTACCTAGGTGGAAGGCCTGGTGAAGACTTTTAAGAACTTTCCATTGGTTGGCAGCTGGTAGATGAAGCTTGCTGTCCTCTGATTGTAGCTATCCTGAGGACTAAAAGATGTATTCCTGAGAGGTGGTCCATTCTATTTCCGCAGGAGAATATTGAGGTTTTATTTCTCTTATGGGGCCCTCTCAGATCAGTGGGGCTTCAAGTGGATCAGAAATCTGGGATCCTCTCACTGTTGACTTAGCTGCTTTGTCTGCCAACCTATTTCCTTCAGCTATTTCATCTGTCCCCTTTTGGTGGCCTTTACAATGTATTATTGCCACTTCCGATGGGATGAAAACCGAAGATAATAGTCTGTCAATTTTCTGATGGTATTTGATGGGAGACCCATTATCTGTGATGAAGTTCCTCTTTTCCCAGATAATGGGATGGGCATAGAGGACTAGGAAAGTGTACTTAGAATCAATATAAATGTTAACTGCTTTCCCTTTGCTTAATTCAAGTTCCCTTGTGGGGGCAATTAGCTCGGTTACTTGAGCACTTGTGCCCAAGGAAAGAGATGCATTCCCAACAGTATCACTCAGAGTAACTATTGATACCTTGATTTATGGATCCCTTGTTCTACAAAAGAACTTCTGTCTATAAAGAGAATCCAGTGTGGATTCTCTAAGGGGGTTTCCTTGAGGTCCTCTCTGGCCATGTTTGTACTACTATCTGTTCACAGTCATGTAGAAACTCCCCAGCTTCCTCTGGGAGGAAGGTGACTGGGGGAAGGACACACTCTTAGTTAGACTGCAGATTCCTCTAGTAGCAGAGCTTGTTACCTGAGGAGATGGTTTTCCATTAGCTAGAGACTCCCCTTGGAAGAGAGTAGTCCTGCCACATTATACAGAGTGTAAATGGTTAAGTTATTCCCCATGATTAACTTAGTAGCCTCTGGTACCAGCAAGGCTACTGTTACAACTGCCTGGAGGCAGGCTGGCCATCCTTTGGCTACCAAATCAAGCTCCTTTCTTAGGTAGCCTACGGGCTATTGGGTTGGACCATGGGCCTGGGCTATAATTCCCAGGACCATTCCCCTCCTTTCTGACACATAAAGGTTAAACACCTTCCCTATGGGAACACTAAGGGCTGGTGCCTTAAGCAAAGCTTGTTTTCCTTCGTCAAAGGCCTTTCTAGCCTCAGGTTCCCAAATTAGAGGTAAGTTTTATCTTCCTGAGTCTCCTTTACAAGGTGATTTAAGGGACAAGCTATTTCACCATACCCAGGTATCCATAATCTGCAGAATCCTGTAATGCCTAAGAATCCCCTCAATTGCTTGGAGGTTTTGGGGAGGTAAAAGAAGGAGATGGATTTAATCCTTTGTTCACCCAATGCCCTGGTCCACTCTGACAAGACCAGACCTAGATACTTCACTGAAGTCTGAGAGAACTGAGCTTTAGATTTTGAAACCTTATATCCTCTGTTAGCCAGAAAATTAAGAAGAGACTTACTGCCCTCCTGAGGGATTTCTTCAGTGGCAGCACCGAGGAGAATGTCATCGATGTATTATAAAACTTTAACTTGAGGAGAAAGGAACTTGGAGAGGTCTCTTGACAATGCCTGCCCATACAAGTGGGGGCTGTCTTGGAATCCCTGACATAACAGCATTCAGGTTAACTGGGTGGTTTGGTTAGCGGGATCAGGTCCAGGACTATGAACTATTCAGTCCCCTCAGGTATTTGAGCTAGCAGGGTATACAGATTGGGAACTACCACATGTACTGGAACCCCAGCCTCATTAACAAGGTGGAGGTCCTGAACTAATCTCCATTCCCCACTGGGTTTTTGTACCCGCAATATCAGGGTATTACAAGGGCTGCTGCAGGGTTTAAGGAAGCCCTGCAACCTTAAGTTATCAATGATGGCTTCTAGTCTTTTCCTAACTTCTGGTTTCAGTGGATATTGTTTGTGGTTAGGAAATGAGGTTGGATCTGGACTGGTATGGTGGTTGTGGCTCAGCCAATTTTCCCTTGAATTGCCCAAACTTCAGTCTCCACTAGAGAGAGACAAAGAGTTTGTCCTGGGGCCATCAGGATGGTGGTCCCCATAAGCGCCAGAATATCCCTGCCCAACAGAGGAGTTGGGCTTTCAGGTATAATTAGAAAGGCATGGGGAACAAGTGGTCTCCCCACCTATAGTTAAGGGGTTGGGAAAATTATTGGGTTAAAGGCCTTCCTGAGATGCTCCTTACAGTCATGCTAAGAGAGAAAAGGGGACCTGGATTGGAAAGGAGAACTGACTGACTAGCCCTGGCGTCCAGAAGGAGATTCACTTTCTCCACTTCAATTTACAGAACTACCCAGGGCTCCTGGATGGTAATGGTGGTCTGGATCACCAAAGCCAGACAGAGGAGCTCCTGAACCCCTCAGTACTGCTAGACCATTTGGGAGATTGGCTCTAGACCCAGTAACCAGTGTCCTTAGGAACAGTCCACCTTCCGATGGTCCCCACTGCAGACTGGATAGGGTCAAGGTGGGTTCCTAATGCTGCCTGGGCAATCCTTCCTAAAATGCCCTGGCTTACCACATCTGTAGCAGTTAACAGGTGCATCTCAGGGATTCCAGGGTTTGTGGGCTTGAGGCCATTAAAGCCTCTGCCTCTTTCCCATGTCTCCTCTCTCTCTCAGTTCTCCCTATTTCTATTGTAAAAGACCAAGGTTCTTTAAAGTACTACCTGGTTCCAGGGCCTGTTTCTGTAGCTTCCTCCTGATATCAGGTGCTGCCTGAGAAATAAATTTATCCTCTAGGATTAGTTGTCCCTCAACAGAATCAGAAGATAAAGAGGTGTGCTTTACCAAGGCCTCTCTTTGCCTTTCCAGGAAAGAAATGAGATTCTCATAAAATCCCTGGTCTATCATGGATAGCTTGGTATAATTGAGAGGGTTAGTTCTAGTCCTACGTAGGCCCTCCATTATGTGCACCTGAAAGTATCTCCTGTTCCATTTTCCATTCTTGTCATTGGGATCCCATTTAGGGTCATCTAATGGTACTGCTTCTTTTCCAGATGGATAAAGTTTGACCCTTTCCCTGACACTACATGTGATACAAAGCTCATCCCGAAATCTCTCTGCTGCTTGCAGGGCAGCCTCTTCTCAATATTAGTCAGGGTCTGATTTAAAAAATAACATAACTTCTTTCCAGGAGAGTTGAAATACTTGGGTTAAATTCTGGAAAGCCTCTATATACCTGTTAGGGTCATTTGAAAACTTGCCAAGATCCCTCTCAATCTGCTTTAAGTCCTGTAGAGAGAAGGGAGCCTGGACCTTACTAGGGCCAAATTCACCAGGCATCTGTTGGAAGGGCAAGAGTGAGACTGGGCCTTGTCTAGGGTGAGAATTTCTATGGGGGGAAAGCAACTGAGAGAAACTGGATAGGGAGGTCAAGGTGGACCCAGAGGAGCAGGGTTGGAGAGAGCTGGCTCCCCTGGTGGAGGTACATCTGGGATTTGTTTATTTAGTTCCCTGGGATTACTCCTTCCAACCTCTGTTGAGGTGGCAAACAAGGGGGGTGGATCAATCCTACACTGTTGGCAAAAACTTGGATTACCATGCAGGGTAAAGAAAACCTGCATATATGGGGCCTCAGACCATTTGCCCTCATGTTTACAGAAAAGGTTCAATTGGAGGATGGTATCAAAATGAATGGTTCCTTTTTGAGGCCAAGTCAGTCCTTCCTGCAGATCATAATTTGGCCAAAACTTTATGCAAAAGGCTATGAGGCTTCTTTCCTCCAAAATGTGAGGGTCAAAGCAGTCCCAGTGATTCAGGATACACTTCAGAAGGGTATAGACTGAGAATGGTGAAGATAGTTGGTTGCCCATTCTGAAGGAGAGGGAAATAGGCATCCCTCAATTACCTTTCCTCTTTCAGTGAAAACTTGGCTTGTGAAGGCGAGAGAAAATGGGTGGCCCCTTTTCTCTTCTACCTTTTTATCTCCTAGTCCTGGTGACCTTAAATGGACACCACCCATGGAAACCATTGTGGCCTGCACCTATGAAGAAGGGAGGCCCTAGAGAATAGGAATTATCCATGCTCACCTATGCCTCTGTCCCCACTACTGTTGGCAATCTTTGTGTTCCCTGGGCCTTATCTTTGCCATGGAGCATGGTCTCCTTACTTGAAGCAAGGGCTTAATCAGAAGGAATTACTTCTGCCCATTGACACTGTGCCTGTTGCCTCTCTTTGGATCCTTTAGATCTGTTTTTTCTTCCTAGGGTTTCAACTTGAAGTTTGGAATTGAATTTGGGACAAAAGATGTCACGGGGGTGCACGGATTCATTTAGATGAAAGCCCTTGTAGGCCTTGCCAAATTTTCAGTTATTAGCCAGTGGGCTCATGCCTCTGCTGCTTTCCTATCATAAGCAGAGTGCTGAGGGAGAAAAAGAACTCTCTTACAGAGAAAAGGAAATAAGAAGAAAACAGCTTCAGGAAGAGAAGAACATCTTGCTCTATGCAAAAGGGTTTCTGTATTCACTGCATCCTTCCTCTGATTTGGATTGAACTGGACCCCTCAACCAGGGGAATAAAGACTTTACCCGCACGTGGTGGGAGGGAATGACAAGCAGGAAACGCTGGCCAACTGGCCACATGAGGTCTTGGTGCCCGAGACTGCTCTGGGGCCTGGACAGCAGCTGTGGTTCTCTTCCTCCCCACATGGACACTGGGTGTGGCAAATGCATGCTGTGGACATGCTCAAGTGCCCCAGCTAGGAAGAGAGGGGAGGGAAGCTGCTGTGTGCTGTGCACCTGTGGCTGTTGGGGTGGGGGTGGGTATGGCACCTCTAAGAACGGATGGAAATCACATTGTTCTGAATTGTATATCTGATGGCTGGGCCAAATGCTCATTCTATCTAGTGACATTTCTACAGTTTGCAGCAATACTCTTCACATTATAAAAGAAGAAATAGGATACATTTCAAACTGTAAATGAAGAAACAGAAAGGTACCATAGAAAAGTCTAGGGGTTTTGGCTGACACTATACTGTGAGATCAGGGACAGGGTCCAGTCTAAGCACCTTCTGGCAACACCGAGGAGTGGTCTCGGCCAGATGCCTTCAGTTGCCCCAGCACTTTATTCCAGTCCCAGGTGATGGCTAGACCTCTGCATCGGAAACAGAGCCAACATTCCTTTCACTTGAAAGAAAGAGAGAGGTGGCAGGATTGCATCCTGACCTCTGCAAGTGGCATAGATCAGAGGAAAGCCTGAGGACAAGAAGTCTTGGAAAAAAGGAAGCGACAGATACAGCAGATCCGCATTTACTCACCCTTCCAACGTATCTCAGACAGGACCCCAGATGAAGCAGGATATTTCCCTGACCCCTTTGCTGGACTCACGAAAGGGGTGCCTCATTTACTCAGCCTGCAGCTCTCACCTCTTCGCGAGAGGGAGCGCGCAAGTGAATGAGGCAGGAACTGGAGTGCACAAGTGCTGGAATCAGCTGGCCACTTCTGCGCTAGCAGGAGCTAACTGCACTCACTTCGACCCGCTGCACTCCACCCCTCATGGGAGGAAACGCACCGGTGAGTGGGTGCGGGAGCTGAGGAGAGCGTTTTGGGGCACTGGCAGAAGCAAACTCCATGTGGGCCCTGCAGCAGCATCTAGGGGGAATGCCCGCAATCCTCGAAGCCCCAGAGGGTGTGTTACAGCGCTCTTTTAGCTTTGCCGTCTGCGGAGGGCTTAAGTGTTAACAGCTCAGTGGCCCTCTTGTCTTTACACGTGAGGCGGCTGACCTCTGCCAGCGAGGGCGACGGGTCAGTGTGACAGCATTTTGTATCCACACTCGTGGCTCCTGAACTGTTGTCTGCCATCCAGGAGAAATGAGGTCACACGAATGAACGGAAAAATTATAAATGTGGGGGATTTTATTGCCATGAAAGTGGCGCTCTTCGCCGGAAGAGGAAAAAAAGCAGACGGGGCAGGAAGGTAACCTTCCGCTGAAGTCCGGCCGTTTCTGGCCCGATTCTTCTCAAAGTTAGGCCGGCAAGCTGTCCCTGTGAAGTCAAGCTGCTTCTCTCTGATGTCCACCCACATTCCCTGACATCCAACTGCTCCTCGCTGCCTTCAGGATGAGTAGAGAGTCTTTATAGGCACACAATGGAGGACGGGGCAGGTCACAGGTAGTTGAGGAAGAGGCAACATTCAACTGGCAAAACGGGTAAGTTCTCACTTTGGGCCGTGGTCTCAGGGTTTTTGGCTCGAGGCTGCGGCTTTGCCAGGGATTTGCCCTTTTCTGCGTAGGATTTTTTCTGCCTTTTCTCCCTACCAATAGTTAGTACCTGTTCAGATTTATTTATATTTCTATGTTTTGTAATAATTTTATCATATGTAATTTCAGTACTTTTGTGGAATAACGAGTGATAAATCCATCACATAAAGAGCACCAAGAGCAGACGTGTAGTTAAATAAGTTGGGTTTATTAAGTTGCTGTGACAAGGCAGGATGGACAAAGTGAATCATGGTGCATTTCAGTAGGAAGGGGATTTTCATGGAGTTTGAGCTCACGCTGGGTGATTCTGAAATAGAGATGGGAGGATCAACTTTGAATTGTGTACATTCATGAAGCAATTTTGCAGCTGTAGCATGGCTTTAGAAGTAGTATTGTTTTATGTTGGCTTTGCCAGCGGCTTTGTCTGTGTCTGCTGTGTCGGCTACAATCTGATTCTGGACAGGGCTGATTTTTTTCTTTCTCGATTCTGGATAATTTTTACATTTTCACGTAAGAAGATTATTATTCAAATTCCCGTGTTGCTCATAAATCCACCTTTTGTGGCTATTTCAGTCCAGTTGCTAATACAACACCACCAATTCTATATTAAGACATAAACAAAGTCTTAATTAGTATAATTAAATTTTAAAGCCATATTGAATGATAAAAATGTAATAAAGCTAAGAATCAGCATAAGAATTTAAATAAATTTTGAATGCTGTAATATTGTCTAAGATGTTCTATAAACAAAGTTTAGGAAAAAAAGATGATCAAAACAGGAACTATAATACAGTTACAAAATAAAGACAATAAAAACACTTTCTACCAAAATGTAAGATATGTAGCCCAACTTTTCATTAGTGGATAATGCATACTTATAAATTATTTAGGATTAAATGTGAAAAATAAAGTTAAATGAACAAGGAATTTAATGTAAAGCTTTTGTAAAATAAAATTAAGACTTTTATGAAAATCAGAAGAAACCATTAAGAGCAGAGCACAGTTAGCAAAGAGATATTGAATAGAATTTATAAAAATTCCCAGAGCATGTTCTTTAGAAAACGAATCCAATAAAAATTTATTACTTGCAAGCCTAATTAAGAGAAAAGATGAGATTACTTTTAACATTAAGCATTTAAAAGTTTATTTAACTAATAATAAGAGAATGCATGCTTAATATCCTAGGGAATATTCAAATATCTCATAACATGGAGGAAACCTTGAGCTCTTTAGCACTGCCTTGAATTCAGGGTACTATTCTGGAAAGTTCATTTGCATTTTGTAGTTCAAGTTTATTTTTTAGAAATTAAACTTTATTATTTATGTAATTTTATACAACACATCCACGCGTATCTGTATTATATGCATTTTTAAATATTTTACATCCTGCTTTTAAACCCAATGAATATTTTTTATATGTATAGCATGAGTAGTTTATAAAGTATACAATTTAATTTCGCATATATACATGCACATATGTATTTGTTAAAATAGGTAATCACAAAATGATAAAGCGAGTGCTTGTGCAAAGTTATATTTATTTTTCTACAAGGTATGTAGAGACCTCTGAAGATGATTGTATTATCATCTTTTGCCTTCATTTTACAGTGTGATTTCCTTTAACAGCAACATCAATAAACGAGTTGCATGGAGGTTGAGTTTGTTGTTGACGTACCTACAATTTGCTTTTTTGGTGGAAAATCATCCTTTCTTTAAATGTACACTTAGCATTTTCTCAGTTTTTAAAAGAATGCAGTCACATTTCACATAATGAGGGATTATGTGCTGAGAAATGAGTCATTAGTCGATTTCCTTGTTGTGCAAGGGTGTACTTACACAAACCTAAATGGTACAGTCTATGTACCCCTAGGTTGTACAGTATAGTCTCTTACTCCTAGGCTATAAATGTGTACAGTGTCTTACTGCACTGAATACTGAAGCAGTTGTAAGAAAACAGTAAGTATTTATCTAAACTATGTAAACATAGAAAATGTACAGTAAATATAGGGTAGTAGAATCTTATGGGACCACTGTCATATACAAGGTCTCTATTGATGGAAAAGTCATTATGTGGCCCATGACTATGCATGTGACTTTGAAGTAGCCCCACTCCCAACCTTTAACCGGTTAACAGCTTCTATACAGAAATTTTACCTTTGTGTTTTGGTTGTTTTTGTTGTTTGTTTTTATTTCAGGGTATTACACATAATCAACACACTGTATGTAGTTCATTGAGAATGAACTACAATTAGAATGTAAATAAAAATGTAAATTATGATTAACATAATTACATTAGTAGCAAATAAAATACTGGTGATTTTTCTGTAGTAGAGATGCCTGTTTTTCCTCCTACCTCCACTGTATTCATTTTGCTGAGTATTTCCACGTCCTCTCCCCATGGCAGTCTGCAACTACGGCCAAAGCTGCACCTACAGTTATACAATGCAACTACCTAGGCTAATATTAATTGGTTTAGTCATGGGCGTCTGATCCAAATGAAATCAATCAGATGTACCAGATAATTCAGACTTCTTACAGAGGCTGGTGAGTCTCTCTTTGGTGGGTAGATTAAAGAGATATTTTGATGCAGCTGAAAAATTCATTCTACTAAAAGTGCTAAGAGAAATGCATTGAAGTAGGAGCTTAGAGAAACAGACAGACTATGCAACCCCAGAAAAAAAAAAAAAAAAAAAAAAAGACGGAAAGGAGGAGATGCTTTGTTCTATTTCGCATAAAGTATGTCTTTCTATTTTTGTTTCAATCCCTGCTGATCTCAGCTACATTTCCTGCTTTGGGGTGATGGAGAACCCTGTGTTGTAAATTTTTTAAGCTTCATATTTTTTTGATGCCGGAACATCCTGATGAACTGACCATTGAGCACCTTGGCCAAATAACCATTTGCACCAGTGTTATAAGGCTGGTCCCTGCCACAAATTCTCCTTCTTGCCGTCACTTGACTGTGACCCAGTGACATTCTAGTGCAACAATAAAATGCTCTCATGCCTTTTGCTTGTGTACTCTACTCTAACCCCAATAAAGGCACTTGGTCACAGGTCCTTACTCTCTCCACCTGCTTGGTTGAGCTGCTCCCTGGGACACACTGCTTCTGTCTCTACAACCTATGACATAATAAATCCTTTACTTTGATTTACCTCCCCAAGAATAATTTCCACAACTGGCCATGTTGGAGTGATCCTTGAGACCCCACAAAGCCAATTTAGTCCCCCATTTAGAACACAGTATCCCTATGTGAAGCTTATACAGTATTTCCCTGTCATCTATGGTTTCACTTTGTACTCAATCACTTAAAAATATTAAATGAAAACTCCAGAAATAAGCAGTTTATAAATTTAAAATTGCGTACCATGTATTCTGAGTATCCCACCCAGGATGTGAATCATTTCTTTGTCCAGGTCTCCTCATTATATATGCTATGTGCCCGTGAGGCAGTAGCTGTCTCATCTGTCAGATTAACTATCATGGTATCACAGTGCTCCTGTTTTAAGTAACCCTTATTTGACTCCATAATGGCCTCAAAGCACAAGAGTAATGATGTTGACAATTCGAATATGCCAAAGATAAGCCATAAAATGTTTCCTTTAAGTGAAAAGATGAAAATTCTCAACTTAATAAGGAAAGAACAATTCATATGTTCGGGTTGCTAAGATCTACAGTAAAAATAATTCTTCTATCCCTGAAATTCTGAACAATATATTGCTTTACTGGTGCTATTTTGTCATTAATGTTGTTAATCTCTTACTGTGCCTAATTTATAAATTAAACCTTATCATAACTTTGTGTGCATAGGAAAAACACAATGTACAGAGACTGCGGTACTTTCCATGGTTTCAGGCATCCGCAGGCGGTTTTGGCAAGTATCCTTCATTGATAAGGGGAGACTTGTACATTTCCATTGAGAGTTTCCAGATAAACTGAGCTTCTTCGGCTGCCTCTGCCAATGACCAGCCCTTCCGTATCTATTATAGGGGCCAAGGAAAAACTTCCTCTTCACCCTCTGAAGGTTAACTAAAAATCACTGACCAGGGGCAGAGCAATAAAAGAAAATGCATACAAATTTATTTGATCATAGTTTTATGTGACATGGTAGCCTTCAGAATTAAGACCCAAAATACAGGGAAATTGTCCTATTTTTCTGCTTAGGTTCATAAAAGTATGGACAACTCTGTAGAAATATGATTGGACAAAAGGGGTATGATCTAATCTGAGTAGACTTAATGGGGAAATCGAGCAAGGCCTCTCTGTTTATTCTTGGCCTCCCTGTGTAGCATTCCTTCTTTTTGAGGATGGGGCAGGATCCTCTCTGGGTACTATGACAGTCAAACATAGTAGGTCAGATCATTTCTTTCTGGCCAGTTTTACACAGAAAGGCATGGGGAAAATTAGAGTAATATTTTTAGATTTTATGCCTGGCTTTGAGGGAAAGGAGTTCTGCTTTCTATGAGCCACTTGGAGAAGAGAGATTCTGGCTTCCATGACTAGCCTCAGGGGAGAGTGGGGGGCCAGAGGCAGAAGGACAGGAGGAACTCGGAGAGAAACTTTTGCTTCTCAAGCTGCTTCTAAGGTCTTTGTTTTGGGGTGTCATTTTTTGAGCCTCATCTCTACTTTTCTCTGAGGAGGGGAAGGTAACCTTTTCTTGTTGAATATCTGTTCTGTGACAATTAGGGGACTAGGACCTTTAAATACATGAACTTCTTTAATCATCAGTAACCCTGCCTGGTAGGTACTGTGTGCATTCTTCTTGTTATAGAAATGAAGACTTGCAGCTATGAAACAATAATTTGCCTTTGTCACATCGTTACACAGAGACAGAGCTGGGAGTTTAGTTTGGGTATGCTTGACTTTTAAACCAACGATCTGTCCTTAACAAATTCTTAATCTTGTAACAAAAACTATAGAACATTCACTATCTACATGCAGATAATCACCACCCCAGTCGTCCTAATCTTTGAATTTGTCTCAGGTCTAGGCAATTAATAAAATTGTCAGTCTTTCTGTGGTTGCTTTGATTTCTCAGCGCAGAGCTAGACCCAGAGGGGCCAAAGCCCCTTCCAGTTGAAAGCCCAGAGCACCCTGCAGCCACCACTCATCTTCTATGTGATAGTAGATGATACTTTAGGGTCATTTGTATAGATGTAGACAAAGCAAATGCCATTTTATAAGCCTGGTATTGCACAGTACTACTTCTCTCTTTTCTGATACTCACCTCCTCATTATTATTGCTAGTACTGGGTAATTGAACTTGTTTTTTTCTGCAACCTCCTTCTGAATGAGAAGAGTATGCCTTTGGATAGGGTTGAACTTTGAGGAACCCCGGATGAGAACTTTCACTATATCCAAACAATGCAGACATAAAGGTATAAAGATAGAGCCGAGACCACGTGGATTGGTGGACAGTGGTAACTGGCTGATTTCCATGCCACCCTTGTGGGCCACCTGAGTGGTCTCATATACTGGGACCAGTTGACCCAAGACTTGATTCAGGCAGGTGCTGGTCACTGAAAAGATACTACTGTTTGCTTGAGGGAGCCTTGGCCTCACACTCCTGAACATTGTCAGCATCAGCAGAACTGGAGAGGCTATTAGGTATTGGAATGGTCAATGAAAGCCACAACAAGCCACAATGAAGGTAACTGTGAAGCCTTTCATCACTCACCGTGAGTGTGTAAGCAAGAGGCTAAAACTGGGAAAGGCACCCACTCCCCCGACTCTGCCTCCATTTCATTTTTCTTCTTGAAAAGGCTCTCATCAAAAACCAGGAGAGAGTTGTCTAACTGTTGAAGGAATCCCAAACAAAAGTTCTTGCAATTGTATGGATGAGGGGCCAGGAAGGAGGGAAAGGGGAGAAGAGTAGGTTTTAAAAAATATTAGGTACTGAGTCAGAGTGATGTCTTCAAGATTCCCCTGCCCTCCCATAAGGCAGTCTCAGCAGAGGCGCCTTGAGAGGACCTCTGTTTAAGGCCTCCCGTGATGAGACCTAGGAATAAAGGTGCTGAGGCTCAGGATGCTAATATGCAAAGGGCATGAGTAGCCCAAAGGCCCTGTGCTCTCACCTACAGCTTGCTTCAGAGACTGCAGCGCTCTGGCTGTGAGCAAGTCTAATGCAGGGAGAGGAGGTCAGTTTCCCTCGTGAGGCCTGATGGATAAGTCTTTGTAATTGCTAATGGTCAGGCTTTACACACATCATGCAAAGGTTTTCAGCAATCAGGGTTGGGACAAAAAAAAAAAAAAAAAGAAACCAATTTGCCATCCTGTCCCAGGGAAAAGTTATATGTGAAGGAACTTATATTCTTCACAGTCTCATATTTTGTCTTATACCCACATTAGTGTGTGCCTTTGTGAAATTCTTCTTTCCTCATAGGCATTCTGTCATAGTTTTAAACTTATTTAATTATTAGGTACTGACTATATAAAATTCATTTTTAAAATTAATCTGTGTTGCTTGTAAAGTCCTTGATGATTCTAGTTACTAAGTTCTGATGATTGGCAGAAGTAAATAAACTGTATGAGGCTGTGCAATAATGGGGATGTTTTTGTTTTTTTTCTAGTTCAGAGTGATTGAATTTTCATAAGGTTCAATTGGTCTGCATCAGTCTGTAATACTATGTTCCCACATGAGTGAACTGTAGAAACAGCTTGCACAATAATGTAGGATTATCACCAGCTCCAATACTAAAAGTATTATGTGTTCATTTTGTTTATTTTCTGTCCCCTACCATTAGAATTTAAGTTCCTTAGCTCTAATTCCATTAGAATTTAAGTTCCCTAGAGGTAGAGGGTTTTGTTGTTGTTGTTGTTGTTGTTTTGTTTTGTTTTTGGTCTTGTTTTAATCATTGTAGTATCTCTAGCACCTAAAATAGTGTTTGGCACATAGATGTGCCATTCATGTTTAGTGAAAGAATCAATGAACAAAATTGGCATTATATGAAATAGAATTTTTTTTTTGCTTTTAGTAAATATCTAAAATACTTTTCTAAATAAATGCCACAATATAAAATGACAAATGTGTATTCCATATTCACATCGTATAGTCATGTTTCAATGCAAGGGAAACAAAATCAAATGCTTTCATACGTCAAGGCATGTATTATGACCTATGGTCATGAAATCCTCAGATAATCACTTGTAGTCACCTAATAGCTGCTGATACAGGGTTAGCCCAGGAACCTGCACTGGGTGTCCTAATTATTACTGCAACTCTTCTGTCCTGTCGACCAAAATACTTTCCTGTATTTTGAATTCAGACTCCCTTGAACTTTTCAAATAGGTTCAGCTTTTGGACTTCTGTGTTCATGTAAACATTGGCCAATTTTAACTAAAATTGTTCTAAGTCAGTTTAACCAGGGCTGCCCTACCCCCACCTCCCTGATATCCCATCACGTTTCTCATCCTCTACCATCCTCCAGGTGATGTCTGACCACTCTGGTCTGCCTTTGGCAAGAATCATGTTAGGTGAGTTTAGCCAAAATCCCTCTTCCCCGTGAGATTTCCTTTTGGTAATTTTTTATCAGCTGGCCCTCACCCTGCTCCTTGGCTGTGAGTATGCACTTCTCTGTGCTTTTTTCAGAATTGGTTCTGGTTCTATACTGAGATTTCTTTCCCCCCATTGCAATAGTGCTGAGTAAAATCTGTTTTTACCACTTTAACCACTGTCTCGCTCTGTTTTTTCTTTGACACTGTAGCTACTCAGAAGGAAGACACAGCTCTTCTCACTTCCAGGGGTAATAATTGCTCAAGTCATTGATTTCATTAAAAGAACACATACTCAAAGAGAGTAACATTTGAAGATGATAAGGAGAAATCGTACAAGTTATTCTTGGACCGAATCTTGGATGCCTCACATAATCTGACTCATATATTCTAATTTCCTTTTTAAATTTTGTATTCAAGGATACTCACGCTAAAAGGACAGAAGTAGCAACACCTCATTTTGATTTTATCACTGTACCCTTATGGGGGCTGTGATCTCTGAGTGGCTCTTATTACTGAGCTCTGTGAATAGTAATAATATGTCATCAGACTACACACTGGATGATTCTGAAACTTAATCTTTCAAATCTCAACACCACAGTATTTCCCTGCCACAGTTATTAACAGATGGGCATAGTTATTAACATTACTAGATGATATCAAACAGAATTCACGATTTCAATAATAGTACATTTTAGTAATGAACAAAGTATTGAAAAATTATTTCTATTTCTTGCTTTTGTAACTATAAAATTGATTTTGATATGACTTTCAACCTACAAATATGCTAAATTCACTAATTAATTGTAATAGATTATATGTGTATATAAATTATTTTGGATTTCCTCTGTATAATAAATTGTATAGTCTAGAAGTAATGATTTCTATTTCTTCCTTTTTAGTTTTTAAGTAGTTCTAGTTCTAATCCTTGTCTTGTCTTAATGTACCAGCGGTATTCTCTAAGAGGATGTTGATTTAACATGATAGCATGGATATTCTGCCTTATTTCTGGACTCAGAAAAGAAGTTTTCAACATTTTAAACTTAAGGATGATATTGTCTGTGCATACTTTTTTTAAAAACCAGATTAGGAAAGTTCTGTTCTAGTCCTGATTTCCTTATTTTCTAAGATTTCACATTATGAATTGGTGCTGAATTTTAACAAAAAAATTGGGTTTTTTAAATCAGCTAATGAGCTTATGCTATTTTCTATGTGTCCTGTTAATGCAGTGAATTTTTGTGATTTACTTTTAAGTGTTAAATCGACCTTGCTGTACCAGAATCAACTTAACTTGGTTGTCATATAGAGTCATTTTACTAGAATTATTATATTAAATATTTAGAAATAAATATAAAATGTTTTTTGTACTGTTACTGGACTTAGTGGAATAATAATATTTCTGTAGTGTTTACATGTAGTTCAGGGTGGGAATTCATTCAATTTTCCTTGGTTGCAATGTTATCAAGATTAGCCCGACTTCATACAATTAATTGAAGAACTTTTCCTGGTTCTTTTCTTTAGAAGAGTTTGTGTGATATTAGCATTATTTCAAGTTTGAAATTTCTTGGTAAGACCACATATATAGAGAATATTCCTTAGAAGAAAGTTATAGATTCAATATCTTATTGGATATAGGCTTATTCTTTTTTTACCTTCCTTCTTGAGAGTGTTTGAATACACAGGATCTGTGTGAGAGAATTTTAAGGGATGATGAATATTTTCTTTATTCTAACTTTGGTGTCGGTTATCCTATTTCCTGAATGTGGTAAAATTTATAGACTTGTGTGACAATATACTATTTCAAATTATGAAGAAGCTTTGTCAGTGAGGGTTTCAGGTCTTCTCTGATAAAGATTCATTTCTGAAACTCACTCTGAACATAACTGGTTCTCTCAGGTTTTTAGTGGGTTTTCTTGTCTTAGGTCTCAGCTTTGGAATATGCTCATAAAATTACTAGGGTAGGTCCTATTGTAATTAAACTTTTGAAAATTTTGTTTGGTTTTATAGTTAAACCTCTTTCCCTTCATTATTTTCTGCTGAAAATTTTGTTTGGTTTTATGGTTAAACGTCTTTCCCTTCATTATTTTCTGCTGAACTCCATCTTTAGCCTAAACTATTCAGTACTCAGCATCCAGAAGCTCGGTCTCTGAATACAGGCTCTCAGTCCTGCTTGAAGTTGCCTCCTTTCCTGAATTTGGACATCCTTACCTGACCATACACCTAGGCATAGCACAAGATTCCTTCCTTCCACAATATAGAGAACCGTATTTTTCTTAGAAATTTAACCTCCTTCCAACTAGTGAGCACCAAATGTGATAATAAAATACCTTTCAACAAGTTTATGAAATTTTTACATGTTTTGAATAATATAAAATTGAATATTGATATAGGTTATATTAGAGATGATAGATAATTTTTAATAGAATTGAGAACCCATGAACCTGTGAAACAAGAATTTTATTAGGGTCATTATGCAGCTCCATCTGTTTTAAAATTTGAGATTCACGTTATAAAAAAATCCATAAAAATGATAATGAGAAACAATAAAACAGACATTTAGTTATCCTAAAATTGTTTACCTCTTTTCTTAAAAGTCTCTTGCTATAAATCTCAAACACTTTTCTAGGTGAAAAATACTTAGTCAGGTACTTGTAACATGGAGAGAAAGAATGCTTTCAGTTATAATTTGGTAAACTTGGCAGTCTACAAAAATGTGAAAAAATACCTGTGTTCTATTCAGCATAGATACGTGAGAAAAGTACAGAGATTTATCCAGAATAACATGGATATTGTAGCACATAAATCTTCTTGGTTTACTGGTTCTATGTTTTATCTTTCTATTGCAAAAAAAAATGTTTTAACTTCCCATCAGTGAAAATTACCAAGAGGCAAAAACTTGCTAACCAAAAAAGTTTTCCTTTTGAAATCCACACAGAAAGATATGTATCTGCTTGGACACATATTGACTTATGTAAGATAGGGACACATCATCCCATCCTCAAACTCAAACCTGAATGCATTTGCCTGCCCCATGAGAACTGCAAGTTTCTTTTCATTAGCTATCAAAAAGGTGTCTTCTAGGCTTTAGCTGTTTCTGCACTGTTTAATAAACTTGACAGTAAATAAAGAGTTGACCTAAATATTTACTATTCAGTCATGTGGTATAAATAAAAAATACTTGATCTTTGTCTCTGGTTCCTGTCACAGAGAACCTAAAACCCCAGAAATTTCCTGAGTGACAAGTGTTGTGTGTTATTAGTAATGAGTTAATGAGGTGACTCTAGGTGGGCCCCTAGATAGCTTCAGGATGGGGACTGGTAGCCAGAGGAACATACTACATGATTAGAGGTTTGGAACTTTCAGCCCCTGCCACCCCAAATTCCAGAGGAAAAAGAGGCTTGGGGTTAGTTTAATCACCAATGACCAGTGATTTAAACAATTGTGCCTACATAATGAAACTTTCATAAAAACCCCTAAACGATGACATTTGGAGAGCTTCCAAGTTGGGGAACACATGAAGGTGCTGGGAAGGGAGTGCATCTGGAGAGGGCATGGAAGCTCCACACCCTCTAACACCATACCTGGCTCTGTGCATCCCTGTTGATATGGTTTGGTTCTGTGTCCCCACCCAAATCTCATCTTGAATTGTAATCCTCACATTTCAGAGGATGGGCCTGGTGAAAGGTAATTGGATCAAGGGGGTGGTTTCCCCTGTGCTGTTCTCCTGATAGTGAGTGAGTTCTCAGGAGATCTGATGTTTTAAAAAGTGTTTGGCAGTTCCCTGGTCACTCTTCATCTTTCTTGCCACCTTGTGAAGAAGGTGCTTGCTTCCCCTTAGGCTTCTGCCATGATTCTAAGTTTCCTGAGGGCTCCCCAGCCATGCGGGAACTGTAAGTCAATTACACCTCTTTTCTTTATAAATTACGTAGTCTCAAGTAGTTCCTTATAGAGTGCAAAAACGGACTAATACACCTTCCATCAGGCTGTTCTTGAGTTGTATCTTTTATAATACACTGGCAATGGTAGTTAAATGCTTTCCTGAATTCTATGAGCTGTGCTAGAAATCACTGACACTGATAAGGGATATTATGAGAATCCCTGAATTTATGGTTGTTCCAGCAGAATTGTGGGTAGCTTGGGAACCCCATTTTTGACTTGCATCTGAAGTCAGGGCTGTCTTGAGGGACTCAGGCCTTAACCTGTGGGGTCTTTTCTAACTCTGGATAGCTAGGGCCAGATTTGAATTACATTTGTGGATATCCAGATGATACTGGAGAATCAGAGAATCCATTGATGTGGGGAAAAAATAAGTCAGCAAATACTAAACATTTCCTGAACACATGGCTGAATAGCAACATTATTCTCTACTCTTTCCAAAGGGACAATTTTCTACTATTTAATTGAACGTCAAGCATTTTGTTTACTTTGCTTCTGCTCAAATTCTATATCTGTTGACATAGCAAAGAGAAGTGATGTGAAATTTTTATTCTAAGAGGGCAATTTGTATAATGTCCTAAATGAACACACAACATTTATTTTATTTCCAACCAAGTTGATTTATCATGCTCTGAATTATCCATTGTCTGTGTTTATTGTTTTTTTCTTACCAGATTGTATATACACTCCTTGAGTTAGAGGCAGTGTTTACCTATCTAAGCTGAAGCCTAACATTGTCCTAGAATATAGTGGTAATGCAGCATTATTTATTGATTGACTTGATATGAGATTTACATAATGAAGAATGTGACTTTTTAATTCTTGTCTTATTTTTTATGGAGTTTTAAGTTGCACTTTGTCTCCCGGTCCACAATGCACTAAAACTCTTGAGTTTCATTTCCATCTTTATAGCTCCAATTATGTGCAGAACATTTTGCTGATGCTGAGTTGAGAAGAGAGAAAAGTCTGGGGCAGAGAGGCCTCAGTTAAGTTACTTAACCTCCCAGAAACTCAGTTTCTTCAGCTGTCAGATATGGTATACCTTAATAATGCCAATTTCATGAGCTGTCATTAGGGCAAGTGAGAATCCATATATAAATCTCCTGAAATATTTGGTAGGCATTAAATATGTGTCTCTTTCCCTGATGGGAAAATAAATTGTCTTGCTATTGGTCTGGAGGTAAGCTGTGGACCAGCATACCTCCAGGATATAATTTAAATAATAGCAGAATATAATTTAAATAATACATCCCCAGCACTTTTTTCTGTATTTACATTACATAATCGTTCTTTTATTTAAGTAAATACATGTACTTACAGAATATTTAACAACCTTAGAAAATACAAATCCCAAGATTTCACTGGTAAGTTCTTCATGGGAGGGCAAAAATCAAAGCTTGTCTCACCATTCATGTTTGTTTATTTCTCTCTTTTTAATTAAAATATTGTAGAAGAGACATTGAAACTTTGTAATGATGCCAGTAAGGAAGTGTTTGGTGCTGTTAAATTGGGCAGACAAAAGGTATTGAGGAGAATAAAGGCGGTAGAAAGATAACTTGCAAAGGGGCGAAGTAACTATTTTAGCAGTGGTTAATATGCTATGACCTTGTGTTGTATTTTTTCAGATCATAATTTTGGAAATCAAGTGCATTTTATATAACATATCAGACAAAGGGACAATGGTTATTTATTTGAAATTATTATGATTGTTGAACATGTGTTCTGTGAGGACTGACTTATGAATAGCTCCCATTTTGAACTTGGAGGAGTTTTGCTTATAAAAATAAAGCCTATAAAACAATCACAGTCACTAAGTATGTTGAATGCTTTATCTGAGGAGCCTAAAGAGTTATTGTATGTTCTTACACTGGATCTGTATAAAAGAGCTAAGAACGTTTGTTTATTTATTTGTTTAACATGTTATCTGGTTGAAAAAAATAACAAAGAAAAATGTGTAATATAGATCATGTGTGCCTTACTAACACTGAACTGTTTACTACCTGGTCCTTTAGAAAAAAAAGTTTGCTAAACTTTGCTGTAGAATATTACACATGTCAAAAAGTTTTTGAAGACCTGTCACATTTGCAATATTTAATTTTTCTGTGTTCAGATTTGTATAAGACAGTATTAATTTCTTATAGTTCAAAATAAAGTAAGGGAACCATAGAGTCTTAATTTTAAATTACTTAAGTAACAATATTGTTACTTTGAAATGCAGCCTGGAAACATTTGAATTAAACTGGAACATAATCAATTAAATATCTTGCCTTACCTAGAATTGTGTTTTGAGGTTTGACACATTGAACCCTATCATATGAACTTGCCACCTTGTATTTATCTTTGAATAATATTAAGAAGCAATGACTACTGTTGTGCATAGGTATTAGGATATGTTTATTTTCAATTTTAAGATGTTTGCTAAATTGTTTTCCAAAGTGCAACAGTTCTACAGTGTCAAATTTAAGCACAAAATCTATTATAACTTTTTAGTAGGTAGTCATTCTAATGCTAAGGAAATTTTAGTCTTTTCCTACTTAAGTTAGAAATTTGATTTTAAGAAATGCTTTTTCTGCATATATTGATATAGTCATACATTTTTCACTTATTTTTAATTCTGTGAATATTATATTAATGAGAAAATATGTTGATTCATTTATAATTTTAAGTAATACTTTCATATCTTAAATAAATTCAATTTAGGTATGAATCTCCAATATAAACAAACCCCTAATTTTATGAGACTTATTACTTTATTCTTTGGTCATATATACTTTTATATTTGCCATGAGTCTCATCTAGTATTCATGATGTTTAGATGTTTTTGTATTGCATTAAATAACAGAATAATAATTGCCATTTGTATCCGTGTGTTAATTTGAATCTGATTACATCTTAATGAGATATTTCTTGAGAACATATTCCTTATTTTGTAATATCCATTTGCCTCTACATATTCTATTTTATTTGGTAATTTTATTTCTATTTTACATTTATCTATCTATTACAGCATATTTCCCAATGTTAAGCTGGATATATTATTCACATGGTCACTAGAGTCATTGGTCATGTGTCCTGATGAAATCTAAACACAATAAATTCTTCATAGATGTTTCTAAATTAAATAAAATAGAAAGGAGTTTATTCTGTGCATGAGTCAATTAATCCTTATAATTTTTGAAGCTATATTATTTTTCTCATTTTACAGATATAATATCTGGAGTTCCAGTAAATTGTTCTGCAGTATGATAGTTCTGGGTTCATATCTGTGACCAGTCACAGACATCAGTGTTGCAACAAGCTCATCTGAAAGATGCAGTGGAATAGTAGTGGGAGAGCATTGTTGCCTGAACAAGAGGGATCAGTAGCCCATAGACTGCAGTTGGCATTGTCTGTGCATGAGAGGATAAGGGATTTCTGGTACATAGACTCATGGGTCCCAGACTCTTGTCTGGGTGGCAGTCAGTGGTCATGTGGTTGGTTTGACCTATATCCCCACTTATGGGGCATCCTGGGTGGTGCAGAGAGAAACAAATATTTCATACTAGCTTAGAAAGAGGCACATGGATCTGTAGAGTCATCATTGTCTGCTGATGAGAAAGACTTAATATGCAAGGCAGAAACTAGTCATTTGGTAGATAAAGTAGACAATTGCAGGAGCAATGAGGATGGGAGATAAGCTGGCCTTAGGTTAAAGCAATTGCAGATAAACAGGATTGAGATTTTTGCCAGGTGGGTAATAGTCCTGAGGAAAATTTATAGTGAGAGTCTTTTTAGTAAAAGAGCATGATGTCCTATGTTATAAGCGGGAAAATCCTTATGATGTTGGGAGCATAAGATTTTTTAGTCCTTGATGACATTAAAACATTTTTAAAGTAGCGTACAAAATTCAGTAAATTTGAAAAATAAGAGATAGTTACTAGAACAGGACATACCAAAAATCTCAAGGCTAAAAGTAGTGCACTTATTGGTGATAATAAGGCCCAGAAAATAACTATGGGGGATGATGTTTAAAGTGTGATGAAGATACAGATGATTGCAACTGAAAAGTGCAAGAACCTGTATAGCCTGGTTTTAAATTGTTTCTTCTCTCAGTTAAGACTCTTCAATCATTCCAGTTGCTCAGGTCAAAATTCTTGGTATCATCATTTTCTCCAGTTTATGACACACTAAACATCATCTTATCAATAAGTCCTCTCTTTTCCATCTTTGAAAAAGATAGATTTCTACCACTTTTCTTCATCTTGGCCAAAAGTACCATTTTCTCTAGACTGGATTATTTCAGAAGCCAAATAGTGGATTTCTCTTTTTTGCTCTAAAAGGGAAATACAACTCTTTCCATTTATTATCAACATATTAACAAATGAATCTATTAAAATAGGATCATTCAGATCATAGCATCTTGTGCTCCAAACTCCCCAATAATTTTTCATCCAATTTAGAAAATCAACAACATTTTACTATGTGTAACCATTACCTACTGTCGTAATCATGTTGTATACCAGATTATGAAGAATCTCAACAACTTAAAACTACAGTACTTTATGCTCATAGCTTCGATGATGACCATCTTGGCTCAGTTTGCACTTGGTTCAAGATGTAGATTGAGTCCAATTCTGTTTCTTGCACTCTTTATAATTGCCAATGAATGCTGCATGACAAGTCAAAGGCAAGGTGCAAGAAGTAGAATACAACAATATGATACTAAGTCTAGCCTGTCATTTTAGATAACAAAAACAAATGCTATAAAAGGATTAGATATCCAAAAGATTCAAGGGGGGAAGGTCAGTGAAAGACAAAAGGGATAGGCCATAATAGGCAGGAAGAACTTTCAGTGCAGTTACAGTGCAAGCCTGACAAGGGAAAAGGAAGAAGAAATGGGTAGGATCAATCTCAGATTGCAGTGGAGTTGCAAGTTTTGGCCATATAACAATGCCAAATTCTTGAGTCTCATGAAAGGGAACTTGCATTTCATAAAAATGTGCCAGCAGCAGTGCCCATGCAATGCTCAGTCACTGGCTAGTAATAGCACAGTAGAAACACAGTCTCTAGGTGGACATGGTCATGAATCAGAGGGATAGCAGTCAGGGCTCTCAGTCCAATTTCACCCCTATCATCAGTTTCCTTTGAAGAAGAGCTGAGCAGCACATTGGCTTGGCTGCAATACCAGTCACATTCCCAAGCCAACATCATTGGGGCAAGCATGTATTTCCTCCAATGGAAGTAGGGAAGAGAGGGTTATTTAAAAATAATCTAATTCTCTTGGTAGCAATTGTGAATGGGAGTTCACTCATGATTTGGCTCTCTGTTTGTCTGTTATTGGTATAGAGGAATGCCTGTGAGTTTTGCACATTGATTTTGTATCCTGAGACTTTGCTGAAATTGCTTATCAGTTTAAGGAGTTTTTGGGCTGAGATGATGGGGTTTCCTAAATATACAATCATGTCATCTGTGAACAGACAGTTTGACTTCCTCTCCTCCTATTTGAATACATTTTATTTCTTTTTCTTTCCTGATTGCCCTGACCGGAACTTCCAATACTGTGTTGAATAGGAGTGGTGAGACAGGACATCCTTGCCTTGTGCTGGTTTTCAAAGGGAATGCTTCCAGCTTTTGCCCATTCAGTATGGTATTGGCTGTGCATTTAACATAAACAGCTCTTATTATTTTGAGATATGTTCCATCAATACCTAGTTTATTGAGAGGTTTTAGCATGAAGGGGCATTGAATTTTATTGAAGGCCTTTTCTGCATCTATTGAGGTAATTATGTGGTTTTTGTCATTGGTTCTGTTTATGTGATGGATTACGTTTATTGATTTGCGTATATTGAAGTAGCCTTGCATCCCAGGGATGAAGCTGGCTTGATCATGGTGGATAAGCTTTTTGAAGTGCTGCTGGATTTGGTTTGCCAGTATTTTATTGAGGATTTTCTCACTGATGTTCATCAGGGATATTGGCCTGAAATTTTATTTTTCTGTTGTATCTCTGCCTGGTTTTAGTATCAGGATGATGCAGGAATATAACTTACAAGGGACATAAAGAACCTCTTCAAAGAGAATTACAAACCACTGCTAAAGGAAATAAAAGAACACAAACAAATGAAAAAAAAAATTCATGCTCATGAATAGGAAGAATCAATATCGTGAAAATGGCCACACTACACAAAGTAATTTATAGATTCAATGCTATTCCCATCAAACTACCATTGATTTTCTTCACAGAATTATAAAATCGACTTCAAATTTCATATGGAAACAAAAAAGAACCCATATAGCCAAGACAATAGTAAGAAAAAAAAAAACAAAGTTGGAGACATCACACTACCTGACTCCAAACTACACTACAAGGCTACGATAACCAAAACAGCATGGTACTGGTACCAAAACAGATATATAGACCAATAGAACAGAACAGAGGCCTCAGAAATAACACCACATATCTACAACCATCTGATCTTCATCAAACCTGAAAAAAAGAAGCAATGGGGAAAAGATTCTCTATTTAATAAACGGTGCTGGGAAGACTGGTTAGCCATATGCAGAAAACTGAAGCTGGGACCCCTTCTTTATGGAAAAATTAACTCAAGATGGATTAAAGACTTAAACATAAAACCTAAAACCATAAAAATCCTAGAAGAAAACCTAGGCAATACTATTCAGGACATAGGCATGGGCAAAGAATTCATGACTAAAGCACCAAAAACAATGGCAACAAAAGCCAAAATTGACAAGTGGGATCTAATTAAACTAAAGAGCTCCTGGCTGGGTGCGGTGGCTCAAGCCTGTAATCCCAGCACTTTGGGAGGCCGAGACGGGCGGATCACAAGGTCAGAAGATTGAGACCATCCTGGCTAACACGGTGAAACCCCATCTCTACTAAAAAATACAAAAAACTAGCTGGGCAAGGTGGCAGGCGCCTTTAGTCCCAGCTACTTGGGAGGCTGAGGCAGGAGAATGGCATAAACCCAGGAGGCGGAGCTTGCAGTGAGCTGAGATCACGCCACTGCACTCCAGCCTGGGTGACAGAGCGAGACTCCATCTCAAAAAAAAAAACACAAAACTAAAGAGGTCCTGAGAAGCAAAAGAGATTATGATGAGAGTGAACAGACAACCTACAGAATGGGAGAAAATTTTTGCAATCTATCCATCTGACAAAGTTCTAATATCCAGAATCTACAAGGAACTTAAACAGATTTACAAGAAAAAAACCCAACAGCCCCATCAAAAAGTAGGCAAAGGATATGAGCAGACACTTCTCCAAAGAAGACATTGATGTGGCCAGCAAACATATGAAAAAAAGCTTATCATCACTGATCATTAGAGAAATGCAAATCAAAACCATATGACATACCATCTCATGCCAGTTAAAATGGCAATCATTAACAAGTCAGTAAACAACCAATGCTGACAAGGATGTGGAAAAATAGGAACACTTTTTCACTGTTGGTGGGAGTATAAATTAGTTCAACCATTGCGGAAGACAGTGTGGCGACTCCTCAAGGATCTAGAACCAGAAATATCTTTTGACCCAGCAATCCCATTACTGGGTATATACACAAAGGATTATAAATCATTCTACTGTAAAGACACATCCACATGTATGTTTATTGCAGCACTGTTTACCGTAGTGAAGACTTGGAACCAACCCAAATGCCCATCAATGATAGACTAGATAGATAAAGAAAATACACACCATGGAATACTATGCAGCCATAAAATAGAATGAGTTCATGTCCTTTGCACGGATGTGGATGAAGCCGGAAACCATCACTCTCAGTAAACTAACACAGGAACAGAAAACCAAACCCCACATGTTCTCACTCAGAAGTGGGAATTGAACAGTGAGAACACATGGACACAGCAGGGGAACATCACACATCGGGGCCTGTTGGGGGATAGGAGGCAACGGGAGGGAGAGCATTAGGACAAATACCTAATGAATGCAGAGCTTAAAACCTAGATGACAGGTTGATAGGTCCAGCAAACCACCATGGCACATGTATACCTATGTAACAAACCTGCACATTCTGCACATGTATCCTAAAACTTAAAGTAAAATAATAATAATAATCTAATTAAACAATATGGGACATGCACATCTACATGAATCAAGCTTTTCTTTACCTCTCTTACCTCGTTTATTACCACCATCATCTTGTTAATTCCCCTCTAGCCATACTACTGCCTGATATTTTTCAGAGCACACCAGACATGCTCCTATCATAGGGACTTAGCCTGAAATGCTTTTTGCTCAGATGTCTGCATGGCTGTCTATCTCATTTCCATCTGATGTTTATTCAAATGTCAACCTGTCAATAAGTCTTTCCCTAATCAACTTTTCTAAAACCTTAATTTCCATCACCAGAAAACTTACTCCATGAATTGCTTTGAGAGTTAATCCTATCCCTCTTTTCAAGTACAGGCTAGATTAATCAAGGAAAAATGTACATATAATATTGTACATTCTCATTTTGGTGCTACAGTCTCCTGGCTGGTATAGGCAGCAGGTAATCTAATTTTTCTTAGAAAGTAGCACTATGAATAATTTAACAAGTGTTTGCCCTCAGGAAAATATTGAATTTAGAGCTTTTTGCAAATAATTCAATAACAAGAACAAATCCTGCAATAGTTAATTTTTAGGAAAAATGTGCAGGCATAGGGGAAAGCCAAGTACTTCTCCTCCATCAGTTTCTTCACCCTCACTGGAGATAATCAAAGAAATAATAGGCTGGATCTTTGATTACCAAATATGATAAAATAATTCAGTCAAGTTTCTTGCTGTTGCACAGTATAGCAAATAAGCACTGTGATGGATAGCCTTACATGTCAACTTGACTGAGCTGTAGCACCCAGTTACTTAGTCAAACATGAATCTAGGTATTGCAATGAAGGTATTTTGTAGATATTGTTAACAATTTTAATCAGTCATCTTTAAGTAAAAATTATCCTTGACAACCTGAGTGGGCCAGTTCTAATGAGTTGTAAGGCCTTAAGAGGAAAAACAAGGTTTCCTTGAGGAAGAAGAAATTCTACATGTGAATTCTAGCCTGATGATTGCCAGCTTGATGGCGGCACACCCCATGAATTTTGGACTTTCCAACCCTCACAATTATGTAGGCCAATTTTTTGAAATAAGTCCCCCCCCCCTCTCTCTCTATATATATACACACACACACACACACACACACACACACACACACACATATAATGTACATAATATAATGTACATACATATACATGTATATGTTAAGCACTACTTATCAGGAGACCATTAAGAATTCTGATGGTTTGCCTTTCCATACTTCATTTGAATAACTGTGAAATAGAAAGAAGCATTCTTAGTAAATGGAATAAAAAAGTAACCCTCTAAAATATGCCAGGCAGTAGACTAGATGCTTTTATACATGCTATTTAAAACTGAATTATTTTAGAAAACACATACTCCCATTTTACAGAGGAGAAGATGGAGGTTTGTGATACTAAGGGAAAGCAATGTAATACACAGTAGCCATGAATAGGAGTCATGCAGATGTGGGGGTGTATCCCACTAGCTCCTCCGTGTATTAGATAGACGTTTTAGACATCATCCGAGACTGTGTTTTCTCGCATGTGAAATAGGAATGACCTATCTTGCTAAGGTAGAGGTTGTAAGGACTAATTAGCATATGTGAATGTGAAGCCATGTGTCACACATTGAGGCAAACTGAGGGTGTTCAAAAAATGTTTGCACCCTTAATTTTCTAAAAATCAAGATACCATAATTTGACTGCCATTAGGCATACTGCCTGTTTTCTTTGTAGCCTTTTTCACAGTGCTGCAGAAGGTACGTAAATAGCCCTGTAGCCCATAGTGTCCTAGATTTCACCATGAAAACCAATGGATTTCTCCATCTTAAATTACCAAGGGCAGTTATAAAGAGGAATTCGGCCTACTGCTATCTCTGGAACCGCCTAATCTCTGTTCTTCTAAAAGTGAGCTGATTTAATTTCTTTGATATTTTTGACCAAATTTTGACAAAAATAAACTGCAAGATCCCTGAAAAAGCATTCCATTTGGTTTATATTGGGACTTCTTAACCACTGAAGTTAAAAGAAAGCCAATCTATCACTGTTATTTGATAATAAATTACATTTTTCTTCTTTATAATCCTCCAAAATGCACTCAGATTTTGTCTTCAAAATAACTGATGTATTTTTTTGCCCTCATTTCTCTAAGGGGGAGAAAACACCCAAAAATAGCCAGATTTTTACTTGTACTCTTTTTTTTTTTCCTTTTAACATGAAATGATTGAATTTGCTGGTGAAAGAAGAGTACTTATGAATTGCAAAAGCGTGCCTTCTGATAAATACTTCATCATCTCTGAAAAATGAAAGCAATAAAAAATGCAATAAATTCTGTTTATGGAGGAAGAAGCAGACTAACATCTTGCAATATTAACTTCAGAGAAATGTGCCAGAGAGTGAAAGTGGTCAGTTCTTGCTTATTGCTCTGTCATCTTAGATGTGCAGGCACATGCTGTTCCTCAGAGATATAGGGGCTCTCATAAGAATCTCTACATTCAGCCCTACTCACTACCCCTGCCTCACCCCACATCTGCAGGAGGAGTACAGCCTTACACACTGAATTCCTTGGTATAGAGAGGCACCTTGGGCATTAGTCAATCAGATGGCTGTTTGTGTTGTTGACCCAAGTTTTAAACCAGGCTTTCAGGTGTACTGGCTGCTGGCCTCTGTGGCAGGGACATGATACTTAACCTCTGTGAGTCTCTGCTTCCTCATTTGTAAAATAAAGATAATACTTGGACCTGCTAGGAAGTTTTAAAAATTTAATAGAATAATATAATGTGTGTGAGGTATTAAACAAAAAGTATAGCATGCTGTCTGATGTTGCTATTTATATTATTATTATTATTATTATTATTATTGTTTTGTGGTTGTTAATGTGGTGTTTGGGGACTTGGGTTCTGATGTCAGACAGACTTACTTAATTTTCAGTTCCAAATCCAGCTCTGTGTGACCTTGAACAAATTTTGTAATATCATCATGTATTAGTTTATTGACCCATATCATGAATGGGATAACATGATCACTTCTCTCACAGAGTTGTTGTGAAAATTAAGATGTAATAATAGAGTAACATGGTTATGGTTATTACTTAATTTAAACCCTGAAGGTACACTAATGTGCTAGATATAATTATTATTAACATACCTTGGAAGAAACTGAGACTCATAAAATTTATGAAAATCAGTTAGTAGAAGAATTTTAATCCTATTCTCTCTCATTCTTACGCCTGAAATCGTTTCAAAACATAGCTCAAGGCAGTGATCTATAGAAAAAACTGAGAACCATCTTTGACTTCTCTTGTCTTATGCCGAACCAAAACTGTCAATGAATTCTCTTAGTTCTGTCTTCAAAATGAGCCAGATTGTGACCACCTCATACAGCCTCCATCACATTTCCCCAAGCCAGGCCATTATCTTCTCATACCTGAACTAGGTCAGAAGGCTGAACACTGGTCTCCCTGCCCAAAGTTTGCCTACAGAGCTGATTTTCGTCTCAGAAACCACAATGATATTTTGAAAACAGGCATGAGGTCTGTTCAATAACCTCTAATAGCTTTCAGAATGAAGGGCAAAATTCTCACCATGGTCTACGGGGTTCTAAGGGACCTGTCCCTTGTTGACCATCTGACCTTCTCTGTTGCAAACCTGGTTCTTCATCATTCAGTTCTAGCCACATCAACTTTACTGCTCTTCTCTAAACAAACATACAAGGACGCTCTTGCCTTAGGGCCTTTGTACTCTCTATTACCGCTGCTTTGAAACTCCCCCCAGATACCAGTTTAAGTTATCTCTTTGTTTTTTTCAAGTACTCCTCAAAGGTCACTGCATCAGAGAGGAATTCCCTGACTACTATACATAGGAAACAGCACTTTTCTTCTCCTTCCCACCATTGCCTTCTTTATTTTAGCCCATTGTACTCAGCACCACTTGACCTCTCTCTACCAGCAGAATCCCAGAATCAAAGTGTTTTGTTTATCCTCCAAACATGTGACAGTGCCTAACACATGGTAGGTGCTCATAAATATTCCTTGAATGAATGAATAAATGAATTAATTACCTGATGCTCTGTGTGATTATATAACCTGAAAAGAGGGTTGATATATTGGATTTTTTTTTTTTTTTTTTTTTTGTGATTCCTCAAAGAACCACTGAAGAGAAATTTAGGCAATAAAAATGTGAACTTCTCAAGGGTAAGGCCAGACAGAATCCTATTCACCTTCCAAATAATTCAGATATTTAATGAATGTAACTTTGTTCTCCCTGGAAACTCCCCAGAGGCGTAGAAGCAATGTAGGTTTCTCTCTACTTAACACCTAGCCAGTACTGACAGCATAGACCCATGAGTCTAATTCTTAATTCTTGTTAAAAGAACTGAGAAGAATGAGAAATGGGCTGCATAGAATTAAGGAATTTGTAATCAATTGATTAATTTTGGGTTATTCATTCTGAGCTGTAAAGAAGTGAATGAAGTAGATGATGACTGGTTGCAGTAAATTTGGTAAAGTCAAGCAAACATAAATAATAAAGCAAGTTCTCTATTAAGAGTTTTTATCTACAAGAATTTTATAAGCAATGACACAGAAAAAGAATCTATCCACCAGGTGTCAATTTGAGCACATCAGATAGCAATGTTTTATCCACCAATCACTGATTCCCTACAATTTGCTAATCTCCTGAGATGGATGCTGAAAGCTGAATTAATCCAGACTGTCAACTCAGACTCTCACCATCAGAATACAAAATGGTATGTGCCCCAGGATTTCTTTAGTCAGAGAAATTGAGAAATCTCTCATGTGGGGCTTGTGCTCTTCACAAACACAGTTCATAAGCAGTGCAGTATAAACAAAATAATTCATTTTAGGGAGTAGAGTTTTTTTAAATAGAAGAAAAAATTTTCAGTAAGAAATAGCTATTCTATCAAATACATACCTTTTTCTTCTCCCAAAGAAATTCATCTATCAGAAGACTCAGAAAGCACCCAAAAGACAACCGTGGCTATTTCTTCCCAGTCCCCACATAACTATGATTTCTCTTAGACTGAACTCAGCTCTGCTATATGCCTGCATATGAAGAAAATATCAACTTTAAAGCTTTACCTGAGTTTACAGCACATTCGAGTTAATATTGCCACCCATCATGAAAATGGGCTTACCACCTTAGAATTTGGGTTTGTAGGGGACAAGGGAAAACTTCCTGTTTGCCCTCTAAAATTTTGCTGAAAAATCAACTCACAAAAGTCAGATTAATTGGTTAAAAGGCATACTAAATTACTGAAGTGTACATGGGAAGAACCGCAGAGTGGCAACCCACACCCTACGATGGTGCAGAAACTTTTCTACTATCTTGAGGTTAACAGAGTAAACCAAGGTTCAGTGCATGGCCAAGAATAGGTTGTCTTAGTATGTTTTGTGCTGCTAAAAAGAAATAACTGAGGCTGAGTAATTTATAAAGAAAAAAGGTTCATTTGGCTCATGGTCCTACAGGCTGTACAAGAAGCATGGTGCCAGTGTTACAGATTGTATTTGTTCATTTGTGTTGCTATAAAGAAATACCTGAGACTGGGTAATGCATAAAGAAAAGAGGTTTATCTACCTCATGGCTCTGCAAGGTGTACAAGCATGGCATCAACATCTTCTTAGCTTCTGATGAAGCCTCAGGAAATTTTTACTCATGAAAGAATGTGAGGGGGGAAGTAGGGGTGTCACATGGTGAAAGAGGAAGCAAAACAGAGAGAGAGAGAAGAGGAAGAAGGAGAAGGAGAAGGAGAAGAAGAAGAATAAGAGGAAGAGGAAGAGGAAAAGAAGAAGAAGAAGAAGAAGAAGAAGAAGAAGAAGAAGAAGAGGAGGAAGAGGAGGAGGAGGAGGAGGAGGAAGGGGAGGCAGAGGAGGAGAAAGAAGGAGGAGGAGGAGGAGGAGGAGGAGGAAGAAGAAGAAGAAGAAGAAGGATAAGAAAGAAGAAAGAAGAAGAAGTAGTGCAGGAACAGGAGGAGGAGGAGCTAGGCTGGACTTATCAGCCAGCTCTTATATGAATTCATTACTGCAAAGAGGGCACCATGCCATCTGAGAGGGATCTGCCCCCATGACACAACACTTCCCACTAGGTACCACTTCCAACATTAAGGATCACATTTCCCATGAGATTTGGAGGGAACAAACATCCAGTCTATATTATTTCACCCATTGCTCCAATCTCATGTCTTTCTTGCATTGAAAAACACAATCATTCCTTCTCAGTAGTCCCCAAATGTCCTAACCTTTTCCAGAATCAACTCAAAAGCTCAAAGTCCAAAGTTTCAACTGAGACTCAAGGCAAGCTCCTTTCACCTATGAGCCTATAATATCAGAAATGAGTTATTTACCTCCAAGATACAATGATGGTACAGGCATTAGGTAAACATTCTCATTCCAAAAGGGAGAAATTAGTCAAAAGCAAGGGCCAACAAGCTGCACATAAATCTGAAACCCAGCAGTAAAAACATTAAACCTTAAATCTCCAAAACAGTTTTTGACTCCATGTCTCAACATTCAGGGCACACTGGTATGAGGTGTGAGCTCTCACGGCCTTGGGCAGCTTCACTCCCATAGGTTTGTTGAAGGCAGCCCCTGTGGCTGCTGTCACAGGTTGGACTCTGGTGCATGCAGTTTTTCCAGGCTGCATGAGCATGCTGACTGTGGCTCTACCATCCTGGGTCTGGAAGTCAGCAGCCCCATTCCCACAGATCCACTAGTGAGTGCTCCAGTGGGGACTCTCTGTGAGGGCTGCTAATCCACATTTCTCCTTGGCACTGCCCTAGTAGAGGCTCGCTGGGTATCCAGGCTTTTCAATGCATGCCCTGAAGTTCAAATGGAAACTGCCAAGCCTCTTTCACTCTTGCATTGTGCATACTTGCAGACTTAGCACCACATAGAAGCTCCCAAGGATTATGGCTTTTGCTCTTTGAAACAGCAGCCCGAGCTGCACCTGGGGCTATTAGAAGCCCTGCTGGAGCCAGAGCAGCCAGTATGCAGGGAATAGTGTCCAGATGTGGCACTGGGGAGTTGCATCCTGGGCTTGGCCCCAGAAACAATTCTTTCCTCTTAGACTTCTCAACTTATGATACAATAGGCTGCCAGGAGGATTTCTGAAATGTCTTTAAGGCCTGTTTTCCATCATCTTGAATATTAGAACTTGGCTCCCTTTTAGTTATGCTAATCTTTTTAGCAAGTGGTTGCTCTATAGGCCCCCTGAATTCTTCATCTGAAAATACTCTTTCCTTTTCTACCATGAGCCAGGTTGTAGATTAACTAATTTTTTATGTTCTGCTTATCTTTTAATTATAATTTCCAACTTTAAGTTATTTCTTAAATTTCTTCTTCAAGATACCCTATGTTATTACTCTTAAGTTCAACCTTCTGCAAATCCTTAGGGCATGAACACAATGTAGCCAAGTACTTTGCTAGAGTATAATAAAGGTGACCTTTGCTCCACTTTTCAATAACTTCCTCATTTTCATCTGAGACCTTATTAGTTTGGCCTTTACTGTTCATATTTCTATCAGCATTTAGTCACAGCCATTTAACCAGTATTTAAGATGTTTCAAACTTTCTTTCTTTTTCCTCTCTTCTGAGCTCTCCAAACTCTTCCAACATCTGCCCATTTCCCAGTTCCAAAGCCACTTTTACAATTTCAGGTGTCTTTATAGCAACACCCTACTCCTGGTACTAATTTTTTTTATTAGTTAATTTTGCGCTGCTATAAAGGAATATCTGAGACTTGGTAGTTTATAAAGAAAAGAGGCTTATTTGTTTTATTGTTCTGCAGTCTGTACAAGTGTGGCACCAGCATCCCTTAAACTTCTAGTGAGGCCTCAGGAAGTTTTCACTCATGAAAGGAGGTGAAAGGGGGAAGAGGAATGTCACATCTTTAGAGACAGAGCAAAGGAAAGAGTAGGAGGTGCCAGGCTCTTTTTAACAACCAGATCTTGTGTGAAATCGTTACCAAAAGGAGGGCACCAAGCCATTCAAGAAGGATCCACCCCATGACCCAAACACCTCCAACTAGGCCCCACCTCAAACATTGGAGATCACATTTCAACATGAGATTTGGAGAAAACAGACATCTAAACTACGTCATTGACCAACGCGTTCTTTTTGGCCACTGCACAGAAAAAGCCAGTTCACTCAGAGAGCAGGTATTGCAGCAAAGAAAGTGTTTACTAATTGGAAGGCAGCCAAGCAAGGAGGATGGGAGATAGTTCTCCCATCCAGATTCACCTGTGCAAGAATTTGGAGGCTAGGGTTTTTAAGGATTGTTTGGCAGAAAGGGGACTAGGTAATTAACATTGCTTATTGGTTAGGTTGGGGATGAAATCACAGTGATGTCAAAATTGTCTTCATATGCTGAGTCAGTACCAGAATGGGGGTCAGAGGACCAGTTGAGTTAGTTTGTGGGTATGGGTCACTGGTCCAAGTAGTGTTAGTTGGTCCACAAGAATACAGTGTTTTAAAAATATCTCAAACACCAGTCTTAAGTTTCACAATAACAGTGTTATCTATAAGAGCAAATGGGGAAGTTACAAATCTTGTGACCACTAGCTACATTACTCTCAAGTGATAAGCAATTTTAGATAGGCAATTTAGGGAACAATGGCTGGTTACTGCTTAACTATGCCTATATCTGAAGATAATTTAGGTTTCTACCATTATTGTAACCATGTGGCTTTGCATTGTTTTACAAAGGCAGTTTTAGTCCCTGAACAAGGAGAGGGTTAGTCTGGGGAAGGGACTACTATTCTTCTTGTTGTAAGGCTAAACTATAAACTAATTTCCTTCCATAGTTAGCCTGGCTTAAGTACAAGAATAGGTAATGGCAGTTATCTTATGAGGTTAGAAGCAAGATGGAGTCAGTTATGTTAGATTTCTCTCATTGTTATTATTTTGTATGGGTGATTTCACCAGCATCTGCTTCTGTGAGGACTTCAGAAAGCTTCCAATTATGATGGAAGGCAAAAGGTAGCAGGCCTCACATAACAAGAGAGATAAATCAAGAGCAAGGGAGGAGGGAGTTAGGGAACTTTCAAATAATCAGTTCTCATGGGTTCTGATAGTGAGCTCTCACTCACTTCTGCAAGAATGGTGCCAAGCCATTCATGAGGGATCCACTTCCATAATCCAAATACCTCTCATCCGGCTCCGTATCCAACATTGGGGATCACAGGGATCACTTTTCTTTTCTTCTCTTTTCTACTCTTTTCTTTCCCTTTCCTTCCCTTCCCTTCCCTTCCTTTCTTTCTTTCCTTCTTTCCTTTTTTGAGACAGAGTCTCTCTCTGTCACTCTGTCACCCAGGCTGGAGTGCAGCAGCACAAACTCGGCTCACTGCAACCTCCACCTCCTAGGTTCAAGGGATTCTTCTGCCTCAGCCTTCTGAGTAGCTGGGAAAGTGGTATGTGCCACCATGCCCAGCTAATTTTTGTGTTTTTAGTAGAGATGGGATTTCACCATGTTGGCCGGGCTGGTCCTGAACCCCTGACCTCAGGTGATCCACCTGCCTTGGCATCCCAAAGTGCTGGAATTACAGGTGTGAGCCACCGTGCCAGCTGGGGATCACTTTCCAACATGAGATCTGGAGAGGATAAACATCCAAACCATATCACAGGTGATGGTGGCAAATTAGGTTATAGTGGCAAATAGGTTAAGGTAGGGAGAGAAAACTTCACTAGCAAAGGTGCTCTTAATAGGTCAATGAAACCTCACTGGTAGCAGCCTGCAGAAAGGATAAATGATACATGTTTCTTTCAGATGTTTAGAGATGTTAGACTCTCAGTTAATCTTTCCTAGAACCAAAAAAGGGAAGACCTGGCTGCATCATGGAGATTCTCTATAGATGCTAATTTCCTCCAAAAGATAGATTTTCAGGACTACATCCATTGCTATTTCTCTTGACAACCATCTCAAAATATGTCAAAGAAATATACTTTGGGATAAAATACTTTTATTTCTTTCTGGCTGCTGAGTAAGTCAGGTAAAAAGAAAAAGAAAAGAATAAAATAAAAGAACTGGCAGAAAAACATGTAAGAAGGAAGACAGGCTAAATCCTCCCCAACACACACACACACACACACACACACACACACACACACACAAACACACACACATTGAGTAGCATGAAAAGGCTCTTAAGAGTCAGGTAGCACAGTGGTATTCATCGTCATTTCCATTGGAACACTCTGGGGGATGTTCAAAGAATTTGGACACTCAGGCCTTCCCCACAGGATTCTCACCAAATGGTCTGGGAGTGGCCATGCAGTAGCATTTTTTGCAGACTCTGTGGTGATTGTAATGTGCACCCAGGATTGATAGTCACTGTGTCAACCAAATTTTGGAAATCTCAAGAGGTTAAGTAATTTAAAGAGCTTTGTGGTCCTGAGACACACAAAACTAAAACCGAGTTTTTTTTTTTTTTTTTTTCTCTTAATTTATGACTCTTTCTCTGTATTCAATGACACTATCTCTGGGTCTGTCTTGAAAGCTTGATTATAATTACATGGCCAAAATTAGGATACCATGACATTACCATATCCTCTGAAATTTGAAAGAAAACCCTGAAGAACAAGTATTTCTGGGTGCATCATTTAATCATTAGGAGCATCCTTCTTAAGTTGGCAAACTGTTCTAGTTCAATATACAAAGATAAACCAATAAAAAGTTGTATTCTTAAGAACTGAGGCTATATTACAATAATCACAGTATGGTGCCAGCCATGTTTTCCTCTCACTCTCCACAATGGCAGGACTCTGTGCATTGTTCTAGTGGTAACTCAGTGACCAACTGACAGAGGAAATGATCCCAACAGAGGACAGGCACTTTCTGTGATGGCCCTGGACTGTTGCTGCCGTGGCCCTGGGCCTAACTGAAATCAATTGTCAGTCTTCATTGGTATGCCCTTGCATACCCCAGAGCTAGTTGGAAAGGCAGATGATCCAAGTCACAGTCAATCCTAAAATGTTAACTCAGAAACAGAAATGTGCTAAAAGTTAATTTGATCTTGCAAACACACAAAATTAGATATGACTGGAACATCCATCATGAGAGGAAAGAGGCAGCTCCCCTCATGATTTCTTTTATCTTTCATCACTAAATATAATTTTGCTGTTTTACCATAGTAACATAGGATTGTCTTCCCTCCACAGCCATAGTAATAGGAGGTTATTATTAAGATGATTTTTCCCCTTTACAAATGCAGTCAATTTCCATGGTCTATTTATAATAATACGTATTTATAATCATGACTATTTAGAGTATAAGGAAATATTATATTTTCATATTAACAAATATATAAGATGCTCACAGGAAATTTTAATGGGAAGTTTGATGTAAGTTTTGCTCTAGAGGAATAAATATTGAAGCCAGGTAAAGTGTTACTCATTTGTCTTCTTTAAATATTTCACAAGATTTTTTTCAACCTCCCTTTACAAATGCTGACTCCACTATTACTCTATGTATGCATTTCTGAACTCCAAAAGAGTTGCAGTGATTAGCCTACTGTGTTTATATATGTTAAAGAAAATGTGCATTAAGCCCAAGCCTTACAAGTAAATGAAAATATCAGACTAATAAATTTAGTTCATAGTTGCCAGGGGTCCAAATCATGTGAAATATATCTTAGTAGCATTTTATCAAGTATGTACTCTGTACAAAAGTGATAAGCCACTTTGTAGGTATTATTCTAGGTAATGTAAGACTTAGAAGTACAGAAACCAGTGTCCTCAATTTGTAGGTGAGAAAACCAAATAGAGATTCTATGACTTCAATGTTGTCCACCTAATAATTAACTGAACTTATCGTTTTAATTTTATGAAGCCATAGGTTTAACTTTTGACAATATATTAATGAACTGAAAAGTACTGAAATTACTATCAGTGTGCCTAGTAAGATGTATCAAATAAAATAAAAAGTACAGCTCCTCTACAGAGTTGTTCACCTACCAAACACCAAAAGTTAAAGCTAGAAAATAAGTGAAATTCTTCACTTTATATTGATGGAACAGAGAACATTATTATCTACTCAAAGTTGCACAATTGTCTAGTCCTAAATTAATGTTCAGGACTAGCCAATGTACTGCTATGCTTAGTTAACATTTTTCTTAGATTGGATATACTTGCTAAGCTGTCTCATGGTTTGCTTAAATAGATACTTTCAAAGTTCACTTTGGGCATTTCAGTAAGAAGCTGAACAAGAGAGAATTAGGTGCTTATTATTTTCATTAATTTTTTTAAGTTACACTTAGAAAGGACACCGTCAATTGTTTTCTCTCTCTTTATGGCCCACTGTCATCTCCTTTTTGGTCCTCTACATAAGTGAATAAAGGAATCTACTCAGGAAACCATTGATAGAGCTGTTTTCGTTATATGTAAAAGTAGAAGAAGAGTTCCCCTGTATTAGTTATGCATGATGAGAGGCTTAAAGGGGAAATATAATAACAAAAAGAAAAGGAAGGGGAGGAGTGCACAGTCACTAAAATCACAGATGTGATTTTCAAATCCCATTGTCCGACCACCCTACTCCCCAACACATCACTTTCAGCTGTGTCATTTTGGGTTATTTAATCTCTAGTTATCTTGGTGCTATCTTTGAAAAACATAAATGATTCATCTCATAGAATATATGGAGATTTAAATGAAATAATGCATATGAAACAATTATCAAAGTATCAGGCATATATTGTTGACAGTAAATATTTATTGTGTATATATTATATGTCAAATATAATTCCGTGTTTTCATTCATTGTTCCCTTTAACCTCAGAAGCCAAAAGTCATATTGTTTACTGCTGTGCTCTAGTGTCCCCAATTGCTATTAAATGTAGCTCTAGAGATGAGAGATCAATGTCTTTATTATTACTCTGTCTCTTACAAGCTGTTTGAAAGGGCAGGCTGTTGTTTATGCATAGAGATTCGGTGGTGGTGGGGCTCTGAGCCTTAGTTGTATCTGCGAAATACAATTATTTCTACCTCCAACAGTACTTTTGAATTTGCCTGCTATCACAGGGCAAGTATGTAATAAGCATTTAAGGTATTTCATTAAATCTACACATCATCAATAATAAGAGACACCATTATTGCATGTTCTACTGAAATTTTTTAATATGCCAATGAAAATATAATACAATGCTTTCTTATCACATTGATCTTAAGACGTTATATTACTTCAGAGACGTTAGAATGTGAAAAGAAATATGCATCTTGGAATAAATAAAATGCAGTATTAAGCACTCATTTCCTTTCTAGGAAATACAGGCCACACCCACTTCCTAGGAAAAATTTGTCCACATTATTTGTACACATTATTATCACTAATATAGCATATCAAGTCATTTGCCCAATTCTTCACTTTCTTGAGGCTGTATTATACATTTATGTCCTTACCCTAGCTTCTTGGTCAGTGTTTTTTCACCCCTTGACATTTTACTTGTGTATAGGACTTAATAAGGTTAATAAAGGGTTCCTCAGTGTCAGTACTAGCTGAATTTGGGGTTAGATAATTCTTTGCTGTGGAGGACTGATAGTTAGCATCACCTCTAACCTCTACCCACTAGTTACCAGTAGCACCCCTGCCTCCCTCCAAGTTGTGGCAACCAAAAATGTCTCCAGATATTGCCAAATATCCTCTGGGGCAGGGGATAAAATTTACCTTGTTTAGAACCACTGGATCAATGGTATGTTATGGGCTTGGCGTAACTAGAGGCTTGAATCTTGTTTACATGATAGGGCTATTTCTCTTACACTATGATGTCCAAGCATTAAAAGACATTCCCCTGGTAGTCTCCTTCTTCACCCTGAGCTTCAGAGTGAACACACATGGAGCGAACCTGAGCCCAGTTCATAGTTTGCAGCAGAGTTAGCATGCTGAGTCAAGCCTAGATCAGCCAATTGCATCGGGTTCCTTTTCTTGGGCTATTCTTTCAATTGGCAAGAGCATATCCTCTGGTAGTTTTTTGAGAAAGACTATATTCCTTTTGGGGGTCAGTTTTTAAAATTTTGAATTCTAACTTGGAAATCATTTTCTCCTGGAATTTTGAAGGTGTTGCTTTATCATCCTTTTACTTCAAATGTTCCAGAAAATCTAGCATATAGAGATGTTCAGTGACATGAACCTCACCACTGATCTAGAAACCTGCCTTTTCTTTCCCACTCTGGGACTTGAATAGATCTTTATTCCCAGGATGCTGAAATGTCATGATAATATGTCTTGATGTGCTATTTTTACATTTAATCATTTAATGAGCTAGAAAAGTTTTGAGTCCTTTCATCATAATCTCAGGGTTTTTTTTTAATTACTGGGAAATTATCCTGTATTATTATTTATTTAAAATCCCCACCCCCCTTTTTTTTCTTATCTTTGTGGACCTCTTGCTAGTTGCAAGACATATTTTGTCTTTTTGTTCTACTTTCTAAGGATATATTTTTTTTAACTTTCAAAATTTCTACTACAATTTAAAATTTTGTGTCTATGTATATATATATATAAAAATTTGTAAGAACTCTTGTTTTTCTTTTTCTAACATTCTGCATTTTCTCATTTTATGGATTCACTATATCGTCACTGTAGATAATGTGGATATGTAATAAATACAACAGATATACTTAAAATGCTATTACTGTATTTTCTGCTTTCTTTGAATTACATTTATTTCTTTTAAAAACTTTTATTAGTCCTTGTCTTTCATGTCATCGACTTCTGTACATACTTTATTCTAGACTGTTAATTCATATTAGAGTGAGACACTGAGAAGCACTGTGGATACATTATGTTTCAGGGTCTCTAAATCTTTTTCTTTTGTGGTAGTCAGTGCTCTGTAGAGGAATCTCCTAATTTTCTGCTTGAAGAGAGAAATCTCATTTCAACATTTTAAACAAAAATGGTGTTTGGGTGGTGGGTGGGGGATGCTTTAATAATTTGGTTTAATAATTTTAACAGTCTTTCTGCTGTCAGTATGCCACCCTAACTCCACCCTTAACTGCCCATACTGTTTCCAAATTCAGGACCACTCTGATTCTGTGTCTCCAAAATAAGTGTTTGTTGGAACACTTATTCCAAGTGTTATTGGACTTGGAATTGGAATTTTCTGGGTCATGAACTTTGATATGTTACTGATGAACTGTAGTGTATATGGAGAAACAGAAGATTCAATTCAATGAGCAATGGATGGTAGAGGGATAATCACCAGGATAGATGATAGGAGGAGGAAGATCTGAAAGTCACGCTGACCCTTATGTGGAATTAAAACAATACTGCCGGCCAGGCGCAGTGGCCCATGCCTCTAATCCCAGCACTTTGGGAGGCCAAGGTGGGTGGATCACCTGAGGTCAGGAGTTCGAGACCAGCCTGACCAATATGGTGAAACCCTGTCTTTATTAAAAATACAAGAAGGAAAAGGAAGGAAGAAAGGAAGGAGGGAGGGAGGGATGGAGGGAGGGAGGGAGGGAAGGAAGGAAGGAAGGAAGGAAGGAACTCTTATATTCTAGCCCCTAGCCTGCACATAGCCTTCCAGATTATCTTATGTCTCCAGTTGCAGAGCTTTTCTAAGGTTCTGCAGCAGGTACACATTTGTTTCTTGTAGGCAACCATCTCTTAAAACAGTTCAGTTTTCACTTTCTTCCCTCTGAGTCAGCTACCATTCTTCTATCTGCTGTTTATCTTCCAAAAATTTGCTGACATCTTTCTCCTTTCATTCTCTTTACCTTATGGATTAATATATGTTCTTCATCGACTGACATGTTAACAGATTTTTACAAAGGAGCTGAGATAAATAATCCTGTTTAATTAATCAGATTTAACCAGAAGTTGGAAATAACATTTTTAAAAATGGCATAATAAAAATACATGACATTCTTGTAACATTTGAAGGCAATACAAGTGTGGGAGAAATACACAATATTGAACAATCAAACCAGAGATTCAAAATTTATCAGCACATTGATATTATGGAGCTGAGTCTACTGAATGTAAGAAATGTAATTTAACCAATATGAGTATAAATTCAGTATGTAAATTCAAAAAATTAGGTGTGCAAATGCAAGATATACAAGAATGTAAACAACTCCAGAAGGTTAGGTGAATTAAAACTGACTTTGCATCATTAGTGTGCCAGGAGTGCTGAAAAAGCCAATATGCTCTGAGAAGTTTGGTTGAACTTTGTATTTCTAAGCATACTTATAATATTCTGGGCCATAACCTCTAATAAGTTACTGATAAACTCGAGTGTATATGGAGAAAGAGAACAACATGGTTTCAGGATTTGACTTATTTTGATACTGCTGGGCCAATTTATTCGTGAAAACTCAAGAAGGAAGGACGGTTACCTTTAGATTTTTAAAAAGCAAAACTGGAAGAGCATAAACCCTTATATAACATAGAAATTGAGGGCAGAATTCATGGATAAAGTTAATGAAAGGCTACATTTGGTCCATTATAAGAAGGAAATGTTGACCAAATCTGGGTTACTGATGGATCGGTAATGATTAAAATGGAGGTATACCATCATCACAGGGCTTGACTTTTGAAGGCTATTATGTCAAGCTGACTTTCAGAGGATGCTTACTTTGTACTGATAATGAGGCTCAGTACTTCCTGATTAGGCTATCATGCAGGAACTTGAATTATTCTCATTTTCCTTTGGAAAAAAATATGAGATTAAGTTGGGTACTGAGGGCTACAGACTAGTTAATTAGGATTAAAGCCAAGACTTTTGATTCTGTGGCCTCTGCTGTTAATCCCTCAGGATGAAGTCTCAGATTAATATGAAGCTTCCCTGACCATTCTCTGCTCAACCAAGCCTCCCTACCACATCCAACCATGATTCCCTCTCCTCTTTAATACCTGTGAGCACGGTGCACTCAATAGCCCTTTGTTGGAAACTATCCCTAAGTAGTTTTAATAAAAACAATACCTGGAAAGATGGAGAACAAACAACTATTCTGCTGGCCAGAGAGGATGGAGTGCATCAGCATCCCAAAGGAGAACAGCCAGCATTCTGGAACTCTGGGGTTGTACCTCCAACAGAGCCACAGAGTGGGCAAAGCCTCAGGTCCTAGGGAAGCAGAGAGACCCCCACCCATGGTGGATTTGAGAATATGTGAGGACCCTCAAAAAGCAAGCATCGGTTTCCCACACCATCATGTACTACCCCAAAGGGAAAAATGAAAAGAGCACGATACAGGGAAAGCCTGGATTTCTTTTTTTCTTTCTGTTTATTTTATTTAACTTTAAAAATTGAGATATAATGATTACATATATTTATGGGATATATAGTGATGTTTCAATACACATATTGTATAGTAATCAAATTGGTATAATTAATTAGCATATCCATCATCACAAACATTTATCATTTATTTGTTGAACATCCAATACCATGCTTCTGTAACATATTAGAAACTATAGTCATACTATAGTGGTATAAAATGCTAGAACTTGTTCCTCCTATCTAGATATGATTTTGTATCCTTTAGCAAATCTCTCCCTACCCCTTATTTCTGCTAGCTTTCCCAGCCTCTAGTATCCTCTGTTCTACTTTTTATTTCTGTGAAATCAACTTTTTTTTTAGCTTCCCCTATGAATGAGAACATGTGGTGTTTTACCTTCTGTTCCTGGCTTATGTCACTTAACATAATATCCTCCAGTTCCATCCATGTTGCCTCAGAAGAAAGTATTTCATTCTTTTTTTTTAATGGCTGAATAGTATACCACATTCTCTTTATTCATTCATCTGTTTTTTTAATCCAATCAACCTAGACTGATTTCTTATCTTGACTATTGTGAATAGTGCTTCAGTAAACACAGAGGTGCAGATGTTTCTTCAATATAATGATTTCCTTTCCTTTGGATAAATTCCCAGTAGTGGAATTGTTGAATCATCTGAGCACTCTATTTGTAGTGTTTTGAGGAACCTCCATACTGTTCCATAGTGACTGTACTAGTTTACTTTAACAACAATATATAAGAGTTTTCTTTTCTCTGCATTTTCACCAGCATTTGCTATTTTTTTAAAATAGACTTCCTAACCAAGGTGAGATGATACATCATTGTGGCTTTGATTTTCATCTCTCTGATTATTAGTAATGTTGAACATTTTCTCATATATTATTTGTTGGCATTTGTATCTTCTTCTGAGAAATGTCTGTTCAGATTATTTGCTCATTTTAAATCAGATTATTTATTTGAGTTCCTTGTATATTCTGGATATAAATTCCCTGTCAGATGAATAGTTTGAAAATATTTTCTTCCATTCTGTAGGTTGTCTTTTTACTCTGCAGTTTGTTTCCTTTACTGCACAACTTTCAGTTTGATATAATCCCATTAGTTTATGTTTCATGTTACCTGTGCTTTTGAGGTCTTATTTATAAAATCTTTTCCCAAAACAATGTTCTGAAGCATTTACTCCTATGTTTTCTTCTAGTAGTTTTATAGTTTCAGATCTTACATTTAGGTCTTTGATCCATATTGACTTGGTTTTTATGGGTGAGAGGTGGGGGTCTGGTTTTATTCTTCTGCATATGGATATCCAGTTTTCCCAGCACCATTTATTGAAGAGACTCTCTTTTTCCCAGTAAGTGTTCTTGGCAGCTTTATCAAAAATCAGTTAGCTGTAGATACTGTTGGCTATAGATACAGTGGATTAATTTCTGGGTTCACTCTTCACCGTTCATTTATTTGGCAGTAGTGTCACACTATTTTGGCTACTTCATCATTGTAGTATATTTTGAAGTCTAATAGTATGATGCCTTCAGAATTTTTTTTTTTTTTTTTTTGCCAGAATTACTTTGGCTATTTGGGGTCTCTTATGGTTCCATAAACATTTAAATAATTTTTAATTTGTATTTAGGTGAAGAATGCCATTAAGATTTTGATAGGAATTACATTGAATCTGTAGATTGCTTTGAGTAGTATAGTAATTTTAACAACATTGATTCTTCCAATCCATGTGCATGGGATATGTTTCCATTTGTTTGTATCCTCTTCAATTTCTAAGCATTTTGTAGTTTTCCTTGTAAATGTCTTTTACCTCCTGTATTTAATGTGTTCCTAGGTATTTTATTTTATTTTTGTAACTATTGTAAATGGGATTGTGTTCTTGATTTCTTTTTCAGCTAGTGTGGTGTTCACATATAGAAAGGCTAGTGATTTTTGTACGTTAGTTTTGTATCCTGCAACTTTGCTGACTTCATCAATTCTGAGTTTTTTGGTAGTCTTTAGGTTTTTCTCTAGGTAAGAGCTTGTTGTGTGGAAATGAACAATTTGACTCCCTCCTTTCAATTTGGATGGGCTTTATTTATTTCCTTTGTCTAATTGCTCTGGCTAGGACTTCCAGTTCTATACTGGATAACAGTGAGGACAGTGGGCATCCTTGTCTTGTTTCAGTATTTAGGGGAAAAGCTTTTAACTTCTCCTTGTTCTGTATGATGTTAACTGTGGGTTTGCCATATATGGCCTTTACTGTGTTGAGGTACTTTCCTTCTATAACTAATTTATTGAGAGTTTTTATTGTAAAGAAACATTGAATTTTATAAAATGCTTTTTGTTCACATATTGAGATGATAATATAGTTTTTGTTCTTCATTCTGTTGATGTGATATATCACTTTTATTGATTTGCCTATGATCTATCATCTTTGCATTCCTAGGACTGATCCCACTTGATTATGGTGTATTATCTTTTTGATATATTGTTAAATTTGGTTTACTAGTATTTTGTTAAGGATTTTAAAATCTCTGCTTATCAAGGTTATTAGCCTGAGTTTTCTTTTATATTGTTGTGTGCTTGTTGGGTTTTGGTATTAGAGTTGTGCTAGTCCCATAGAATGAGCTAGAAAGAGTTCCCTCTGCTTCAGTATTTTTGGAATAGTGTAAAAAAATTTTGGTAATAATTATTCTTTAATGTTTGGTGGAATTAATTGCTGAAGCCTTCTACTCCTGGACTTTTATTTGTTGGGAGACTTTTTATTACTGATTTAATCTTGTTACTTTTCATTGGCCTGTTTAAATTTTCTGTATCTTTTCAGTTTAATTTTGGTCACTTTTATATGTCCAGCAATTTATTGGATTCCTCCTGGTTTTCAGATGTATTGACATATAAATGCTGCTAGCAGTTTAATGATCCTTTGTGTTTCTGTAGCGGTTTAATGATCCTTTGTGTTTCTGTAGTATCTGATGTGGCATGTTTTGTTGGTTTCAAATTATGTTTGTCTTTTTCTCTTAGTGTAATTAATAGTTTGTCAATTGTATTTATCTTTAAAATTTTTTTACCTTTTGTATTCTTTTAGTCTTAATTTCATTCATTTGATACAATGATTTTTATTGTTTATGTTCTTCTACTAATTTAGGGTTTGGTTTGTTCTTATTTTTTTAGTTCTTGAGATCATTGTTAGTTTGTTTATTTAAAATTTTTCGGCCGGGCGCGGCGGCTCAAGCCTGTAATCCCAGCACTTTGGGAGGCCGAGACGGGCGGATCACGAGGTCAGGAGATCGAGACCATCCTGGCTAACACAGTGAAACCCCGTCTCTACTAAAAATACAAAAAAAAAAACTTAGCCGGGCGAGGTGGCAGGCGCCTGTAGTCCCAGCTACTCAGGAGGCTGAGGCAGGAGAATGGCGTGAACCCGGGAGGCAGAGCTTGCAGTGAGCTGAGATCCGGCCACTGCACTCCAGCCTGGGTGACAGAGCGAGACTCCGTCTCAAAAAAAAATAAATAAATAAAATAAAAAATAAAATAAAATTTTTCTATTTTTGATGTAGACATATATTGCTATACATTTTCCTTTAAATACTACTTTTGCTATGTCTCATAAGTTTTGATATGTTGTATTTTTAGTTTTATTTGTTTCAAGAAATTTCTAACTTTTTTCCTTAATTTCTTCTTTCTCCTGTTGGTTGTTCAGGAGCATGTTGCTTAATTCCCATATATTAGTATAGTTCAAATGTTCCTCTGGTTATTTATTTCTAGTTTTATTGTATTATTGTCAGATAAGATACTTGATGTGATTTCAAATTTTAAAATTTTTTGAGGCTTGTTTTGTGTTCCAATATATGAAACATCCTGGAGAATTTTCCATGTATTGATGAAAAAAATATGTGTACTTTCTGCAGCTCTTTGACAAATTGTTCTAAACATGTCTGTTAGTTCTGTTTGGTCTATGATGTAGTTGAAATCCAATGTTTCTTTGTTGATTTTCTGTATTGATGACCTTTCGAATGCTGAAAGTGGAGTGTTGAAGTATCAAACTATTATTGTAACGGGGTCTATCTCTTTCTTCATATCTAATAATATATGCTTTATAGATCTGGCTACTCTGGTGTTGGATGCATATATATATTTACAATTGTTATATTCTTTTGCTGAATTGTTTCATTTATTATCAGACAATGTTCTTCTTTGTCTCCTCATATAGTTTTTGACTTGAAGTGCATTTTTTCTGATATAAGTATAGCTACTCTTGCTCTCTTTTGTTTCTGTTTGAATGCCATCACTTTCAGTCTACATACTTTCATGGGCGAGGTGAGTTTCTTGTAGGCAGCATATAGTTGAGTTTTCTTTTGTTTGTTTGTTTTTTTAATCCATTTAACCAGTCCATACATTTTAAATGGGGAATTTAATCCATTTACATTCAAGGTTATTATTGATAGGTGAGGACTTACTCTTGTCAATTTATTGATTGTTTTCTGGTTGTTTTGTATGTCCTTTGTTCCTCACTTCTTCTCTCTTCATTTATTTTCTGCAGTTGGGTAGTTTTAAGAATGGATTTCTTGCTAATCAAGCAGAAAGGCATTGAACCATTTAAATTTAGAGCTTTGATGAAATTTTGACATTTGTATTCTCTTCAGTGTAAGGCTCACCAAATATGTTTTATAGGACTCAGCTTCAACTATACCTTGATTTAAATCTTCTTTTAGAGAGAAATAATTTGAAATGAATACAAGTATGTGGTATGAAAGCTGCCAACATAGTCATTATATTCCACAGAATTAGAAAATGTCTATATATTCTAGATTTAGAATTGATCTTCCCAGAACATCAGTAGCCCTATGAGGCAAATGTTGCTACTCTCAGACTTCAGTTAGGAACACATCTCTACCCCAGACTAATCTCTGTTGAAAATGGAAGGTGACCACAGTATAAGCAACAATCTTTTCCATAACCATTTCTGAATTTACTGAGTTATTTCCATTCATAATGAAATACATTTATTTATTTTGTGAAACATTGATTTTGTGTATAGTCTCTGCTATTTTTTCATCACTGGAAATAAAAATTTCAGTGAGTCTATAGTGAATTAGTACAGTTTTCAAATGTATGGCATCCTTCAAAACATTAACCAAAGATTTATGTTTTTCTGAATCATATCCTGCCAGTCTCGTAGCTTTTCACATTTTACAAATGACCACCTGGCTTGGTTTGGTATGACATGGTTAAACATTCAAATACCTTGCTTTTGCTGCATGATGATAGTTAAAATTATGACATAAAAAAGGATCATGAAGTCAATGACAACTGCCTAATGGAGAGTTGCTTTCCACTGAAAGCTAGAGCAGCCCGAATGACCTTGCTGACAGCCACATGGCAAAACAAAATCAAAATAGGTACCCAATTTAATCTTAACTCTCTTAAGAGATTCTTTTCACATTGAAACAGAATATACAGCCCTCACAGGCTCTGTCATCAGCACTTAAGTCACTTTCTACTGGGAAAATATTAAAATACAGGCCTATGTGGCACACACAAAAACCAATCTGTTTTTCCACACACCACCTAGACTCTGAAGAGCACTGAAATTTGTAGTGGCAAGTGTGGAGTGAAGGTGTGTAGAAACAAAGGCATGAGATGGGAGAGAATGAAGCCAGATAAAAAGGCTATGGATATCATTCAGAAGAATCAGGGCCTACATGGAGAGTCACTTCAAGTGCAGAACAGATAAATAGCATGCTTAGTATTTGGGTTGTGGAAGCATCACTCTGACTTTCTACTATTCCGTATTGCAGACTGTCAAGCCTGCATGCAATAAATTTGAAAATGGTTACTTAAAAGTCTCAGGAGCTTCCTTGGTTTAACTCCACGCCAAGTATGAATTCCATTTGACGGATACATAGGGCATTTCTTCTTGATTCTGGGATCATTATGAGCAACAGCTCTGTCACAGTCTTAAAATGCAGAGGGATGAGTAGGTGTTTTTACTGCAGTCATCTGAATACCTGTCTTCCATTAGAAATTGAGAACTGGTCTTACTTAGGTCATTCAAACATCATTGGAAAATAAGACTTAGAGTGATGGAAGAAACAAAACAAACAACACATGGATGTCTAACTATATGGTTTAACTTCCCATTTCTCCCCCTAAGAAGAAGCACTTTGACACTTGTCTTGTCAGGGCTATTTTTCCAGAAGACAATATCAATGAGCCCTCTGGAAATTTTTCTTGAGTTGATTCAATTCTAAAGTATAATATTTGAAAATATACTTTGTATTTTATTTCACATACATTATTTAATTTTAACCTTAAACTAACTATTGGTTATGTATTATTATTATTCCTATTTTATGAAAGCTAGATACATAAGCTTAGAGGAATAAACTGTTTCATCTTAGAGAAAAATAGTTAGTCAACAGAAAATAAACAAAATTACCTATTGACCATAGGCTCCTACTTTTCCTTTAAAAAAATGAGTGGTCAAAAAACGCAGATTAAATAGAGGGTGTTTATATTCATATACAAAGTAATGTCAGTCCATGTTAATTGACCATGTTTTCTGAGACACCAAGGCCTGTCTTGTTGTTTTCATTGGCTTAGATTTTTTTTAATCTGATGGAGCTTTGTTAATAGAGTGGCATTAAGACATTGAGGTGCCCAAAGGTATGACCTAAACAGATACTTTTCCAAGGACAAGTTGCCTTTCTGTAATAAAAGGGGTGTACAGGAACAGAGTGAGGCATTCTGTGGCTCTGTCAGGCCCCTGGTGTGTTTATCCAATTTTCTCTGCTGTCTCTGAACTCAAAGTATGGATATAAATATATCACCCTCCCTAAAATGGAAGCAGGAGGCAAATGCACAAATAAGAACAAGATAAGAATTTGAAATTTAAAATTACACAGATACAATTTTATAACAAAGAACAATTTTAGGAAGCGAAGAAGAGAATTTTTATTTATAAATGTGGAACATTCTGAGCGCAGAGGGGCCTGTCACGCATAGTATATTGTGATGCAGTCTCTGAACACTTAATGTGTTCATTTTGTTACCATTTTACTCTGGAGTAGAATGACATACTAAACTGATCAATAGAAGGCTTTGGCTTCCTCAAGATGTTTACAGAGATTGTTGAAATTGAATAACATGAAATGTTCTTTTATTTTCCTGTTAACTGTTACATTGTCTGACTTCTGTGGGTATTTTAAAACTTTTTCATGGCTTATTTCCTAGTTCCGGAACAGCTAGTCAAGAGGAGCAGGTTAATCTCCTGCAGATCTGTTAAATCCCTAGACATGTGACATTCATATTATCACAGACATTAAGAAAAATCATGTAGTTGTTCAGAGAGAGGGAAATGTAAGGATTCTAGGGTAAGGAAAATCCTCAGAAATAACTTGCTTTTAGATGTGTCTTCAGTGGTGTAGGGACTTGATTCAAGTCAAGCTATATTGAATCCCCAAATAGAACATACGCAGCAGCCCCTTTCATAGAGGACTAAAAGTAAGGAAAGACATTTTTATTGATGTCTTTGGGATCTCATTGCTGCTGGTGGGTGGAGAGGAGTGCACAAAAAAAGGGGAATAATTAACACCTTTCATATGCTATTCTATTCTGTTATTATATGCCAGATACCAAGACAGGAATTTTCTCTTTTTTTTTCTTTAATGTGCTAGTGTTGTTATTGTCATTTCACAGGCATGCCTATAAATTCTCAGAATCAGAGCCAAATCTCAAACTCAAATCTTCTGATTACAATTTCATGCTGTTGTTAATCAGGACTGTTTGGTTTGGAAATGACAAAAACCCAACTCATTTTAGTTAAAAGGGGAATTTCCCGGTTTTAATTAAGGAAGATGGAAATTAAGATTCTACTGGATGGCTGAGCCTCAAAAACTTGAACATACCCAGGACATTCTTTGAGTTCCATTCCTTCTCACTTGGCTTGACAGCATCAGTTTGTCTGAAGGATTCATCCACACATCAAGCAATACGATCACTGATACCTTCTGTATCTCAGGTATCCAAGCTTCATCACTGGAGAGACTAGGATTAAGGCTCTGCCTCTCTGTTAATGTCTTGGGGAGGTTTCTGATTGGTCCAAGTTATGTCAGGTGCTTGTCCATATACCACTGAACTGTACCTATCAAATGAATTATTATTGTCCTTGCTTGCTTAGCCAGATGCTTTTTGATGGTAGAAAAGGCAGTGGCAGCTACATGAGATAACTTGGGTCACACAGATGGCAGTAGATGGGAGTGAAAGTTCTTTCTCTCACACAGTACATGTATATGATCAGTTGGTAGCTACTCTGATCTTAGAACAGTCTATTCTCTCAGGATGAACCCAAGACCATTGGCTTCACTGGCAAAGTACCATGCCCTGGGAGAGTACTCTGACCACCCAATATGCTTCATTAAAAGTTACTAGTTACATTTTTCACAGAATGTAAAAGAACAATTATTTCACAACTCTTAGGTCACAATTGAAATGAGCAATATAAGGGTGAAAACAAAAGAACCTTCATTGCATTATTAATGAGGAAGTCTTGGGAACCATGTACCAAAAAAAATATATTGACTAGAAAATTATGATCAGATCAAATTGAAAGATCTGCAATCTTACCCAGAATCATAAGAGCAATCTCTGTGAGCTTCTCTAAAACAATCCCAAGTAAACATTTGAACCTGGTAATAACACCATGCTTGCTATATACAAAATGACACAGAAAGGGACCTCTCAAATGGTATGGCTGCCTTAATCTTCTTCAAAAACAAAAGCCTGGAAACACACTTCTGCCTTAAATAATCAAAGAATTAGTGGACATGAGCCTGGTAAAACTCTTCTACTCTGTGGTCTATGAGAGCTGTCTTATAATAATGAGGTGCAGAGAGAAACAGAGAGAGACAGAGGAGGTGATGGGTTTGAGGAGGGAAGGAAGTTTGAAACCTGTGTAGATTCCAGCTCAACTCTTGTGGTACAGCAGTGACACTAGGAATCCTCTAGTCCCTTTGTACCCAGGATGGCAGCACCAAGCAATGAACTAGGGGTACAGGGACAGCCTGGAAGACAAAGTGATAACAAGTGAGCACCTGGCCATCTCACAAAGAACTGAGAACATGCAATGCTCTCCTTCTAAATAAAGCGCAAGACTAAGACGTGCTTCAGAAGAGGAACAGAACCCCCACAAGGACTATACTGTGCATTTGTATACATCATTTTTTTTCCTTAGGGATAACATTCAAACAAGGAAATACCAAAGTCCAGTAGAATCCATGTGAACTCCTCCCTCATGCTTTATATGGTTCTCAGTTTTGGCTGCACATTAAAATCATTCGGGAAACTTCAAAATTCCCAGTGAGCAGGCCACACCCCAGATCAATTAAATCAGAATTGCTGGAGGTGGGACCCAGATTTCCCTACTGTCTTTAAAGCACCCTGGATTTTATTGTGCAGTGATGGCTGTGAACCACTGCCATAAATAAATGCTGGGTAAGTAATTGTCTCATTCTGCAAGAATAAGCAGAGCAAGGAAAATGACTAGAATTGAGCTACTGCAGTTCAAAACTATAGGGACACCTGGAGGAGGCAGAGAAAATGGCTAGCAGACAGTTTTTAATTACTTTTTTAAAAACATTTTTTTTTTTGTATGTATGGAATTCTTTAGAAAATTCATACATTGTTAGCTCTGAAATATCTTTCTCCAGTCAATTATGATTTTCATTCTTCATCTGATGAATAAAGACATTGAAGTATTTCAAGGTAAAATTGATGGTTTGCCAAATGTACATTTTAGCAACAGCACTGTTGCCTTTATCTGAATAACAGTTTTTTCCAGTTATTTGAAAACTTAATTTCATTTTGACCTGATTTATTGAAAAAGTAGAAAGAGAAAAAAATAAAAATGAAGTCATCAGTCAAAGGCAGCACAAATATAACATAATCAAACTCAGACAAGGATGGAAACAATTGTGTGTCTAATGAGATGAGTCTTTACAATCCATCAGTCATTTGGACAAAAACGGTCAGCTCATGCAAAAATTGTGCAAAAGCCTAAGTTTAAAAATTAATAATAAGGTATAATATGTTTAAAATGTGTCTTGGAAATTTGTGACTAAAGGCTAATGTCATGAGAAATTTTAAATCATACATTTGGCTCTCTGAGAATGTATAAAATATAAGACTTTCTTTTCAAATTATACATATTTAACTAGTACATGTTTTCAGGAATGCATTATGGATGAAATTAAGGAGCTCTGTCAAATTCAAGGAAGCAGAAAAAAATAGAAAATATTCGTTTTAGGCAATGATTGAGTGTAAATAGTGTATTTGGGACAGAATGCCAGAAAACACTGAAAGCACAGTAAAGAAGTAAGACAGGGGAAGCCACAAAATACGTGCAATCAAGTACAGGACCACTGCACTCAACTGGGGCTTGATCACATTGGTGAACTCTGCAAACCGGTATACAGGTGCCTCAAGGATCTCCCATGTGGGGAGCAGGAGCTGGGTACTCACCCACTAATCAAACTATACAGCCATTGCTTGAGGACCGCTGCCAGGAAGCATTCTTTTTCTTGGCACTTACAGCCTGCTGTAGCCACAGAGGATGGCAAATAGAACCCCCACTCTCTAAGTCAAGGAGTCACATGTACCAGCAATTGGATAAGAGAGAGCATCTGTTAAAAGGGCGTTTTGAAATAAAACAGAGCAGGGGTCAGCAAACATTTTTTTCTTATAAAGGACCAGATGGTAGATATTTTAAGCTTTGTGTGCCACATATGGTCTTTGTCACGTATTTTTCTTTTTCTTCTTCTTCCTTTTTTTGGGGTAACTCTTTTAAAATGTAAAAGCATTTTTAGCTCACGAAAAAACAGGTGCTGGACCAAATTTGAGCTACAGATTTTAGATTGTAGATGGCTGAAATAAAGTATTTTTTTTAAGACTAAAATCCAAACTTACGAGTTAAGTTGATAAATCAAAATGAAATACATGTTCCAAGATAAAGACAATCGTTGAATAAAATCTTTTATTGTGTGTTGTTTATATACTACATCTAAATTAAATGATTACGGTAGAAAAACAATTGTGCTAACATAACAGATGACCAAAAACAGATATAGTTCAGGCAAGAACAAACAAGGTAAAATTTAAGGCATTAAAGAATGAAAGTTATTTTGTATTAGTAACAGTAGCAATGTTATATAAATGTACAAAAATGTGAAATCCACAGAGAAAACATTGTAATGATATGCTTTCATTTAACAAGATATCAAAATACAAGAAAAAAAGCTGTGGAAAATAAAGGAGAGATGAACAGAAACACCATGAAAATGATAGACTTTAACCCACGACTGAAATCTCTAGCATATCAGGTATTAACAAAATTTAAAAGTAAAATATATGGAGAAACAATCTTATTAGATAAAAACTGTTATAAATGTTAGTGCACAGTTACAAATTTTAATAAATAGTAATTTATTTTCATAGAATTAGCTAACTGTGATTCCTAGCTCTAGTCTGTATAGTGAGTTAATCATTCAACATCTGACTCCTATGGGTCTTGTAGCACTCAGAGTGTGATATTCTGAGAACTTAACCTGTCCTCAATAAATTTGGAAGGCTTCACTGGTCCTCAGGTATCGGCATAACAGTTATCAGTTATCAGCATAACAACCATCAGATGTAAAATTTTTCCATCTCTAACTTTCTATTCAAGCCAACGGGCTTTTTGCTTGAGACAAGAGGATACATAGATAAAGCCAGAAAATGCATATTCTTTTCTTTATGTCTTTTCATCTTCTGCAGCATTAGACAGCAGGATACATTGTCCTGTGTTGGAGGAATCATGGACCTCTCTTCCCCTTCTTCTAGGCTCCAATTATCTCTTTTATCCACAAGAATTTCTCTCTCTGTCTCTTCTAGTCTCTTTACAGAAAACTACTCTGTCCTAAATCATACTTGAATGTTCAACACAGTTTCCTCACAGGTTTAGAATTTTGAAATAAAAGCAGAGAAGAAAGCAACATTCTTGCAGGCGACATCTGTCTTTCCAACATTGTTCTTGCTATTACACCATTTTCCTGGTGTTCAAACACTATAATACATAAAAACAAAACTATACAGAATTAGAAGTAAATACAAAAGTAAATACAAAATCAAAACTCTCAGGCCCTTGGAAATAAGAAGTTATTTTTGCAATTCTCCTGAATTAAGAATCCAATGTGAATTTTTTTTTAATATTTCCAAAATAATGACTGTAAGAAAACTACATATCAAAACATAGAGGGTATATCCAATGAGGTACACTGAGAAAAAATGTAGGAACTTTTTCTAAGGCTTTGACACAGGCATTCTTTTTGATGTTGTATGGATTATAATGTAGCTAGAAAAACACTTCATTCTATAAATAGTATCCACTGTTAAGTAATATAAAAACTGAAAAAATGGCAAATTTAATATTTGGATTTTTTTTCAAATAAAAATAATTTAATTTCTTAAAAAATACTTTTCTACCATAGAATATAATGTAAGAAATATTACATAAAACAGGAAAGCACAAAAATGTTTATAAATCAGATATCTGAGAAATTGCAGAATTTACCATGCTAAAAATTAGATTGTTCTCTTAAGGCTTTCTTCTAATTTTAATTATAAAAAATAGCAACTAATAAACTGGGAAATATAGAGATGGCAGACCAAGCTGCAGTGGGAAATATACAGATGGCAGACCAAGCCAAACTATGTAACTGTCTATTACAAATTTGCAAAAATAAGACTGATAAGCCCAATGTAAGTATTCAAAATAAGAGTTGAAATTGGTAATATAATAATTTTACAGTGTGTAAACTCCTTGGAATTACATTTAAACAAATTCAAACACCAATAATATATAATTTTCTTCAAGTCAATGCAAAAATATTTAAAACACTGGGCATTTTCCATCAAGGGAGGATATTGACACTATCATACACTTATAGTGGTAATGTATAAGATGCTAAACTTCTTCTGAGGGCCAAATGGTAAGATATATGAATACCTTTTAAATTATTTGACCTAATATTTTTAATTAGGATTATACTTCGTCCACAGGAAATAATCAGTGTTTCAAATAAAGACATGGGAACAAGTATATTTTCTACAAAATGATTGAAAAGGAGGAAATAAATGAAAATTCTGAGAATTAAGTAATAATAAAATAAATTGTAGGCAACTGACGATCACATAGAGAGGGAAAAAAAAATCTTGAGTACTGTGCCAGTTAAATTTACGTATCAACTTGACTAGGCTGTAGTGCCCAGTTGTTTGTTCAAATACCAGCCTAGATGTTATTATGAAGGTACTTTTTACATGTGATTAACATTTAAGTCATGAAACTTAGAGTAAAACAGATTACCTTCCATAATGTTGGTGAAGTTTCTTTTAATCAATTGAAGGTCTTAAAGTGGGAAGACTGAAGTTTCCTTAAAAAGAAGGAATTTGGACTCAAGTCTGCAACATAGTAACTTGGCCTAAGTTTCTAGCCTGCCTGGCCTGCTTTGCAGATTTCTGACTCAAGACTGTGCCATCCACCCTCAGCTCTTACCTGAATTTCCACCCTGTAGACTTGCCCTACAGATTTTGCACCTGCCAGCCCCAATAATCTTTTAAGCCCATTCAGTCTCTCTCTCTCTCTCTCTCTCTCTGTCTCTCTCTTTCCCCCACCCCCCTCCCCATCTGTCTCTCTCTTCTCTCTTTCTCTTATTGGTTCTGTTTCTCTGGAGAATACTGACTAACAGAGGTATAATAATTTTTTATGTGTTCCAAATAAAATATTATGATTTTTGCTTCAAGCTGTGCTAGAATAACTAGTACCAGATTTAACAACCATGAGATGACCATATGCAGACATTAGACAAAAAGCAACACAGAAATTCAATTCTGATCAAAGGAAAACTCATAACCTGAGCCTCTGGCTTGCTGCCTGAGGACCTTTTTCTAACTCTAAGCAGACATCACAAGAGGGAGACATGAGGGTTGAGACAGCTGAAGTGTGGAGCCTAACAGATATAACACCATGAAGGATGGATTACCAGGAGACTGCGTAGTGATGCCTAGTGACTCTGTCCAAGATATAAGCTATGCATGCCTAAAGGTATGGCATGGAAAATGTAACAGAGAAAGGTTGAGTCATGCCAGGGACATTAATGGTCCAGTGTATCTAGAGTAGAGAGACCTCATCAACTTTCCAGGCATCTATCTGAGACACCAGAAAAACCACAATTCAAAAGTAAGAACCATATTCTAAAATAAAGTGTACTGTAGACCTGTCCTAAAAGAGTATAAGGCAGACCCTAACAGGAGATATTGAGTCGATAGAGTTTGGAGGATGAATCTGCCAAGTTAGATTGACTTAGAAAATAACTTGGGCTTTCTATAGATCTGTCTTGACAAAGAGCAACACCCCACCGTACACAAATTCAAGGTGATCAGCTAGTAACTGAATTATCTACCAGATCAAAAACGAATACTCTTTTGAGGAAGACAACATAATCTTTAGTATCTACAATGAATAAGAATTAATATCCAGTATAATGCACACACACGCGCACACACACACACACACACGATATGCATGGGGATATAAAAACAGAATAATGTAGAGTCCAGGAAAAAAAGCATATAGTAGAGACCAACCTCAAATGGTCAAGTGTTGAATTAGCAAACAAAAATGTTCAAGCAGCTATTAATTACAAATATTTTCAAAGAGCTAAAGGAATAAATAGTCAAAGAGCAAGTAAAATCAAAAATTTAATAAATGAACAGAGACTTGAAAAAAAAACATATAAAATAAAACCAAATGAAAATTATAGAACTAAAAAGTACAATAATGAAAATTAAAAACTTGCTACATGATCTTAAGAACTGTTTTAATAGGGAAGAAGAAACAGTCAGTGAACTTGAGGATAAATCAAGAGAATTATTTAATCTGAAAGAGAAAAAGTGATTGGAGGATAATGAACAGGGTCTTAGGGAACGGGCACAGCATCAAATGGTCTAACATGTTGTAATAAAGATTCTAGAATAAGACAGCAAGAATAATATAAAAATTGAAATAATGGCTGAAAAATCTCAAAAATTGGTTATCAGTATTGATTTACACACCCAAAAATCCCAGGATACATCAAGAAGGATAAATGCAAAAACAACATAAACAAAAAACATACACAGTACGTCAAACTCATAGTGGTTGAAACCAAATATAAAGAGAAAATCTTGACAGTGATGAGTACAAAATAAAAATTGTGTACAGAGATCAATGATAATAATAAATACTGACTTCTCATCATAAACAGTAGAAGCCAAAAGATAGTGGAACAATAATTTTCAAGTGCTAAAAGAAAAAACAAAACAGAATTCTCTAGTGACAATATCCTTCAAAAAGGAAGTATGACATTAAGCTATTTTTAGATAACTAAGAACTACTTTTAGATAAATTATCAGTATAGCTAAATTATGACAATTTCTAAAGTATATTTTTCAGGCTTAAGGCAAATAATACTAGATGGAAACTTTGACCTATAGGAAGAAAAAACACAATAAGAATGATAAGTATAAATATAAAGTATTGTGTATATCCTAAATTTCTGAAAGAACCACAGCTATAATGCAAAAATAATAACATTTTAGGGTGGAAAAATAATGTATATAGAAATAAAACATCTACAATTACCCAAATGAAGAACATGGACAAATCCAAAAATAATGCAGTAAAATTATAGTATTTATGAAGTAGCAAATGTCAAGTATAGAGTGAGATGTTGAAAATGTATAATGTAAAAAGTATGAGTCAGGTATGAACTAATACAGTATTGACTCAATACTTTAATACGTTAAGAATTCATATTTTTAGCTCTAGAGAAACCATAAAAAGTAACATGGCTAAGAATCTAATAAAGAAAATAAAATAGGCTGGGTGCAGTCGCTCACGCCTGTAATCCCAGCACTTTGGGACACTGAGGTGGGCAGATCCCGAGGTCAGGAGATCGAGACCATCCTAGCCAACACGTTGAAACCCCGTGTCTACTAAAAATAGCGGAGTGTGGTGGCGCTCCCTGTAGTCCCAGCTACTCGGGAGGCTGATGCAGGAGAATCGCTTGAACATGGGAGGTGGAGGTTGTGGTGAGCCAAGATCGAGCAACTGCACTCCAGCCTGGCAACAGAGCTAAACTCCATCTCAAAAAAGAAAAAAAAAAAAATAGAAAGAAAGAAAAAGAAAAAAGAAATGTAAAACTAAAAGTAAAGTATTTGATTAACCCAAAATAAGTCAGAAAAGAGCAACAGAGAAAGAAAAATTAGAAAGGGCACATGGGAAACACATAGTAAGAGGGTAAACATAAATTCAACCACATCAATAATTACATCAAATGAAAGTGTTAAGTAAAATAAAGAGATAAAAAAGAAAGACTCAATATTTTCCTTTCTTTAAATTTAAAGACAAATAGCCTGAAAGTAGGAGAGTAGGAGGATATAGAATGTAAACAGTACACCTAAGAAAGCTGGTATAGGTGTGTCAATATCAGACACATTAAGGGCAGAGAATTACAAGAGCTAAAGAAAAACTTTTCACAATGATAAAAATACAAATCATCAGAAAGATGTAGTAATCCTAAATCTGTATACACCTAGTAAGACTATGTTTTCTGACCATAATTAAATTTCATTACAAACCATTAATAATAATACATATATAAAACGGCAAAATATTCAGAAAAATTTTATAAATTAAAACTAAATGTGTCATAAAATAAATAACAAAATAAATTAGAAACAATTGTAGAAAGATAATAGATGTGTATCATATCAAAATTAATTTGATGCAGTAAGACAAATCTTAATTTGGACATGTAGATTAAATTTTTAGATTTAAAATTCATAATGTAGATTTACCCATTAAGAATCTGAGAAGAAAAATGGCAAATTAAACTGAAGGTAAGAAGAAGAAAATAATTAATACTGGGTAGAGCATAAATTAATGAAATGGAAAATGGACAAGCAAAAGAAAAAAATTAGCAAAGTCCTAATTTTAAAAAAAATTAAAAAATGTATCAAAATTTAGAAGGACTGAAAAAAATACAAATTACCAATACCCAAAACAAGCAAAAAAAAAAAATTACTCCAGGGTCTATATCTAATAAGAGGATAATAAGGAACATCATTTTAAAATGTAAATATTTTATGAAATAAAAAATTCTTTAAAAAATGCCACTTACCAAAGGTAACACAAGAAGCAATAGAAAATTAAAATAGCTCTATATCTATTAAAAATTTATAATCAAAATTTTTGACATATATATACATGAACACAATGAAACTCTAGACCTAGATGGTTTTGTTAGTTAATTCTATTAAGTATTTGAGAAAAATATAATATCATAATATCAGTCTTATGCAATGTTTCTCAGAAAGTAGAGAAGGAGAGAACACTTCTCCAATCACTTTTTAAAGCCAGCACAGTCCTAATACCAAAAACTGAGAAACATGACATTTCTAATTATAGGTCACTATCGGTCGTGATAATAGATTTAAAAATTCACATCAAATGCAGTACTAGCAAATGAGTATATATTTATATAAAAAGTATACTTGAAAATGATCAAGTAAGGTAACCTTAGTAATGCAAGGTTGGTTCAACATTTGAAAATCAAGCAACATGACTTGCCAGATTAACATATAAAAGAAGAAAAACTATGCAATTATTTAATAGAAGCAGAAATTTAAAATCCAATATGATTTTAAAAACTTTCAGCAGGCCGGGCACGGTGGCTCACACCTGTAACCTCAGCACTTCAGGAGGCCAAGGTGGGCGGATTACCTGAGGCTGGGAGTTCCAGACCAGCCTGGCCAATATGGTGAAACCCGATCTCTACTAAAAATACAAAAATTAGCTGAGCATGGTGGTGGGTGCCTGTAATTACAGCTACTTGGGAAGCTGAAGCAGGATAACTGATTTAACCCAGGGGACACAGGTTGCAGTGAGCCAAGATCACGCCACCGCACTCCAGCCTGGGCGAAAGCATGAGACTTTGTCTCAAAAAAAAAAAAATCTTTCAGCAAATTAGTAATAGAAAGCATCTTCCTCAACTTAATAGTGGCATTTACAAAATACTTACAGATAATATTGTATTTGATCTTTAAAAATGGAATGCTTGATTTATGATAGCTCTAAATTAACCATATACAGGTGAATAAATAATGAAATGGTGATATATCCATACAACAATAAATATAAGTCAACAATAAAATAATGTACACACACATACACATACACATAAGCACACATGGTTGAATCTTTTTTTTTTTTTTTTGAGATGGAGTCTCGCTCTGTCGCCCAGACTGGAGTGCAGTGGCACAATCTCGGCTCACTGCAAGCTCCGCATCCCGGATTCACACCATTCTCCCGCTTTAGCCTCCCCAGTAGCTGGGACTACAGCGTTAAATCTTAAAAAGAGCTTGCAGAGCAAAACAACGTAAAAGTACTTACGGTATGGTTTCATTTATATGAAATGGTAGAATTTGCAAAACTAATGTATAAAACTCATGTATACTTAATTCATAAATATACATAAAATAGTCATAGTTAATGTATGAAACTAATGTATAGATTTAGAAAGCAGTTGTCTAAGGCAGAAATTAGGGATGATTGCATGCAGAAGCTATAAGGCAACTTTCTGGGGTAATTGAAGTGCTCTGTATCTTGAAGAAGCTATGTTTAACAAATTAACATTTGTTAAAATTTAACTAAATTAATTAAAAATTAAAAATGAAGATTTAATTAAATTAACTAAAAATTAACATTTTTCAGTACTCAGACTGTCCATTTGAATGGATCTCTTATTACATAAATTATACCTTCATAATATTAATTAAAATGTATAATGTTAAATAAGATGTAAGAGATGGAATAACTTTTTCTGGTTAAAATTCTGTAAGATAGATGATAGAGATAATAAATGTCAAAGAGTGAGTAAAAAGGACTACAACATTATATTAACTATGGTATGACAGGGATTTCTGGTAATTTTCATGCCTTTGTAATTGACAAACTTACTGTAATTAACGAACTTACTAACAATGAGTATATATTACATTTGCTCTAACTTTTTAAAAAAACTAGACAAAAAAGAAAAAACATATAATATATGATAGAGAATAGATTTTCAAGAAGTGTTTTTAAAATTTCTATTAGCTCTTTCCTTTTGTATACTCTCTTTTACCAACTCACTCTCTATTTCCAGTCTCTTGTTCATTTACTTCTGTTTTTCCTTTTTCCCATTATATTATACATCAATTCCTCTATATTTAGATATGACAATATGTGATGAAAGTCTTTTCCTCAATTTAATTCAAGGCAGTACAACAAATCTCCAAGGAGCTAATTATCAAGTTTGCATAATATTGAAGCTAACACTGCCATACACAAACACAAAGTGATAAAAACATAGAATATGTCTCCACTTTAATTGCTTTTTTTCATTTCTCCTGACCTTAACTCAGTCAGGACCCCAGTTTTTATATGCCTCGTGGGATATAAAAATCTGTCTATCCTGACAGACACTTTGACTATGGACCACAATGGCAAACAAATACTTGAGGGAGCTTCTCAGAAGCAGGCCTGGAATAAAGCACCATTGGCACAAACTTACAGTCACTGGCCAAATCCTTCTGCTGTGTTCTCTTTTGGAGGCCAGCTGGGAAGGCTCCCCTTTCTTCAGCTGGCTTCTAGGAAAGAAAGACTTTTGTTTGTGATCTTTCCTATGAGAGTCTAGGAACTCAGTCCATTTATCCTGGCAGAGATCTTGTTTCCTGAGAAGGAAAGGACAATAATGAGCACACTGGTTTGTGGCAGGTTCGCTACTGGTTAATATTAAGAGGTAGCCAACAGTGGAAAACAATGACAAAAATACTTTCCCTTTATAAAGTATTTTCTCACTTAAGTTTGTCTAACCCCTCCCTTAGGTAGGTGTTACTAAATGAACATGGAAACAAAATGCATGAAGACTAGAAAGGATGTCATCTTCATTTGCCAGCAACTTCTAGGTTGAGGTACAGAGTTCATCAGAAAGGAAAAAAAAAACTATTACCAGAATTCAAAATAAAAGTCACAAAAGTTGCAGTGTCAATATAAGATTAATTGCATGTCTATATACTAACAATAAGCAATTGGAAAAAAGGGATAAAAATAGTACCTTTTTAATAGTATAAGAAAACTAAATCTCTTGTGTAGGAATAAATTTAGCAAAATATATGAAATATCTATACACTAACACCATGAAAGCATTGTCAAGAGAAATTAAAAATCTAAAAAATGAGAAGAGATAGCAAGGAAATGGAATGGAAGACTGAATATTTTGAATATTTTTTTCCCACATTGATCTAAAGCCTGCATTCTCAACAGTAGTAACACTACCTCCCAAAGGAGAAAATTCGTTCTCAGCGGTGCAAAAATCCTTAGACATTATAATGTCTTGTCACTTTTCAAAACTCATCCCTGCCTGATAAATTTTTTTCCTTATTTTTTAATTTATCTAGTTAAAGATAATTTAAACATAATTTATTTTTCTTCGCGGGGCAAGGTGACAATAATAATAATAAAGTTGAGAAACAGCAATCGAAAAATTTAATATGCTCCTAGACAAAATTCTGGCAGCCTTTTCATAAATCATAAAAAAAAGGCATAAAAGAAGTCGTCCGGACGCAGTGGCTCGCACCTGTAATCCCAGCACTTTGGGAGGCGGAGGAGGGCAGATCACGAGGTCAGGAGATGGAGACCATCTGTCTAACACAGTGAAACCCTGTCTCTACTAAAAATATAAAAAATTAGCCAGGCGTGGTGGCGGGCTTCTGTAGTCCCAGCTACCCGGGACGCTGAGGCAGGAGAATGGCGTGAACACCGGAGGTGGAGTTTGCAGTGAGCCGATATCGTGCCATTGCACTCCAGCCTGGGCGACAGAGCGAGACTCCATCTCAAAAAAAAAAAAAAAAAAAAAAAGAAATCTGGAGATCTCAAGACAGTTGTATTGAACTAAGGTTTAAAAAAATAGAATAATAGAACAGATTAGAGGGTATGTCTGTAAGATATGACATGTGTGTTATGTGTGAAGCACCCCTACAACATAAAAATAGACAAAGTATCCAATATCTAACTAAAATAAGGAAGACTGCAAACAGATACTTTACAAATAAGGTTCTCTAAAGGACATGATAAAATGTTCTACCTAATTAATCATCAAGAAAATATAAAATAAACCACAATGTAATACCACCACACACTCACTAGACTGACTATTATGGATAATTCCAATTGTTGGCAAAGGTGGGAATCAATTTACAGGCTCCTGAATTACTGTTTGGAAAGGTGATACAAATGTTTTGGAAAATGGTTGGTGGTTTCTTAGAAAGTTTAACATATGCTTGCTACACAATTCAGTAATTCCAGACTTAGGGATTTTCCCAAGAGAAATGAAAACATATTTAAAAAAAGCTCTGTGTAAGAATGTCCACATTCTATTGATATTGTCCCAAAACTGTGATAAACATGTATGTCCATGAACAAGGAAATGGATTTTAAAATGCTATAATGTATTCATATAGTGGACTCCTATAGAATAGTAAAAGAAACCAAATTAATAATACATGAATCAGCATTATGCTGAGTGAAAGAACCTTTAAACAAAAGATTCACTTTATATGACACTGCATCAGTCCCTTTATATAGTATTCAACAAAAACAACAAAAATACAAAAATTAGCCAGATATGGTGGCACATACCTATAATCCCAGCTACTCGGGAAGCTGAGGCAGGAGAATTGCATGAACCCAGGAGGTGGAGGTTGCAGTGAGCCAAGATTGCACCACTGCACTCCAGCCTGGTGACAGAGTGAGACTCTGTCTCAAAAAACAAACAAACAAACCATGGTAATAAAAGAGCAGACAATGGTTGCATCTGAGAAATGGGATTGATGGGAAAGAAGGATAAAAAAGGTTTTTTGAGCTGATTACCTAGTACTTACAAGGATGCATTTATTTGGAATAACTTTCTGAAATGCACACTTAAAATCTGTGCCTTTTATGTAAACTAAGTCAACTTGAAACATTAAAACAGGTATAAAAAAGAACAGAATTAGAACCTAAAAATCAAAATGCACAGGAAAAATATATCAAAAAAAAAAAAAACAAAGAAAAACGACAATAACAAAATAGACAAGACTAAAGCATAGGGTTTTGGGATGCCTACATGTGTGATGAAACAAAAACAATACAAGGAAATGATTACTAAAAGTGAAAAGAATATTTGCTTAAGGAGAATGGAGGGCTTTACAAGGCATTTTGCAGGGATTCTGGAGTAGCTAGCGATAGTTCTTGACTTAGTTGGTCAGTTGGTAATAAAGATATGTTAAGAAAAAATTTAAGTAGGAGGCCATTAGGCTAAGACAACTTCAGTGTTTTGGGTTTCTACCTGAGAAAACTGAAGCCTGGTGTAAGCAGTATAATGAAACTTAAGCTTAATCAATCATAAACTGACAATTAACCTCTAATTAGGCACCAGATCTTACTCCAATAAGGCAAATGCTCCAATAAGGCAAATGCTCCAATAAGGCAAATGCTCAAATAAGGCAAATTATAGCCAATCAAGTAATTTCTTTGCTTCCATGCTCAGTGTGTCAAAGCTCACTGCTCATGCTGCTAAAGTAGAACTCTCTGAACCTCTTGTTGTTCTGAGCGCTGCCCAATCCATGAATCATTTTTACTCAGATAAACTCTGCTACATTTAATTTGTCTAAAGGTTTTCTTTTAACAGTTTTTAGCCTTTTAATCATTAAGCTGTGAAGGCAATTGATAGACATTTTTGTATCTATATTTTATTTTAAAATAAGGAGATAAAACAAATTTAAAAATTAAAAAAGAGAAACTTCTTTACATATCATGTTTGAAGACATCTCAAAAAATGTCAGATTTAAGATTAGACTTGAAGAATGAGAGTCAGCCATCCCTTTGAAGAATATGAAAAGATAAGAATAAATGGATGTGGGAAAACTGAAAACGGGTCACTATTGCTGCAGCAGGATGAAGTTGGGGGATAATGCCATGAAATTAAGTTGGTAATAAATATATGAGCTACAACCTGCAGAGAGTTGTAGGTTCAAGTAAGGAGCTTGAGTTTTATTATATAAGAATTAAGAAATCATTAAAGAGTTGAAGAGGTAGAGAAGCATTTTTCTATCAGAATATTTAGGAGATTACTGTGACTATCGTGTAGAAATTTATTTAAAGTAAAGAAAGAATGGAAACAGGGAGACAAGTTAGGATGACAGCAAAGTAGTCCAGGTTAGAGAAAAAATGCTCAGACCTGAATGGTGACAGTGGAGATATGGAGAAGTGAATGTCTTAAAGGTGTTTGGCTAAGTGGGTAAGAAAAAGTGAGATACTAGTGATCCTGATTGTTTTCCATCAAGACTAAGTAGATGATGGTGTCACATATTAAGATGGGGGCAGATTGATGTAGGGAAAAGTTCTGGAAAGTTTTTTTCCTTTCCTAGGAAGAAAATTCATAGCTAATTTTAGGAGATCAGAAATCAACACTCCTACCCAAAATCTGGAGGCTTATCTCCACTCCCTACTCTTGCATTCCACATTGTGACAAGATTTTCTCTCCTCTGCCATTAACACTCACTTCCCAGACTAACTTGTTCCAGCCTCAGTGTTCTTTTTCCACCTCCTTACCACCCACATTAATGTCTGTCCTTTTTGAAATATACTATTTTTTTCCTGTTTAAAAGATTCTTCACTACTAAATTTCTCATCCGTCTGCCAAGGCTCACCTTATATTTTATCATTTTCTTGAAAGCTTACTGGGAGAGCTCCCCTGTGTAGTCAGTGCCTGTCATTTGGCTATGTCATTTTCTTATTATAGTTTTATCATACTTTGTTTATTTTTTCTATATTTATTAAAAGGAAAGGCCACTGAAAACAAAGACTCTAGCACTGGCTTATCTTTTCTATCCTTAGTCTTAGCACAATCCCCGACAAAGAACAAACATTAATATTTATTAATTGACTCTTTTGGAAGAAATTCAACCAATCCATGCTTTTGCAAAATCTAAGAAAAATCTATATGCTTAAAGCTGCCTATTATAATGATATGTAGCAATTCAGTTCACCAAATATATATTAATCACCTACTATGTGTCAGAGTTAAATATTAGGACTAGAAAAACTAATTAAAAAATGGTGCCCTGCTTAATATATTCCCAGTATAGTTGGAGGGTGATATTTGAACAGATAATGAAAATAAATGTGGTAAATGTCATAATATAGTTATGAACAAAGTGATACAGAAATGCAAATGAAGGAGAAAATTATTCTGCTCAGCAGGGCTTCCCTTAAGAAATCACCTTTGATCTGGCTCAAGCATGAGGAGTAGTCACTTTACTGAATACTTAAAAAAATATATTTTATGATATCCATCAACTGAATTCTTCTGAGTGCCTTCAGATTTTGCAACATGTGGTCACTGTTTTGGCCTTGAGCACACTCTGATTTATGCAGAGTGCCTAAGCTTGTTGGAGTCACTATCCCACCTGTTCTATTCTCTCTCCTCCTGCTTGTCTCAGAGAATGTGACCTGAACGAAAGAACCCTCAATGAACTTTAGGCTTGCAGTTGTCATGAGCTGCAAGGTCTTGCACTGGTTTCCAAGTGTATTTGTCTGTTCTCATGCTGATATGAAGAAATACCCAAGACTGGGTAATTTCTAAAGAAAAGAGGTTTAATTGACTAACAGTTCAGCACAGCTGAGGAGGCCTTGGGAAACTTACAATAATGGCTGAAGGCACCTCTTCACAGGGCTGCAAAAGAGGGAATGAGTGCTGAGCGAAGGGGGAAGCGCCTCGTGAGATCATCAGATCTTGTGAGAACTCACTCACCATCCTAAGAACAGCATGGGGAAAACTGCCCCCATAATTCAGTTCTCTCTACCTGGTCCCACCGTTGACATGTGGGGATCATTACAATTCAAGGTGAAGTTTGAGTGGGGACACACAGCCAAACCATATCACCAAGCTTCTTCATTTGTCAAATAAGAGGAGTGGACTAAGGCTCCACTACCCCTTTTCAGCATTCACATCCAGTAAAATAATGGCTATGAAGACTGTATCTTATGAAATATAGATAAATATTTGTTAGAGAAAATTGACTAAAAAGGGGGTATAAATTTACATATAAATTATGCTTTTTTGATTAAGACAATCAGTAGAGAATAACCATAGAATAAAATTCCCCAAGATGTAAGAAAAGTCAGCTATGGGTGATAGAGTAGCAAAAATTGTTCCTTCCTATTTGCAATTACCAAAATTACTTGGAAAGTGTTATATATGATAAAATAAATTTTCTAAAAACATTTTAATTCTGTTCTAATATTCTATAAATTAATTTCTTCTTATTGGCTTACTTTAGTGACATTGTAAAGGAAGATATTTCAAACTGCCTCCAGCTCTCCTTCCCCACCCCAATTCATTAAGGAGGAATTGCTGCTGCAGCTCTTCCCTGCCCTGCTGAAGTGTAACAAGATAAACAAACCCAGTCTGTAATTGCTCCCCTTCAGTCTGAAATCTCTTCCTAGTGGGAAAGCCTTCCTGCCAATTTGAATGTATATACACTTTTTGAATGGGGCTCCACAGGGTCAGCCAGTGTGTAATAATGACATACTTACAGGTCTTAATCCTCAGAGCCTGCCTTAGCTTGCTCTTGCCTTCACCCTAGAGGATTTCTTCTACAAAATTCTTCTGTGTATACACAATACCATGGACTCTAATGTGTAGCAAATGCTGCTATACATTCATTTATGCACAGTTTGCTTGGAGAAAAATTTGCCGAGACATTTTGAAATGGAAACAGAGATGAGAAAAACAAGCAGGAGATTTCCCTACAAATGTAGACTCTGAAGGCTAAAGGAAATTGTATTTCCACGTATAAAGCAGAAAAAATTGGCCAGCTCTATGGAAGCATAACAGGTGTTTTCCCAGGCTAGAGGAGTGAGGAGATACAATGGGTTCAGAAAAGCCAGTAAATGTTAACATTTCCACACATCACTCCTTCAGCCAGGTTGATAAAGTGTTGGCTTCCTCTTGTTGCCCCTCTTCAGTTAGAAAAGAGCTCTAAGGTGAACTCACAATTGCACACAGACATAATTACTGTCAGCAGCAATCACATGACCACGGGCTGTTGGGCCAGTGTGATGGGCTCCATCGGCAGTATTCTCCCCTGCTCCTTTTGAATGGCCACCATCAGGACTAGCAGGAATGGATACTAGATTTTATATTTTGTTAGGACACCTCCAGGATTGGTTCTGGGCAGTGTCTTCAAACTATTATGCTCTATGTTAGTGAGCAGCCTGTTAGTGGCCTTCCTTGTGAGCCCTGCTTTCCTGTCCTTGATCTAAAGAAAGAAAATGAAGCTGAGAGAGCTGAAATGGCCCCTCCCACAGACCAGGACTTCAACATATCTCTTCTTGCCCATTCACTAGCCCTCAACTGTTGTCCAATCTTTGCACTAGCCCCAGTTCTCAGCATACTATGGTGCCATGCAAGACACCAAGTAGGTTATCCATTCCCTGTGCTTGCATGTATTCAGTGAATACACACTGTGCCTGACGTTGTTCTAGGAGCAAGAAATAGAAATATAAAGTAGATAAATGAAGCCCCTATCCTTAAAGCAGAGATAACCAAGTGTAAAGGTATAAGAAGTGAGAGAGGCACCAACCCCAGCTTTACTCTAACTTCAAGGGCTCAGTATATGAAAAGGTCCATTCCAGTTGTTTGTTCTTGAAATTGGATCTTTAGGAATAATAGTATATCAAGTTCAATCCAATGGGTATAAGACCAAGACTGTAGTTCCAATGGCTATAAGATCAGTTATTTTTCTACATTCAATGATTGTCATCATCACTTTAACAACTTTAAGGCTCTGAGACATACATTTTTAGTTTGCTATAATTTTTATTTAAAAAGCAAGTAAATTATCTTAACTATTGTGCAAATAATATTATACAAAAGTGTGGATACTGCTAGACTTGATAAAAATACCACAGAGAATGAGAGAATACCTCTGTATAATGAATCACAATGTTATTTAGACCATTCTTATAGGAAAGTGTAGATTTGGCCATTGACTTGAAGTTTAAGGATGACAGTGTGTGTGGAATCATTGCATTCAAAGTACACAAATTAGAGAATCCCAACATGACAATATCTGTGAGAACAGATCCAACCTCATTATTCTATGACTATTTTGAAATCTGATTATTCTAGAACCTTTATTTTTCAAAATGATTTTCTCAAATAATAACTGGATAAATATAATAAAAGTTACTTTGTGTACATGGTAGTATTAAGAGTTAAAAGATAGGAATAACCAGGTATAATAAATGAAGAGAATTATTAACATCAGGGCAAAGGTGAGGATCAACTCCTCACCATTGAGGCCAGAATGGCTCACAGGCTTATAGATTTTGAAGTTGCAGTAACTTTAAAAAGGGATTTCAAAAGTTAAATAAACCTAGACAACTAATAATACTAAAGAATAAACTTATTTTTAAAAAGATATAACACCTTAAGAAATGACTACAGAGTAGTCTGTAAGTGAAGTTTCAACTGATTTCAAATAATCAGTACTATCCTGACTAAATATTTTCTCACAATAAAATAAATTAGATATCAACAATTAAATTATAATTTAAACTTTCCATATTGTATAACTTAAATTACCCCATGGTTTAAAGAAGAAAGTGTATTACAAATTATAAAATATCTAGTTTTAAACAGCAGCACAAGTAATGTCAAAAATGTGTGACTTGCAGCAAAAGTAATACAGAAATTACAGCATTAAATTCAGTTAAATATAAGAAAGAAGAAATTGTATACCATTTGAAGCAGTCAACTCAAAAGGATAGAAAAAGAGTTACTTTCATCAATCACCTTAACTAAACTTCAAAAAGTAAAAAATGAAACAAGTAGGACTTAATATAATACAAAATAACAAAAATCAATAATCGAATAATAGACAAAACTGAGAGCTGGATTTGAGAAAAACTTTGAAAATATACAAGCATCTGAAGACTGAAGAAAGAATTTAAAAAATTAAAACTACATTGAATTAGCATCATCTAGAATAATAAATACTCATGTATTTCAATAAATTTGAAAATATATTAAATTGAATGGTTTTAGGGAAACATAAATAACAAAAAAATGAATTAAGGGAATAAAAATTTGAATTATAATTTTTATAGTTATTTTATTTTTAAAAATCCTTTTAGCCCCTCCTATAACTCTCTCTCACACACACATGAAAAAGTCACTTCATTCAATTAACATTTTATTGACTATCAATAAATAAAATTGCTTCATAAACAAAAAAATTAGAAAATTGCCCACCTTATTTAATGAGCTCTTATAATCGATGTCTGATAAAGATTAGTACTATAAATACAATGGATAGCTTCATTACAACAAAATGATTTTACTTATAAACATGGATGAAAAATAACAAATGTCATCAATAAAATATTAACAAATAGAATTCACTATTGTATTAAATAAAGAATTATGACCAAATTGGATTTATAAGAGAAGTAGAAGGATGGTACAATACCAGAAAACATCAATATAATTCGCTCCATTAAGATTTAAAGAAAATGAATATGATGATCACAGAGGCATAGGTAAGATATGAAAAAAAAAAAAAAGTTGATGAGACAAATGGATATCCATATAAAAAAGAATTGATTTGGTCTTCTATCTCACTGCCATACATAAAAGTTAACAGGTATCAAAGACTTAAATGTATGTGCTAAAACTATACATTTTTTGGAAGAAAAGGATTTATGGGAGTAAATCATGATCTTGAATTAGACAGTGATACCTTAGTTATGATACCAAAAGCAAGAGTGATAAAAGAAATATTGTTGAACTTAATAAAAATCACATTTACACTTCAAAAAACACTATCAAGAAAGTGAAAAGACAACCACAGAGTGGAACTATTTGCAAATTATGATTTGATGATAATTGCATTCAGAATGTATTTATTTTTAAAACCTTTACAACTCAAGAAAAAATAAAAGATAAATAATCAAATTTAAAGGTGGGCAAAGGATTTAAATACACCCTTCTCCAAAGAAGACTAGAAATTCAAATAAGCACATGGAAAGATATTCAATACCATCAGTCGTCAGGGAAGTATAAATCAAAACCAAAATGAGCTACCACTTTACAAACACTTGGATGGCTATAACTAAAAAGATAGTAACAAGTGTTGACAAGAATATTAAGAAATTTGAACCCTCATAAACTGTTGGTGAGTACTCAAGATGGTAGAGCCGTTTGGGAAACAGTTTGGCTATTCCTCAAAATGTTAAACATAGAATTACCTATGACCTAACATTTCCACTCCTAGTTCTCTACTTGAGGAAAATCAAAACATACGTCCACACAAAACCTTATATACAAATGTTCCTAGTATCCTTAATCACAATACTTAAAAGGTGAAAATAGCACAAATGTCCACTAATCAATCCATGAATATACAATATATAGCATGTCTCTACAATGAAATTCATTTCCAATAACAGAGAATGAAGTACTGATAAAACATAGATGAATTGGAAGATTGCATAAAATATTATGCTAAGTGAAAGAAGCCAGAGATAAAATATTACACATTATATGAAATACATATTGATATGAAATGTCTAGAATTGGCAAATCTATAGATACTAAAAGTAGATTAATGGTTTCCTAAGACTGGATGGGAACTGAGTGGGTGGAAAAGAATTCATAGGGGTGGGATGTTTTTCTTAATAACTACAATATTACTTTGGGGATGATAAAAATAATTTAAAATTAGGTTTGGTGGTGGTTATACTCCTCTGCAAATATATTAAAAAGCACTAAAAACCACTTTAAATTCGTGAACTTTAGAGTATGTAAATTATCTCAATAAAGTTGTTAATTAAAAAAATTCTATTTGGAGAAATTGGTTGCACAAAAGATAATGTATCTATTACTTTTGCTATATGATACTGACAATGACCATCAGTGACAGTTGTATTTGACCAAACTACTGGTAAATTGACACAATTAGAGAAGCCCAAGATACATATGTAAAATTTAATAGCCACTTAAGATTTTAAAATATTCTCAGCAAGGTAGGATTAAAAGAAAAATTCCTCAATTGGCAAAGAGAGCATCAGTAGAAGAATAGATAAATCAACATGCTGTATTCACAAAACAAAAAAAATTAAATAATTGAAATAGAACTATTATATCAACTTTATCTCAAAACCATATTATATTAAAAAGGGAAGTTTAAATAAATTAAAACAGAGATAGGTATATTAATTATGAATACAAATATATAATAACGTTTTAAAACATGGACCCAAATTATACAAAAGAAGTACACAACAATATTTGCTCTTGATGAAAAGAAGGGAATGGAGCTAGAGAGAATAAAAAGGAGGATTCAGATTTAGCTACAATATTGTTTATTTAATTTAAAATTTATACAATGCAAAGATTAATAAGTCAATTTGTATACATTTTTGCAAAGAATACATGGGTGACTGTTATTGTTTGTAATTTATTGTGATTTAAGATTTATAAATTAATTCTGGGCTGATTTTAATGTGTTTTAAATGTCTTTGTAAATTGCTGAATTATATTTTTTAAAGAATAATGTTATATATATAAACAGAACTAAAGACAAAAACCACATGATTATCTCAACAGATGCAGAAAAGGCCTTTGACAAAATTCAGCAGCCCTTCATGCTAAAAACTCAATAAATTCGGTATTGATGGAACATATCTCCAAATAATAAGAGCTATTTATGACAAACCCACAGCCAATATCATACTGAATGGGCAAAAACTGGAAGCATTCCCTTTGAAAACTGGCAGAAGACAGCGATGCCCTCTCTCAGCACTCCTATTCCACATAGTGTTCGAAATTCTGGCCAGGGCAATGAGGCAAGAGAAAGAAATAAAGGGTATTCAGTTAGGAAAAGAAGTCAAAGTGTCCCTGTTTGCAGATGACATGGTTGTATATTTAGAAAACCCCATTGTCTCAGCCCAAAATCTCCTTAAGCTAATAAGCAACTTCAGCAAAGTCTCAGGATACAAAATCAGTGTGCAAAAATCACAAACATTCTTATACACCAGTAACAGACAAACAGAGAGCCTAATCATGAATGAACTCCCATTCACAATAGCTTCAAAGAGAATAAAATACCTAGGAATCTAACTTACAAAGGATGTAAAGGACCTCTTCAAGGAGAACTACAAACCACTGCTCAGTGAAATAAAAGTGGACACAAACAAATGGAAGAACATACCATGCTCATGGATAGGAAGAATCAGTATCATGAAAATGGCCATACTACCCAAGGTAATTTATAGATTCAATGCCATCCCCATGAAGCTACCAATAACATTCTTCACAGAATTGGAAAAAACTGCTTTAAAGTTCATATGGAACCAAAAAAGACCCCACATTGCCAAGACAATCCTAAGCCAAAAGAACAAAGCTGGAGGCATCACACTACCTGACTTCAAACTATACTACAAGGCTACAGTAACCAAAACAGCATGGTACTGGTACCAAAACAGACATATAGAACAATGGAACAGAACAGAGCACTCAGAAATAATACCACACATCTACAGCTATCTGATCTTTGACAAACCTGACAAAAACAAGAAATGGGGAAAGGATTCTCTATTTAATAAATGGTGCTGGGAAAATTGGCTAGCCATAAGTAGAAAGCTAAAACTGCATCTTTTCCTTACTCCTTATAGGAAAATTAATTCAAGATGGATTAGAGACTTAAATGTTAGACCTAATACCATAAAAACCCTAGAAGAAAACCTAGGTAATACCATTTAGGACATAGGCATGAGCGAGGACTTCATGTCTAAAACACCAAAAGCAATGGCAACAAAAGCCAAAATTGACAAATGGGATCTAATGAAACTAAAGAGCTTCTGCACAACAAAAGAAACTTATCATCAGAGTGAACAGGCAACCTACAGAATGGGAGAAAATTTTTGCCATCTACTCATCTGACAAAGGGCTAATATCCAGAACCTATAAAGAACTCAATCAAATTTACAAGAAAAAAACAAACAACTCCATCAAAAAGTGGGCAAAGGATATGAACTGACGCTTCTCAAAAGAAGACATTCATACAGCCAACAGACACATGAAAAAAATGCTCGTCATCACTCGCCATCAGAGAAATGCAAATCAAAATGACAATGAGATACCATCTCATACCAGTTAGAATGGCAATCATTAAAAAATCAGGAAACAACAGGTGCTGGAGAGGATGTGGAGAAATAGGAACACTTTTACACTGTTGGTGGGACTGTAAACTAGTTCAACCATTGTGAAAAACAGTGTGGTGATTCCTCAAGGATCTAGAACTAGAAATACCATTCGACTCAGCCATCCCATTACTGGGGATATCAAAGGATTATAAATCATGCTGCTATAAAGACACATGCACACGTATGTTTATTGCGGCACTATTCACAATAGCAAAGACTTGGAATCAACCCAAATGTCCATCAGTGACAGACTGGATTAAGAAAATGTGGCACAGATACACCATGGAATACTATGCAGCCATAAAAAAGGATGAGTTTGTGTCCTTTGTAGGAACATGGATGCAGCTGGAAATCATCATTCTCAGCAAATTATCACAAGAACAGAAAACCAAATGCCACATATTCTCACTCATAGGTGGGTATTGAACAATGAGATCACTTGGACACAGGAAGGGGAGCATCACACACCGAGTCCTATTGTGGGGAGGGGGTGGGGGCAGAGATAGCATTAGGAGATATACCTAATGTAAATGACGAGTTAATGGGTGCAGCACACCAACATGGCACATGTATACATATGTAACAGACCTACACGTTGTGCACATGTACCCTAGAACTTAAAGTATAATAATCAAAAAAAGTAAAAAAATAAAAAAATAAAAGAATAATGTTATATAAATCGTTAAATTGCTATATTAAGGGTTTGTTAAACAATACCTTAGTTTAAGTGTCTGTGTGAATCCATTTCCTCCTATAAGAATAAAATACATTTTTATTTTACTTTATCACAAAAAGCCACAAAGATATTCAGATATCATAGTATATTTTACCACCAGGCATACGGATGACACAATTTTGTTAACCGTGTGAAATGAAGTACATGGTGTTTATTAAAGTCAATTTTTTGTGGCTATCACTCTGTTTACGTTTTCCACATTTTCTTGAAAAATATTTGGTATATTACACATTTTAAATTTAGATAGTGTTCTATATATTATTTTCATTCAGTACTAATCTCGTTACTAAAATGCATCTTCCATATAAGTAATACTTTCTTATTTCATCTCTATCCAAAGGATCCACAAAAACACCTAAAATGGGTGTGATTTTCAGAAGCCTTAATAAATAATTGTTGACTTAATGAATTAATTCATGGAGTTCTAGAAGAAATATCTTGTTAACGTTATGCATTTTATTTTATTTTCTTAGTATTTTTTTAAACGGAGTCTCACTCTTGTTCAGGCTGAAGTGCAGTGGCCCGACCCCGGCTCACTGCAATCTCCACCTCCCAGATTCAAGAGATTTTCCTGCTTCAGCCTCCGGAGTAGCAGGGACTACAGGCTGGCGTAACAGTACGACCGGCTAATTTTTGTATTTTTAGTAGAGTCGGGGTTTCACCCTGTTGGCCAGGCTGGTCTGGAAAACTGACAAGTGATCCACCCGCCTCGGCCTCCCAAAGTGCTGGGGTTACAGGCGTGAGCCACCACGCCAGGCCCTATTTTTATTTTTACACAATGGAACTGAGTCATTTAATGCAGTTTTCCCTGTCTGCTATACTTGAGTCATGCTTGTCTTTGTGCCTTACTTCTCTAAATGAGGCATTGCTTGAGAATATAAAAAACATATATGCATGCATAGGATATTCTTTATCTACTTTCTCCAGTATCTACTACTTTGTACAGGGTGATGAGGGGAGAATGAAAGAATCCTGGGTCTATATTTCATATTGCCCCAACAACACTACTTCAGTCAAAAACAATTTGATGCTTGTGGCATGTGTGGCCTTTAAAAAGTAATATAATACAACAATTATTTTCATAGAACTTATAATAAGCAATCAATGAGTGCTTGTTGCTGTTACTTTACTGGTTGGTTGAGTATAGATCAGGGAGAGGAAAATATATTCCATGTAGTTCAGGTTCCTTTTAATAGTGTAATCAATATATTATTTTAAAGTAACGTTCTTATACTATTGGTTATGTGTGCTTAAGTTGGACATCTCTGCAATTCATTTTTAAAATGCGGATAATGGAAACCCATTTGATATACTTGATCAAGGATTGAATACATGTAGATACAGTTCAAATACAAAATTTCCCATAGCATTGGGAGGAAAACCTACATCCCACACTTATGTTTTATTATTTGTAGGCTGGAAGTGCTTTCCAAATATCTTCAGATTGATGAATAATATTAATTAGCATTTACAGAGAAATGTAGTGCTTAAACAATGCCTACATGTGTTCCATCTCTGATCAAATATATAAAATGTAGATGAACACATGAGCTTCTGGCACTTTCCATTATATCTCACTGGCTTCAAATGTAATTTTGTTTGTTGTATTGTTCTTCCTGCATTGTAATTGCCTTCAAAAGGAATATCTTTTGGATACTTATTAGATAATGAATGACAAAATAAAATTTTCAAAGATTTTCTTGCTAGGTTTAGAGGTTAGGTGGATCCTTTAAAAATTGCAACTCTGTTGAAAAATTTTGCTAAAATATCAGCACTTTGGCTAGAAGTTCCAAGGTACGATCTTCTGTAAAACGACCCAGAAATGTGCAATTGCATCCAATTCTAGTGCTGTTCAACAGCATCGTGTTGAATATAAAATGCCAGTGTGTTATTAAAATGTCTTCAAAAATAAAAGTATTTCACACATGTTGAATATATTCGCTTCTAAAGTCAAGTCGTCTAAGAAAAGTCTTAGTTATTGGTGAGTCTGACTGTTGAGGCCTTCTGAAAATCCTTCTGTAAAAATATCTAAGTGCCCAAAGTGAAGGTGCACATGAATAGAACTAAATTATATGTCACAAAAGGAAAGAGGATTGACTGTTCATTTTTAGGACTCACCTACCTGGAGTCCTACCCTAGTACTTCTTAGGTTGTTTCACATCTTTTTTATCTTCAGATCCAAGATATATTCAGAGAAAGTTTGTGATCCAGTATAAATCAAAAGGTAATTGAAAGTTCTATTAAACCCGAGTTCCTGCATAAAATTATGTAAGGGCAGGAGGTGGGGAGAGACAGAAGCACTGAAGGAAAAGTCAGGCTAACCCTGACAGGGAAAGAGAAGTCTTGTGTGCCTTGCATAGGAGACCCCATTGGTGGTCCACAAATGGTAGTGAGGTGTACACACACCTGGGAAGTTCAAGGAGGGGTATGGCTACAGGTGCACCTAGGGAGATAACAACCGCCAGTGCAATGCAGGATCTGCAAGTATACCTGCTCAATGATTCTTTTTGGTAATAAACATTTTAAAGGAGATTTTAAAAAAAACATACGTTAAATTGATCCTAACAACTGTTGAGAATAGTTATAAAAGTTAAATTTAGAGTTGGATTATATGTCAGGAAAAAAGTAGATAGTAGTAGAGAACTAGAGACTGGGCAATGCTTTCAGGAAAAAACCTCAGAAAAAGCCCAGTTGAGCTCGGGAAACTTGTGCTCAGGTATGCGTAATGAGGGCTGATTGAACCAGGTGGGGAGCATATTTGCTGAGAGGTCAAATGGGCCATGTTATGACGTGCTGGTGGGGAGAGATGCTATTCAACCAGATATGGACGGGGCTAAAAAGTTTAATGAGGTCTGCCCGAACTTGTTTTACATGTCAGACTTTCGATGTATTTTTCATTTTTGAACCATGGAGTGCCTAGTGGAAAGATTTTAAAAGTCATTAATTCAGTACAATAAAATATTAAAAATATGAGGTCAGAAGAGCCTCTCAAAGAATTTTCCCCATATTCTCATCTAAACTCCCTTGCCAAATCAGTCACATTTTCAACTTGTTGAAAGCCTGCTCTGCGTCTCTGGGAGGGCTGGCATTTCTTGACCTCCTCCTGCCACATTTGATGAGGAAGGTGGTAATGGTATCCAACTTAAGAGGGCAAATAAGCTCTGAAAGCATTTTTCTTTCAGCTCTAAAAATACTATCAATTAAATATGTGCATTTCCCCTAATCTTATTGCCTTCCTCTCTTCTTCCCCATCAAAACCACTCTTTATCATAGAATCACTTGCTTGGTAACTGGCAGTTGAAACTAGAAATCCAATACATTCTAAGCCCTGTTAGCTAGAGCAGCCAGACATTTAATAAATATCTGTCATTTTAATTTTGTTCTGTGGTACTCTGTATGTCAAACTTAAGAAAAAATGGTGGGATAGAATTTTAACACAGACAAGTATGAGGTACAGTACAGATATTGAGGAATTACAGTACATGTTGTTTGATATCTTCTGTGAAACTTTAATTGACTCTGTCAAATCTGACCTAAAATAACAGCCAAACTATCAAAAATCTATCATTTCACATATACATTGAAAGCATAAAGACTTTAACTGATTTTTCAGTTTTATTTGTACTGCATAATCATTAACAAGAAAATGACATTATTTATTAACTGTGAATTTAAAAAATGTTGATGAAAGTAGAATAAAAACAAACTTAAATTAAGAAATGTATGTAGTAATCTGTCAGTAGCCTAAGAAAACAGTGTGAATGTTTCAAATGAGTATTTAAAATATTACTAGATGCATAAATTATGAAACTTAAAAATCATTATATGTTATTATATGTAAGAAATTAGCATACAGTGCATGCCAGAATATATCCTTGTTGAAATGTAAGTGCATTCCACCTTTCTAAAAAACTATTTAGGAATACTTAGTAACTAAAAAATGCTTGCACCCATTAATCTACTATCTTCAGTATAAAAAGTCTTTGGTAGGAAAATAACCAGTGATTTTCACAGAAATACAACTTTTAATAATATTTCTAATAGCAAAATATTCATAAGAATTTTTTAAAACCCAAGTTAAAATATTATATTTTGTAAACACATAAAAGTGCCACATATAATAAACATTGAAAGTGTTTAAGGAAAAGCTTAAGGATAATCATTGCTAGGTGGCGAAATTTCACATTGCTTATTTTATTCTTGACATCTTTTAGTGTTTTAAAGATTACTTTTAATGAGCATAAACAAAATCTATAACCAAAAACAAAACAAAACAGAAAATGCAGCATATAGGTGTTGAAAAGTCATTTGAATAAGCTTCAGAGGTAATATTCGATTTCTTAATTGAGTGTTTGGTATTTAAGTGAGTGTTATGATGATGATGATAATTTTTGTAGTTTATATGCATTACTTGGCATGTTTGAAATAATTTATAACATTTTTTGGAAAGTCATTTCATGAAAATCACCATTCTTTTCTTAGTAAAACAAAACCTCTTAGAGAAACAGAAAAAAGTATATATTTTTAAAGTATTGTTAAAATTAATACAGTATTATTTTACAAATATTAAATATTATTTTAGAGTATAGATGGTACAATCTCTCAAAAAATTAGTAGTTAAGAGAAGAACAAACAAGAGTGGTTATTGTCTTCCCTAACATTTCACATGAATCAGAAATCAATCAACATCTCGAGCAGAGAAATGTATAAAGTGGAAAGTATAAATACTGAAAAAAATAAGAAAAATATTGTATTACTGCAGTTGTCAGTAATATCTATCTTAGAAATTCAGGAGAATCAATTGAAACAAATTCTTATGAAAGAAAATCATTCCAGGGCAACATAGTGAGACCCCATCTCTATGAAAAAAAAAAAAAGAAAATTGGCCAGGTGTGGTGATGCACAACTGTAGTCCCATTTACACAGGAGGCTGAGGTGGGAGGATTGCTTGAGCCTGGGAGGCTGAGGCTGCAGTGAGCAATTATCATGCCACTGCACTCCAGCTTGAGCAACAGAGTGAGACCCTGTCTCAAAAAAAAAAAAAAAAAGAAAAGAAAAGAAAAGAAAAGAAAGAAAACCACTGAGAAAATTCAGTGTTGCTTACATTATAACGTTGATGCCCTTTATGATGGAAAAAGGCAGAAATCTTTATATTTGAGCGTGGTCGTCATAAATCCTGTAATAAGTTTTCTGAGTTTCTTGGTTTGTCTAGACTTCCGATAGAGAAATGAGAAAAAGCAAATGCAATTGAAATTTTGGGTGCTGAAAATTCCAGGGCCAGAAAAAAGGAGGAATTTTTAAAATTAGCAAGTTTATTCACTTTGAGGAAAACATGAAGGGTTTTGCCTTCTTTATTGCATCTCTTGAATAGAGTTACACATTTTATTTACCTTGTACATTTGTTATTAACTTGTTTTTATGTTTTAATGCGGCAAATTTTAGTCATATACATAATTCGATAAATTAGTATAATTAACCTCAATGTACCTATCACCTAGATTCCACAATTACCAACTAATGGCCAGTTGTGTTTCTTATAAACCCTTACCTACTTCTTTCTCACCAAAATTATTTTGAAGCAAATTCCAGATATCATTTTATCTGTACTTATTTCAATAAAAGATAAAAAAATCTTTCTTTAACATAGTCTCCAAACTATTATGCAGCTAAAGTTAAAACAATAATCTCTTTATGTCATTAAAAATTCAGTCAGTTCTCCAACTGACTCATGTCATAATTTTTAGTAGTTTGAATCAGTATCTAAACAGCAAAAATGACATTTTTTTTTCAATTGGTTGAAAGTGTTCTTAAATCTCTTTTAATCTATATGTGCCCATCTCCATTATTTTTCACTCTCTTGCAATTTTTTTTGGAAAAGAATTACCATGGAGATTGTAAAATGATTGTATAATCAAAGTGTTATTGGACATGCTCCTCTGCACCTGTATTTCCTTTAAATTAACATTTGGGTCTAGAGGCTTGATTTAACTCAGGTTTGATGTTTTCTGAGGGGGTAGAAATACTTTATGTTCACAAGTAGTGTTGTGTTCCTCCATGGCTCCAGGCATAATGCCAAGTCATTGTTCTTTTGGTGGTACCAGTAGCCATTGAAGGACGACGGTAAGGTTCATTAATTCATTAAGTGTGACCAAATGATGATAATCCAATTATATTACTTTTCTTAACGTATTGCCTGGACTGCTTCTATAAATAAAACTTTCCCTAAACATATATTTGGTTATCCGATGGTATTTTTTAAATGAAAAATACGTAGACAAATTCTGTATTCTATTTACCAGTTTTTAAAAATAGTGAGTTGATTTGCTGACATATTCCCAAATTGAACAACTTATTTTCTTTAATTTATATTTCATAACATTGCTTTACAAACTCTAATGGATTGTGTCCATAATTCTTAATGTGCTTAATATGAGTTAATAGATTTCCCCATGTTGTCTTGCTTTTATCTTTTTACATGTTGTAATTGCCCACAATTATTCATTGAACCCAATTAAAACTTTATAAAAGCTTTATCACAGTAGATTTAAGAAATATAGCAATGATATAATTTTTTATAAGATTTTCAGATGTAATTATTACATGTGATAATTATTACATTTAATTGCTAAATGTAATTATGTTATGAAAATAATTTAACACCAGCTTCTTTGGTCATTTCTCATGATATTTTAATAGAATAAATCAGGAAAGAGTTTGTTTCTTTAGAATCAAATAATATAAACAATTTATAACAAATAAAGTGTAAAATAATGACATTTCTCTTAAAAAAGTTTGTAGCACTCTAAATTCTTAGCTGTGGCACTTAGGAACTCTATGTCTCCCATTATTATCATCAATATATTATTTTTATTTCTTGTAACATACAATATGTGAAAAATCATATCTCATAGTACAAACTTTGATTACTACATAACATTTATTCAATGTTAGGATCTCAACTCTGATTTCTCTTCTTTCCAGAAATGTCTAGGAGCACTCAGGATGGTAATGTGCATATTCACATTGTTGCTAAAGGAATTTTAGGTTTTACAGCCAAAAATATCTCTCTGCCACATTGTGACATAGCTTTATGTAGAAATTAACTCATGTGTCTTCCAATGGAGAGGTAGCTATCCCCAGATTACATACCAGTAAAGAAGCCAAAATAACAGTGCCATTAATCAGAGTGGGAATAACTTGGTGGTCTAAAACATTATGTATTTTTTTCTCTAAAATAAATCAATGGTGAATTCATTTTTTCTAGATTTTGGTCTGCATACATCTCATGAACTTCTTGTATGGTTCACTATAGTTTTGCTTATGATTAATTCAGGACCTGGATAAGTCATTTCGTGCTAACACAAAATGCTCAGTGCCTGCAGATGCCGAGCTAGGACAGATTGACTCTAGCTACATATTGTAACCTCCTTGTAAGTAGTTACTCTCTAGCCTATTTTATCAGTTATTATCCCAGCAGAGAGCAGATGGCAGAGTCAAATTGGATACATAAAAAGTGTCTAATGAAAAGACTATTAGCAAGGGGGTCATGGAGTTTTAGGGAAAACAATAAGGAATGGTGCCATATCCCAGGACTAGTGACAGCAGAGACCTGCTAACGTCTCTAAATCTGAGGTGGCTTTTTTTCCAGTTACTTGAATTAGTAATTATGAAACTAATTTACATGTATTCTAGAATTGGGCAAATAAATAAATATACACTAAGAATAATAGAAACCATGTTTCTGATGGTTGGAGAAGGGAGTTAAATCTATGGCAAGGGGAAGACTAAAATGAATCGTAGGGTGTTAGATTAGTTGTGGAATTATCACTATGAATTGATAGGCCTTCCCTTGGTCTGTTTGCTGACTGAGTGTAGAAGCAGCACCAAAGTAGCAATGAGCAGAACTATGTCACTAAAAGGAACCAGAAGTCAATGGAGAAATTGCTCATTCCAGGCCTGGGCACTGTAAGTACAAGATAAGCCTGGAACATTTTGTTGAGTCTCATAATAAGGGAGTGGTCAAAGAATGGTAAGATATTGCAGAAGGACATTAGAGCCAACTTGCAGGGCCCTCAGAGGCCAAGATTGTTACAATTTGAAACATAAATGATGATAGTAACAGAATGTAACTCCATTGACTAAATTGGGAATGCCTGAGTCTGGAACAGATGTAAAGAAAGAATAAACAAATAAAGTGGGGAGAAGAGAAAAGGAGAAACGATTACCAACGTATGAAAAACAGCCACACTACTGGAGCTGTGGCCTTCAGTACAGTAAAGCAGCTCACTGAGGCTGAACCAGAAAGGAGAAAGCTGGAAGGCAAGGAGGAATAACCTGGTGTCTCTCTTCCACCCTACCAGCCTTCTGCTGGTGCCTCCCATTAACATTTACTGCCAAAAACAAAGGGCTTCAGGAAAGTCAAAGCTGTCTACAACTTGTTCCCAACTTGTCTTCGTTCCACCACTCTCTTGCCCACCTTCATAAACTAAACTTCAGTCTTACAAGAATATGTGCTGTTTTTGAAGCCACTCACCTATACCACTGTGGCTTTACCTACCTATGCCTTTCTTTACTTGGAGCACTCTTTAATTACTTATTTCACACAAAATTTCTTACAAATTCTTAAAGGCCTAGGTTAAATATAACCTCACTTCTCTTCTTTCCAACCTTCACAAGACAGGTGAAATTTTACCCCCATTTTCCTTAGGCTGAGATAATCAATGAGATTTGTGCTTCAGAAACATTTATTTAAAAATTAATTAGCAATACATACCATGTAGTGTACTATATATGTCTTGTTCTTTTTTTCCTCAAATCTGCCTCCCAGCTAAACAAATTGTATTTTTTGCGTGTTCTCCAAAGAGAGTTCAGGCATTCTATAAATAATTGTTTGATTGAATATACAATATCTTAAGTTATACAGAAATCTGATTTTCACACTATTCTTTATGAAACCCTGTATTTAGTTGTAATGTAAAGATTCAGATTCTTAGATCACAAGGCATCCTCATCACCATCCAGCTATTTCAACCAGATCACCAGCTCTTACATTTTACAGGAAATATTCTCTTTGAACAAAACATTCTACTGCTAAAATACTAAGACACTATACAAAATTGTAAGGATATCTGGCATTTATACAACCGTCATGGAAAGTTACTATTTTATATATATATATATAATTTGATTGGATTATTATTATACAACATCCTATAGGAGTAATGAAAGGGCTTTTATATCTCCTTTTTATAAATAAAGAAATAGAGAAGCAGAAGTTTAAATAACTTTCTCAAGGTTAAATATCTTGGAATGGAGACAGAATATTCATGGTGGATATTACTCTCTTTAAAGATGTTTATGAAAACAAAAGAGAAAATGTGAATATAGAGGCTGACTCTCCTGGCACAGGTCTTGTGAATAAGGCAAAAATGTTGAATTTAAAATTAGAATATCTATATCAGACCCTCTCGTCTTCTCCCCAGGGAACCCTGAACAAATATTGCCAACTCTGCCTGTGAAAAGGGAGGACAATCTTCTTTTGATGTGGCTTCTTTCCTTCTTCAGGTCATGATTAAAAAATCATTTTCTGTACAAGGAGTGTCGTCCTTCTAGCCTGAGGGCATTACTGTGTGTCCTGATTAGGAGTGTTCTGCTTTTCCCTCAGTGACCCACTCTGGCTGGGGAAATGAATTGCTGCTGGTTTTATGCACCAAAGAAATTGTTGCTCTTCCTAGAACTTCTGGGTTAAATTGGAGATTTGCTCACATTAACTCCTCAGCGATTGTTAATACAAGAAGTGCTTTATTTGGCAACTTTTTCTGTAGCAAGCAAAGAATCTGAAGCTGGTTCCAAGAAGGAGAAGGTATAAGTGTCCACATGAAAGATGGTGCTCTTACAAAAATCTAGAAACAGAAACATTACAGTAGCAATCTGAACACTTGGAACTAGAAGGAGAATCTAGACATCTGATTGCTTTAAGTACCTCAGTGGCAAAAAGAGCCATGGGGTTTCCATTCGAGTAATTGGCCATGAATATGAACACAGTTATCACCTGTATGTCTGTTTCTTTCTATGCCAATAACTCATGTGTTTTCCATGTTTCTTGCTCAGATCCTCAAGAGAGTCAGACCTGCTGGTCTAGAGTCATGCTTCTCAAAATGTAATGTGAATATGAATCATCTAGGAATCTCAGTAAAATGCAGACTGATTTAGGAGGTTTTGGATAGAGTCTGAGATTTTGCATTTCTAACAAGCTACCTGGCCATGCCTAAAATGCTTGTCTACATATCATAATTTGGGTGGTAATAGGTGTACTAGGCCAATTTAATGGCTTGCTTGTCTAAGGTCATGTGTGTATCATTGTTCTGATTATCTGGGCCAGGGTTTGGGGATAGGTCCTTACTGTATCAAATATACATCTTTCCACAGAAGCTGTACATGTGAACGTTCACCAAAGAAGGGATTAGGATTGGGACAGCATTCTTGTTATGTCTCCTGTAGATAGCTGTTTCCCATTGAGTATTGGTTTTAATTCAGCTTCCTTCTCTACTGGTAAGTTTCATCATTGAGGATCAAAAGTGAGTCAGACATTCAGAACTTTCCTACTCACCACATTACCTTCTACTTTAATTTCAAGATATGTGGAAATAAACTCATTTTCCTATAGCCTATTGGATAGTGAGGAGACTTCTGCTCACCAGTAATTTCACTAAAAAGGTGTCTTTCTTTTAAAAGCAATACCCTTACCAGTTGAGATGTATATACAAAAACTTTGATCTAAAAAGTTGTTTTCTACATATTGTGGGAAAATCTAGAAACTGGAATTTTCAATGCAAATTCTTCCCCAACTGTAACTGCCATGATCATCCTAAAACACATGCCTCATCGGATGGCAATCATTGAAAATTCACATTTAGAATAATGACCACACTCGTTAGCTCTTCAGAGTTCTTCAGAATCTGATCCCAATTTATCTTTCTTTATCATCTCCCACCATTCCTGCCACATTCCCTACAACTGATTTTTGCCATTACCTAACTTAGAGAAGCTTTCAAGACTCTGTTATTTTGCCCAGCTCTCTCTGCCTAGAATGTACTTCCATATGTTTTTGCAGCTCATATTTCTGCTCATCCATTGATAATTCCACCCACAATTAATTACCACTATCTTGGTTCCAACAGCTCTCAGGAGATACCCTAAAATAGCACTTAGCACAGTGTCTTTGACTATGCATTTGCCTTCTGTGCGTGATTTAAATTATCGTATTTTCATGGATGAGCATACTACTTGATACATGGCAGCCACTCAGTAAATATTTATTAAATGAGTGAAGTAATAGAAAGAAAGAATAATTTGGTTTTTAGGGGCAGATTTGGAAAGGCAATGGTTAAGGGTGTCCTAGAGAATACGAGGCAAGAAACAAACAGTAAAGAAGAGGCAATCCAATGGCCAGCCAAACATTTATACCCAGGGACTGAACTCACACAGGTGTTTCTGCCATTTTTCTCACTTGACTCTGTGCTGGGGCTGTATACTTTCAGCAAGTTAGAATGATTTTTAAATCCTGGTTCACAACCACCAGAATATTTACTTCTTATAAATAAAACCACCCTTTTATTTTCATCACTCAGGATTCTGGTGCTACAAAAGCAGCTGAATTGAAAACCAACACCAAATGGTGACTTATTGAAATGGCAGGGAAAGTAAATTGAATATCAAATAAAGCCAATTCCTTCACCCTCCTTATCTGACTATTGTTGCTTAGAAGATAAAATATTTAATCCATCCTAGAGCTACAGAATCCAGGGGCTTTTACCACTGAACAGCTTTATTGCAACAGGTTACATATGTTCATCTTGCCATTTTATAGTGTTTGCCTGGAAAATATTTATGTGCATGAGGTCATTTGGTTGAGCTTTATTGTCTTATTCCAGAGAAAAGAAATTTATTTTCTTTGAAGAAGTAGCTCAGTGCTTTCCTGTCTTCTCATGTCATCCCTGATTTTAAATGATTACAGTTTAAACCATCTGACCCAGAGATTTTCAAATCTATATGCTTCCCTTTTGGACCAGAGGGCATGGCAAAAACACAGTTACTATGCTATATGAAGTCTATTATAAAGACTGGCTTACTTTAGTCAGTTTGAAGAAATGCCAATAAACAATATTAGCTAAAAGCAGAATGCAAGAATATATATGGGTGCATGTTCGTGCCTTTATCATCTGCCTTTATTTCTGTAGAACCATCTTCCTTCTGACAAAAAAAAAAAAAATACCCAGAAGGTCAGGGGAGCGGAGAAGCACCCCAGGGGAACCACATCAGTCTAGTCTCTGTAGTTGCACTCAGGTGAAGGCAAAATGGCCAACCAGGCAGCTAGTGCCAGCAAGTCTCTCCTCCTGTCTCCTCAGGAAATGCTGGCAGCCTTTTAAAGTTTAAGCTGCAGTTACTTTGGAGGCAAGGCTTTTGAAGACTATGGAAATGCTAGGTATCTGCTTAAATGGAACCCCATTGAGAGACCTCATGATCGTTAATTTTAGACACCAACTTGCTTGGATTAAAGGAAACCTAGAGAGCTGATAAAACATTCTATCTGGGTGTGTCTGTGAAGATGTTTTTGGAGGAGATTGGCATGTGAGTAGGTAGATGGAGTGGAGAAGATCCATCCTCAGTGTGATTGAGCACCATCCAATTGACTGAGGGCCTTGGATAGAGCAAACAAGCAGAGGAAAGGACGATTCACTCTTTCTCTCTTGAAGCTAAGACACCCTTCTTCTTCTGTCCTTGGACATCAGAACCCCAAGCTTTCCAGCCTTTGGACCCTGGGACTTGCACCAACCACCTCTGCCCCACCCCCGCCCCAACCCTGCACCTGGTTCTTACTCCTTTAGCCTTGGACTGAGAGTTACACCATCAACTTCCCTGGTTCTGTCACTTTTGGATTTTGGACTTAGACTGAACTATACTACTGGCACCTCAAGGTCTCCAGCTTGCAGATAGCCTGCTATGGGACTTCTCAGCCACTATAATCATGTGAGCTAATCTCATCTCTCTCTCTCTCTCTCTCTCTCTGTCTCTCTCTCTCTCGCTCTCTCTCTCTCATCTATCTGTCTATCTATCATCTCTCCATTCTATCTATCCTATTTATTCTACTGGTTCTGTCTCTCTGGAGAATGCTGACTAATATAGGCCTTCTTGGCACCTTGCAAACTTCCATTTTCCACAGCGTGGTGTTGGTGGGCGTGCAGTGCATGCATAGGAGCATGTGCTTTTTGTTTAGCTCACACTGGCAGCCATTCATGTCCAGTACCTTTATGATTTTGCAGTAGGCTCCATGGAGGTTGTGAACTTCATATTCCATGTAAAGTGTAGTGAGTAAAAAACCCACTCAGTCTCATTGTTTCTTTTTTATCACTGTCTCTGCTGCTCATGATGTGTGGCTTGAAAATCTTTACTAGGTGTTTGCTTTCAGGTTCATTTAGGTTCCTCTGGCAACCTGAAATACAGATGTCTCCATATAAACTTGAGCACTGACTTGCTGAAGAAGCTCCCAGTGGCCCACTGCCAGCCCTGGCTATTGCCAGAAAGAAAGGCTGGGGCCTCCACATTGGGCAAATTCTGCTGATTGCACACCTGTCGAAGCTGCTCGGTGTGAAAACATTTTCCTTTGGATGCCAAGCGGTTGGAAATGTGTTTAGTCTGGGTTTTTACTGCTGCTGCTGATGTTGTAGGCTGAGAAGGTGGCAATAGGGACATGCTGAAGGGGCTGCATGGAAACATCTCACAGTTACTGTTTGTAGGACCAAGCCCAGAGGCCTGGCTGGGCTTCACAAAGGGGTTCTAGTACAGGTGGGTCTAGGCCAGGCAGTCTGTAGCAGAAGCCCTGGAAGCCCCAGATCCTAGCACAGGCTTTTTGCTGTCTGGATGGAGCACTGGTCAAAGGTGATCCTCTCTAAAAGCAGGGATTTATGCTTCTAAAAGCTCCAATTTATGCTGGTGGAAAGGCCGCTATTCATGGAGAAGACAGGAATTATACTCTTCCTGGGCAACACAGGTAAGGAGGGGCAAGCATGTGGGTAATACTGCTCACCTTCTGTTCTGATTCCTAGATCTTCTGCAGCTGCTGATTTTCTGTACTGCTACTCTTAGTATTCTGGGAATTGGAGTAGACATGGCAGTACCAGCACATTCGTTGAAATTACAATTATTGAGGTTGGCAGGGACACTATACTGTCCCTTATCAGACGGGAAAAGAGTGCTACTGTTGGTCAGATGAGTAGAATGCTGGGGACTCAGGGTGATGGGGAAGCCATCCAGCTTTGGTCTCTTGCATCCCAGGAGCAGACAGGTGGCTGCCATCTTATTGTACTTCTGGCCCATCAGTGAGTCCTTAATGTCTTCCAGTTATACTCCAACGACACTGTCAGCTCAGTCCTCTGAAAGTCCTTGTGGTTAGGGAATGGCTCACATAAGCCCTTCATCCTTTTGGCCCACATTCATCCATAGCTCTTTCATAATGTGCCACAAAAGGCCATTTTTGGTGAGACCAAGAATGAAAAAATTCTTGATTAGGTTTTTTTTCACAGTCTGTGGACATCCAGAAGAGAATATGGTATATTCCGCCCAGTACCTGCTCCCATGATTCCTTGAATTTCTGTGCATCAAAAGGCAGGGCTCAGATTAATAGTACATATAGGATGACTCCCAGTCTTCACAAATCTTATTCAAGTCCATCATAAGTTTTGCCCTGGAAGAGTTCTGGGCCAAACTCCTAGAGGGCTGCCACAGATGGTATTTAGCTTGTTACCAAAGGTAAATTCATTGCCGGAGCCCAAGTCTGTCAAACTTGATGTTCATGTCAGCCTCTAAGAGCAGAGTTTCTGCCTTTAGGTCTTTATAAATGATCCACTTTTAGTCACAGTACTGCACAGCAGCTTGTAACTAGCAGAATTGGACTCCATATTCTCCTCCTTTTATACTGTCATGAACCACTAGGTAATCAAACGTCTCTCTTCCACTGGTGTACTCCATGGCAACACAGAGTGTTTATTCAGTCTTGGGCAGCTCAAATAATTTAACTACGTTGGGATGATTCAAAGCCTTCATGATTCCCACTTCATGGGATACTTTCTAGAGGCTGAAAGTCATGGATCCCTCTTTTCCAGTCAGGATGTACTGGGCCAGCTTCACCTTGGACAAGTTCCCCTTGGTGATGATCATAAGGAGTGATAGTTGTCAATATAGTCTCTTCCTCAGCAGAGATGGCCAAGAAGCCCTGCAGCATGCTAGGCTAGCCACTAGGCTTGTGGTCAAGGTGACCCACGATAGGCTTAAAATTAGGGAAAGATGATGAGAAGTTGGGTCCAAATTATCTGAAATGAAAAATATTCCCAGGCTACCAAACTGATCTTTCTGATGAAGTCAAAACACAATTCCAGACAAAATTCAAATTAAAAAACTAATTAAATTAAAATGGAAAAGCAAAAAAAAAAAAAAGAAAGAAAAAAAGAAAGAACAAAGAAAAAGAAAACAAAATGAAAAAATAACAGAGTAAAGAAAAAAAGTAAAATAAAACATGAAAATGTTACCATGCCAATGGGATTTATTTGAAGAAGGAGACAAGCTAACTTTGATGGAAGCTTTTCAGGTCACTGGAAACCAGCTTCTTGAGCTAGAAAGACTGCAAACCCAGATAGCAAATAACTTCATGAGGCCCAGCTGTGAAGTAAATAGGGGCACAGAATTGCAAAACAAGGACCCTTTTGAGGTCATACCAAGAAATTTACCTATCAAAGCTGGAGATGATCAACAATGGTTTTCTCACTTTTAAAAGTAGCTTCAATGATATATAATTCACATGCAATATAATTCATATGCTTACAGTGTATAATGCAATCATTTTTATTATGTTTACAAATATGTGAACCCATCACCAGTCAAGTTTACATTTTTATCAACTCAAACAACAAATTTAGACTCGTAGGTATAATCTCCCTACCATTCCCACCACATCCCTACATCACATCCCCAGTCCTAAACTACCATTAATCTACTTTTTGTTTCTGTAAATTAAACTGACCCGTGCATATCATATGAATGAAATAGTATATTATATGGTTTCTTGTGTCTGGCTTCTTTCATTTAGCATAAATTTTTCAAGGTTTATTCATCTTGTAGCATGTACCAGCACTTAAGTGATTTTATGAATGAATAATATTTCACTGCATGGATATACTACTTTTTAAAAATCTCAATAGCTTTAGAAGTGCAAGGGGTTTTTGGTTATATGAATGAATCATACAATCATGAATTCTGGACTTTTAGTGTACCCATCACCCAAAGAGTGTACATTGTACCCAACAGGTAATTTTTCATCCCTCAGCCCCTCTTGCAGTCTCCCCACATCTGAATTCTCAATGCCCCTGTATACCCGTAGCTTAACTCCCAAATATAAGTGGAAACATGCAGTATTTGGTTTTCCATTTCTGAGTTACTTTACTTAGAATAATGCCCTCCAGTTCCATCCAAGTTGCTGAAAAATACATTATTTTGTTCATTTTAATGGGTGCATAGTATTTCATGGTATATGTATACACACACATCACATCACATTTTCTTTATTCACTTACTGGATGATGGGCACTCAGATTGATTCCACACCTTTGCCATTGTGAATTGTGCTACAATAAATATATGAGTACAGGTGTCTCTTTCATGTAATGACTTCTATTTCCTTGGCAAGATACTGACTAGTGAGATAACTGGATTAAATAGCAGACCTACTTTTATTTCTTTGAGAAATCTCCATACTGCTTTCCATAGAGGTTGTAGTAATTTACATTCCCACCAACAGCATATAAGCGTTCACTTCTCACAGCATCTGCAGTAAGATCTATGGTTTTTTGACTTTTTAATAATGGCCACTCTGACTGGGCTAAGACAATAACTCATTGTGGCTTTAATTTGCATTTCCCTGATGATTAGTCATGTTAAAATAATTTTTTAATGTGTTTGTGAGCCATATCTTTTGAAAAATGTCTGTTCATGTTGTTTGCCCACTTTTTCATGGGATTTTTGCTTTTTCTTGCTGATTTGAGTTCCCTATATATTCTGGATACTAGTCCTCTTTCAAATACATAGTTTGCAAATATTTTCTCCCATTCTGTGGGTTGTCTGTTTACTCTTTTGATTATTTATTTTGCTGTGCAGCAGCCTTTTAGTTTAATTAGGTCCCATTTATTTATTTTTAGCTTTGTTGTATTTGCTTTTGGGGTCTTAGTCATAAATCCTTATGATCTTATACATAAAAATCCCTAGTGACTCCTCTAAAAGACTCCTAGATTGGATAAATGAATTCAGAAAAATGTCAGGTTACAAAATCAATGTATGCAAATTAGTAGCACTGCTATACGTCAATAATGAGCAAGCTGAGAATCAAATTGAGAATTCAGTCCCATTTACAATAGCAGGAAGAAAAGAAAAAAATACACCTAGAAATATACTTAACCAAGGAAGTGAAAGATCTCTACAAGGAGAATTCAAAACATTGATGAGCAGACTGAAGGGAGGCAGAGAAAGATAGTAAAATAGAAGGCTCCAACCATTGTCCCACCCACAAGGACACCAAGTTAACAACTGTCTACACAGAGAAAAACACCTTCATAAGAACAAAAAATCAGGTAAGCCCTCAAAGTACCTGCTTTTAACTTCATATCGCTGAAAGAGGCACTGAAGAGATAGAAAAAAAAACAGTTATGAATTGATGATGCCACACTTTCCCCACCCCTGGCAGTGGTGGCCTGGTGCAGAGAGCATCTTTGGGCCCTGACAGAGGGAGAACACATCAATTGTGAGGCATAACTCAGCTCTATCCTGATAGAGCAGAAAGGAAAACCAGGCAAAACTCAACTGATACCCATGCGTGGAAGGAGCATTTAAACCAGCCCCAGCGAGAGGGGAATCCCCAATCCCAGTAGTCTAAACTTAAATTCTTACAAGTCTCACCACCACAGGCTAAAGTTCTCTGGGCCTTTAAGTCAACTTGAAAGGCAGTCTAGGCCATAAGCACTGCAACTCTTAGGCAAGTCCTACTACTGAAGTGGGACCAGAGACATTGGACTGGGGGGACACAGAATATACAGGGATACCAGCTGGGATGGCTAAGGAATTGCTGGCATCACTCATCACCTAGCCCCAGCCTGCACAGCTTCTGGCTCCAAAAGAGACCCTTTTCTTCGACTTGAGGAGTGCAGAGGTAGGAGTGGGGAGAACTTTGTCTTACATCTTGGATACCAGCTCAGTGACAGCAAGATAGGGAACCAGTCAGTGTCATGTGGCCTTCATTCCAGGCCCTAGCTCTTGGATGAAATTTATAAATACACCCTGGGCCAGAAGGAAACCCACTGCCTTACAGGGAAGGACCCCATCCTGGCAGTGTGGCAGCGTTTGTCACCTGTCAACTGAAGAGCCCTTGGGCCCTGAATAACCAGCAGTGATACTCAGGTACTGCTTTGAGGGCCTTGGGTGAACCTCTGAGATTTGCTAGTTTCAGGTGAGACTTGGCATATTACCACCTGTGGTGGCTGCAAGTCACAATTCTTTCTGCTTGAGAAAAGCAGAGGGAAAAGTAAAGGGGACTTTGTCTTGCACCTTAGGTACTACCATAGCCACAGGGGTTAGATCACCAAGAAGGCACGTAGGGTCCCTATTTCCAGGACTTGACTCTTTGATAGCATTTCTGAATCTGTGATGGGCCACAGGGGAGCCCACTGCCCTAAAAGATGAGTCCCAGGTTGGCAGCATTCACCACAAGCTGAATTAAGAGCCCTTAGACCTTAAGGGAACACCAGAGATAGTCCAGCAAGACTTCCAGTGGCCTGTGGTGGTGGTGGTGGTGGCTACGAGATGAGGCTCTTCTCCTTTTGGAAAGGGGAGAGAAGAGTGGGAAAAACAATGTCTTATGGTTTCAGTGCCAACTTAGCAACAGTGCAATAGAACATGAGGTAGATATCTAAGGATTTGATTCTAGTCCCTGACTTGCCGACAGCACCTCTTGACTGACCTAGGGCCTGGGGGAACTTGCTACTCTGAAGGGAAGGACACAGGCCTGACTGGCTTTTCCATCTGCTGATTGTAGGGTTCCAGGGTGTTGAGCAAACATAAACAATAGCCAGATACTCATTACAGCAGGTCTTGGGTGAGACCCAGGGTTATGGTGGCTTCAGGTTTAACCCAGTGCAGTCCTAGTAGTGGTGACCAGAGGGCTGCTTGTGTCACTCCACCCCCAGCTTTAGGTGTCTTAGAACAGAGAGAAACTCAATTTGTTTGGGAGAATGTAACAGAAAAGAACAACAGTCTCCGCCTGGTAATCCAAATAATTCACTCAGACCTTGTCCAAGACCATCAAGTTAGTACCTCTGTAAGTCTACATGAACCACAGCAATACTGGGCTTGGGATGTCCCCCAAAGGAGATATAGTTTAGATCACAACACCCAAGTTCTTTCAAATATCTGCAAAACCTTCCCAAGAAGGATGGGTACGAACAAGCCCAGATAGTGAAGACTACAATAAGTAGCTATTTTTTCAATACCCAGACACCAAAAAATATTCACTAGTATCAGTACTATCCAGGAAGATATCATCTCGCCAAATTAAATAAGCCACCAGGGACCAGACCAATTCTGGAGAAACAGAGATATGTGGCCTTTCAGACAGATAATTCAAAAGTGCTGTGTTGAAGAAAATCTAGGAAATTCAAAATAATACAAGGAAGGAATTCAGAATTCTATCAGATAAATTTAACAAAGAAATTGCATTAATTATAAAGAATCAAGCACAAATTCTGGAGCTGAAAAATGCAATTTGCATACAGAATAATGCGTCAGAGTCCTTTAATAGCAGAATGGATCAAGGAGAAGAAAGAATTAGTGAACTTGAATACAGGTTGTTTGAAAATACACAATAAGAAGAGACCAAAAAAAAATGAAGCACACATGCAGAAGCTAGAAAATAGCCTGAAGAGGGCAAATCTAAGAGTTGTTGACCTTAAATAGGAGATAAAGAGATACGGATAGAAAGTTTATTCAAAGGGACAATAACAGAGAACTTCCCAAACCTAAAGAATGATGTCAATATCAAAGTACTAGAAGGATATAGAATACCAAGCGGATTTAACCCAAATAAGACCACCTCAAGGCATTTAATAGTCAAACTCCCAAATATGAAGGATAAAGAAAAAGAATCCTAAAAGCAGCAAGTGAAAAGAAACAACATACAATGGAGCTCTAATATGTCTACCAACAGACTTTTCAGTGGAAACCTTACAGGCCAGGAGAGAGTGGCATGACATATTTAAAGCAGTGAATGAAAAAAAAAAGAACAAAACTGTATCCTAGAATAATATATCTAACAAAAATATCCTTCAAAAATAAAGGAGAAATGAAGACTTTACCAGACAAACAAAAGCTGAGGGATTTCATCCACACCAGACCTGTCTTACAAGAAATGCTAAAGAGAGTACTTTAATCAGAATGAAAAGGATATTAATGAGCAATAAGTAATCATCTGAAAGTGCAAAACTCACTGGTAATAATAAACAAACAAACCAAAACACGTAGTACTATAACACTGTAACAGTGGTGTATTACCTACTCTTATTTTAAGTAGAAAGACTAAATGATGAAACAAAGATAATAACTACAACTTTTCAAGAGATATATGGTACCGTAAGACACGAGTATAAACAGCAAAAGTTAAAAAGTGGGGGATAAAGCTAAGGCATCTCATCTAGTTTTTAATTAGTTTTCTTTTTGCTTGTTTGTTTATGCAAACATTGTTACTTTGTTATCAGGTTAAAATAATGGGTTATAAGATAGTATTTGCAAGCCACATGACAACCTCAAACCAAAAAACACACAATGGATACACAAACAATAAAAAGCAAAAACTAAGTCATGTTACCAGAGGAAATCACTTTCCCTAAAGGCAGACAGGAAGAAAAGAAAGAAGAAAGAGAACACAAAACAACCAGAAAAAAATAACAAAATGGCAGGAGTAAGTCCTTACTTACCAGTAATAACATTGAATGTAAATGTACTGAACTGTCTAATTGAAACACACAGAGTAACTGAATGAATAAAATAACAAGACCCGTTGATCTATTGCCTACAAGAAACATACTTCACCTATGAAGACACAGGTAGACTGAAAATAAAGGGATGGGAAAAGATTTTCCATGCCAATGGAAAAAAAAAAAGATCAAGGGTAGCTTTACTTATATCAGACAAAATATATTTCCAGACCAAAACTATAAGAAGAGATTTTAAAAGGTCACTATATAATGATAATTCAGCAAGAGGATATAACAATTTTAAATATATATGCACCTAACACTGGAGACTCAGACATATAAAGCAAATATTATTATAGCTAAAGAGAGAGATAGGCCCCAGTACAATAATAGCTGGAGACCTTGGCACCACACTTTTAGTATTAGACAGATCTTCCAAACAGAAAACCAGCATGAAAATATTGAACCTACTCTGGTCTATGGACCAAATAAATTCAACAGATAGCTAAAGAACATTGCATCTAAGACCCGCAGAATACACATTCTTTTCCTCAGCACACAGATCATTCTTAAGGATAGGTTATATGTTAGGTCACAAAACAAGTCTTAAAACATTCAAAAATTTGAAATAAGCATCTTCTCTGACTAAAATAGAATAAAATTTGAAATCAATAACAAGAGGAATTTTATATAAATACATGGAAATAAAACAACATGCTCCTGAATGACCAGTGGGTCAATGAAGACATTATGAAGGAAATTGAAAAACTTATTGAAACAATTGACAATGAAAACACAACATACAAAAACCTATGGGATACAGTAAAACAGCACTAAGAGGGAAGTTTATAGCTATAAGTGCCTACATCAAAAAGCAGAAAAACTTTAAATAAACAATCTAATGATGCATCTTAAAGAACCAGAAAAGCAAGAGCAATAAACCTGAATTAGTAGAAGAAAAGAAATAATGAAGATCAGAGTGGAAATAAATGAAACTGAAAGGAAGAAAACAATACAAAGATCAATGAAACAAAAAGTTGATTTACTGAGTTAACAAAATTGACAAACCTTTAGCCAGATTAAGAAAAAAAAGAGATCTAAATAAATAAAATCAAAAATGAAATAGGACACTTTACAACTGATACTGCAGAAATTCAAATGATCATTAGTAGCTACTATGAGTAACTATATGCTAATAAATTGGAAAATCTAAAAAAAGTAGGCAAATTCCTAGACACATATAACACATACAACCCACCAAATAAAGTGAACAATCTGAAAAAGAAATAAAATATTGTCCTATTTACAATAGAGACAAATAAAAATAAATACCTGAACAAGCAAATAAGTAATGAGATTGAGGATGTAATAAAAAGTCTCCAAGTAAAGAGAAGCCCAAGACTTGATGGCTTTACTGCTGAATTCCACCAAACATTGACAGAAGAGCTACTCAATTCTACTCAAACTATTCTGAAACATAGAGGACGAGGGAATACTTCCAAGCTCATTCTACAAGGCCAGTATTACCTTGATACCAAAACTAAAGACACAAAGAAGAAAAACTACGGGCCAATATATCAGATAAATATTGATGCAAAAATCCCCAACAAAATACTAGCAAACTAAATTCAACAATACATTCGAAAAATCATTCATTATGACCAAGAGAAATATATCTCCAGGATTTAAGGAAGGTTATTGTTTCAGTTGATGCTGAAAAGCACTTGATAAAGTTCAACATCCTTTTATGATTTAAAAAAAACTCAAAAAACTTGGGATAGAAGAAACATAACATAATAAAAGCCACATACAGCAGACTCATAGCTAGTATCCTACTGAATGGGGAAAGAACTGAAAGCCTTTCCTTTCAATCTAAAACATAACAAGGATGACCACCTTCACCACTGTTATTCAGCATAGTACTGTAATTCTTAGCTGGAGCGATCAGCTAAAAGAAAAAAATAAAGGGCATCCAAATTGTAGTGAAAGTAGTCAAAACATCCTTGTTTGCAGATGATATGATCTTATATTTGATAAAAATCTAAAGACTCCACAAAAAAAAACTATTAAAACTGAGAAACAAATTTAGTAAATTTGCAGAATATAAAATCCTCACACAAAAATTAGTAACATTTCTATATGCCAAAGTGAACAATCTGAAAAAGAAATAAAAATGTTTTCCTATTTACAATAGTGACAAACAAAAACAAAGCCTAGGAATTAACCAAAGAAGTAAAGGAGCTCTACGATGAGAATGATAAAAGACTCATGAATGAAATTAAAGAGAACATTGAAAAATTTAAAAAAAAATTCATGTTTATAAAGTCAAATAATCAATAATGTTGAAATGTTCATACTACCCAATCTATAGATTTAATGCAATTCCTATTAAAATGCCCATAACATTCTTCGCAGAAATTGAAAAAAATAACCCCCAAATTAATATGAAACCACAAAAGACCCAGAATAGACAAAGCTATCCTAGGCCAAAAGAATAAAACTAGAGGAATCACATTACTTGACATCAAAGTATACTACAGAGCTATAGTAACCAGAAGAACATGATCCTGGCATAAAAGCAGACAAATACACCAATGGAATAGAATACAGAACCTAAAAACAAATTCTCACACCTGCAGTGAATTCATATTTAACAAAGATGCCAAGAACATACACTGGGGGAAAAAAAACCACAAAAAACAACAACAATAGCCCCCCCCCCAAAAAAAGTCTCTTTAATACATAGTGCTGGGAAAACTGGATATCCATAGGCAGAAGGATGAAACTAGATGTCTGTTTCTCACCATATACAAAAATCAAATCAAAATGGATCAAAGACTTAAATCTAAGACCTCAAACTATAAAACTGCTAAAAGAAAACATTGGAGAAACTCTCCAGGACATTTGTCTGGGCAAAAATTTTTCAAGCAATAACCCACAAGCACAGGCAACCAAAACAAAAATGGACAAACAGGATCACATCAAGTTAAAAAGCTTCTGCACAGCAAAGGAAACAAACAACTAAGTTAAGAGACCACCCACAGAATGGGAGAAAATATTTGCAAACTTCCCATGTCACAGGGAGTTAATAATCAGAATATGTAATGAACCCAAACAACTCCATGGGAAAAAAAATCTAATAATTCAATTAAAAATGAGTCAAAAATTTGAGGAGACATTCAAAGTAAGACATACAAATAGCAAACAGGCATATGAAATGGTGCTCAACATCATTGATAATCAGAAAAATACAACTCAAAACTACAATGAAATATTATCTCACTCCAGTTTAAGTGGCTTATGTCCAAAGACAGGTAGTAACAAATTCTGGTGAAGGTGTGAAGAAAAGGAAACCCTCATATGCTATTGGGGGAATGTAAATTAGTACAACCACTATGGAGAACAGTTTGGAGGAGCCTAAAATAACTAAAAATAGAGCTACTATATGATCCAGCAATCCCACTGCTGGGTATTTACCCAAAAGAAAGGAAATCGGTATATCAAAGAAATATCTGCACTTCTATGTTTGTTGCAGCACTGTTTACAATAGCCAACATTTGAAAGCAATGTAAGTGTCCATCAATATACGAATGGATAAAGAAAATGTGGTACTCGTACACAGTGGAGTACCATTCAGCCATAAAAAAAGAATGAAATCCAGTCATCTACAACAACATGGATAGAACTGGAGATCATTATGTTAAGTGAAATAAGCCAGGTGCAGAAGAACAAACATTGCATGTTCTCACTTATCTGTGGGATCTAAAAATGAGTACAGTTAAACTCTTGGACATAGGGAATGGAAGGATGGTAACCAGAGGTTGTGAAGGGTAGTTGGGGGTTTAAGCGTAGATGGGGATGGTTAAAGGGTACACTAAAAATACTAAGAAAGATGAATAAGACCTACTATTTTAGCACAACAATTATTCATCTTTATTTATTTAAAAATGTACAATTGTTATTATTTATTATAACTCTATTGTACCTTTAAAATAACTACAAGAGTACAATTGGATTGTTGCAACACAAAAGATAAACACTTGAGATTAATCCCCCATTTTCCATGATGTGGTTATTTCACATTGCATGCCTTTATCAAAACATTTTATATACCCTATAGATATATACACCTACTATGTACCCACTAAAGCTAAAAATTCAAAATTTTTTTTAAAAAAAACACTGTTGAAGGAAACCATAGATGTCATGAACAAATTTAAAAACATCTCATGCTCATGAATTGGAACAATCAATATCAAGAAAATGACCATACTTCTCAAAGTAATCTATAGATACAATGTAACTTCTATAAAAATAACAACATCATTTTTCACATAATTAGAAAAAAACCCTAAAATTTATATGGAACCAAAAAAGAAACCAAATGGCCAAAGCAATCCTAAGCAAAAAGAACCAATCTGGAGATGTGCATTACCTACTTCAAATTATACTACAAACATTAAATAGTTTTCGCTGACACATATAGATTCTTGTTGCATTTTAGGCTAATATTTATCAAGGATGTGAAGTAAGGATCCAACTTCATTCTTTTGCAGATGGCCATGCAGTTGCCCTAGTGTCCTTTGTGGAAAAAAATTCCCGCCCCACCCTGCATTGACAAAAAGATCAGTTGATCATAGAAACATAAGTTTATTTCTAGACTCTCCATTTTATTTTATTAAACTATATGTTTGTTTTTGTGTCAGTATCACACTATTTTACTTGCCTTTGCTTTGTAAGAAGTTTGGGGTGTATGCCATATTAATAATATTAAATCTGATCCATGAACATGGGATAATTTTCTATTTATTTAGGTCTTATTTAATTGGTCTCACAACTGCATTGTAGTGTTCAAAACAGGTTTGTGCTGCTTTTATTACATTTAATTCCATGTATTATTATTCTTTCAAATGTTATTGTAAATGGGCTTGTTTTCTTAATTTCAATTTAGATTGTTCATTGCAAGTGTATATAAATACAATAAATATTTGTACATTGTTCTCGTTATCTTACAAACTTGATGAACTTTTTGGTTAGACCTAACAGTTTTGTAGCAGATCTCAGGGGTTTTCTATATACAAGATCATGTCATCTGTGAATAGAGATAATTGCAGTTTTTTTCTTTATGATTTATTTACAATAAAATGTATTTTACAATAAAAATGTCTTTTATAAAAGACACTTTACTGTGCGATATTTTATTCTTGTAATATTTCTCTCTGGTTTTGGTAACAGTGAAATATTGGACTCTTAACAAGGTTGAAAGGTAGAAAGTTTCAACCAATTGAAATGTGTTTTCTTCTATGTTTTTAGAAGAGTTTGTGAAGATTGGCATTAATTGTTTAAAGGTTTGGTAAAATTTAATAGTGAAGCCATCTATGCAGGCTGTTCTTTGCGTGTGTTGTGTGTGTGTTGGGAGGATGTGTGTATGTATGTGTTTTGGATTACTAATTTAATCTCTTCATTTGTTAAAGTTTGTTCAGTTTTTTTTCTTTTTTAGTCAGTTATGATAGTTTAGGTCTTTTTAGGATTTTGTCAATTTTCTCTACCATCTAATTTATTGACATACAATTATTCATAGTTTTAGCTTATGAATCTTTTTATTTTTGTAAGATCAGTAGTAATGACACATTTCATTTTGTATTCTAATAATCTGAATCTTTTTTATCTTTTTGTCAATTTTGTTGAGCTTTTCAAAAAACAGCTTTCAGTTCTATTGATTTTCTCTATTTTTGTATTCTGTATTTGATTTATTTTCACTCTAAATTTATTATTTCCTATTTTCTGCTGGCTTTAAGTTTTGTGTTCTTTTTTCTGCTGTTATAAAGCTCTACATTTTCCTCTATTGCTTTATCTGCATCCTATAATTTTTGGTATGGTCTCCTCATTTTTATCAACCTCAAAGTATTTCTGATTTGCCTTTTATTTCTTCTTTGGCTCATTGACTATTTAGAAGTGTGTTATTTAATTTAAAAATCTGTGGATTTCCCAAATATTTTCATGTTATCAATTTCTAGTGCTGTTTTATTGTAGTTCAAGAATACACTGTATTTTCTCTATCATTTCCAGTTTATTGAAGCTTAATTAATATTCCATGTGCATTTAAGAAAAAATGTATATCCTGCTGTTGTTTAATAAAATTTTCTATAGATATCCGTAAGGTCTAGTTGGTTTATAGGGTTGTGCTAACCTTCTATTTCTACATTAAACATCTGTTTACTTGTTCTACCAATTATTAATGGTGAACTTTTGAAGGCTCCAACTATTATTCTTGAATTTTATTTGTCTTTCCATTTCTGTCAGTTTTCCTTCATATATTTTGTTAAACTGTTATTAGGTGCATATGTGGTTATAACTGTTATCTATTCCTTTTTTTTTTTTTTTTTTTTTTTTTTTTTAACAGAGTCTCTGTCCAGGCTGGAGTGCAGTGGCGTGATCTCCGCTCGCTGCAACCTCCGCTTCCTGGGTTCGAGCGATTCTCCTGCCTCAGCCTCCCAGATAGCTGGGACTACAGGCGCCCACTACCATGCCCAGCTAATTTTCGTATTTTTAGTAGAGACTGGGTTTCACCATGTTGGCCAGGAAGGTCTCACTCTCTTGACCTCGTGATCTGCCCGCCTCAGCCTCCCAAAGTACTGGTATTACAGGCGTGAGATGAATTGAATTTTTTTTTTTTTTTTTAAGACAGAGTTTCGCTCTTCTTGCCCAGGCTGGAGTGCAATGGCCCGATCTCAGCTCACTGCAACCTCTGCCTCCGGGGTTCAAGCGATTCTCCTACCTTAGCCTCCAAGTAGCTGGGATTACAGGCAGGCTCCACCACGCCCGGCTAATTTTGTATTTTTAGCGGAGGTAGGGTTTCTCCATGTTGGTCAAGCTGGTCTGGAACTCCAGACGTCAGGTGATCCACCTGCCTCAGCCTCTCAAAAGTGCTGGGATTACAGGTGTGAGCCTGGCCGAATTGAACTTTTTATCATTATAAAATGTATCTTTAATCTCTAATAACTTTAAAAAATTTTAAAGTCTATTTTCTCTTGATTATCAGTGCAGCTACTATAGTTTTCTTGTGACTGATTTTTGCATGATGTATCTTTTTCTATTATTTTCCTTTCAATCTATTTGTACTTTTGAATATAAAACGTGTCTCTTATGAACAGAATACAGTGAGATCATGTTTTTTAATCCATTCTGACAATCTCTGCCTTTATTGATATAGTGGTATTTACAAGTGCCATTTTGCTTTTTGTTTTCTGTCTTTTTTGTTCCTTTATTCCTCTTCTACTAGTCTCTTTACATTAAATAAATATCTTCTAATGAAACCTATTGATTTCTTTAATAATTATTCAGCATTTATGTTGAGTTAATTTTTAGTTGTTGGCCTAGGATTTAATATATACAGCTTAACCTATCAGAATCAGCTTCAGGTTTATACTAGCTTAATTTCAGTAATGTATGGAAGCATTACTCCTTTATTTTATTATTCTTTACCTCTGCTCTTTCAGTGGTATTATTATTATTATACATATTATATTCACTGTTACAAACCCAAATATACATTGCTATAATTTTCCTTTGCCATCTGTATTTCTTTATTTATCCCATTACAGCTTTGCTCCCACATCACTCTGTGCTATTTTTGGCAAATATATTACATACACATTACATTTCTACATATTATATTTCCAAATATACGTTAAATACATATTATTTTATTACTTTTTAAATAAGTTAGAAGAATGGAGAAAATGTGTGCGTTTATATTGTCCTTTGTAATTGTATAATTACCTTCACTGGTGCTAGCCGCAAATTCTCTGTATTTGTCTGGGAAAGTTTTTTTTACCTTCAATTTTTAAGGAAAACTTTGCTGGACAAGACTTCTCTTGGCTGACAATGTTTTCTTTGAGCATTTTCAATATGTTCCCCCATAACCTCTTGCTTCTGTTACTTTTGCTAATAAATTAGCTATAAATATTATTGTTATTCTCTCATATGTAATGAATATTTTTATCTTGTTTCTTTCAATGATTCTCTCCTTATGTTTGACTTTGAACATTTACTATGATGTGTCTGTTAATGAATTTATTTGCATTTATTCTTCTTGTAGTTTTTTGAGCTTCCTGGATGTGTAGGTTATTTTTTTAAATAAATTTTGTGAGTTTTTCATCATTTAAAAAAAATATGTGTTACTCCCTTCTCTCCTTTCCTTCTAGAGGGCCTGTCATGTGTATGCTCGTGTGCTTAGTGGTCTACCACATTTCTCTGAGGCCCCCTTCATTTTTCTTCAATTTTTTTTGTCTCTGTTATTCTGCTTACATAATCTGTATCATATACATTTATGCTTGCTTATTTCTTCTACTAGTTAAAATCTGAGCCCCTCAAAGGAGATTATTATTTCAGCTACTGTTCTTTCCAACTTCTGAATTTCCATTTCAGTATTTTTTTATAGTTTCTCTTTATTGACATTTTCTATTTGGTGGAACATTGCCACCAGATGTTACTTTACTTTTTAAATCATGGTTTTCTTTAGACCTGTGAACATGTTTAGTCTTTTGCTGACAATATCAACATCTGGTAGCTCTTGCAGGCAATTTGTTACCTACTTTTTTCCTGCTTTATGGGTCAGGTTTCCTCCCTCCTATAGTACTAAGCTCTCTGCATTGCTCCTCAAGGAAGCACATCTTCGGATATATTCACATTTACCCTGAAATTTTGGTAGGGCTCCATTCCTCTTTTTCCCCAACCACACCTGGTTGTTAAACTCCAACCAATTGTCAAATCATTCCTACTGTTGTTTTCGAAACTGCTCTGGAACATAAATCCCTCTGCAAACTAATCCCATCAAATTAAGGTCCCTTTGAAGGAATATGTTCTGAGGTCAATGGTTGGTATTTTTTTCTGACCTCAGAAAGATTCTTCCCAGTCATATTGTTCTCCAGTATTCTCTTGAAAACTAGCCAGTCCACAGTTTAGCCTGTATCTTGACTCTCACCTCAGTCGCCTTTTTCTACAGCCTCTATGGGATATACTGTGGTGAATAAAGGAATATTGTCTTTTCACCAAAGAACTTCTCTTGGAGAGGGCCCTTTTCTACACTCTATTGCAAATGAAGTCAGTTATTGAGAAAGAGATTAGGAGCTTTCTGTTTTAAGGTCCTATTCTCTCCCCAACTCCATATCAAAGTTTCTGGCCAAAACTCTAAAGTTAGGGCAGGGACAATGGCCAACTTTTCTCTGATGCCCCTACTCTAGGACCTGAGGGTTTGGGCAGGAATGGGGTCGGAGCTGCCTGAGGTCTTCTTGGCTTGCCTCTGATAGCATGGAACCATCACCTCACATACTATATCAAGAGTGATCAGGGCTCCTATATCTCAGCATCCTGCATTCAAGATGCAGACTCCATTTCACAAGGCAAGAAGCTGGTGGAAGAAGGGAGCCCCCACTTCTTAACTGCACTCACTCAGATTTAGCCTCAGAAACAGATAACTGAGAAAGAATGATGAAAAATACTGATGTTCTGCTCCTCATAAGAAGAAAGTCTGATTGGGAGCTTGGGACAGAGAGTATTCTGTGTCCTTGGCTAAAGTTTCTAGAGTGTAATCTTCATCTCACTGAGCTGGGAGGAAGGAAAGAGTCTTATTTCAATTACTACAGATTTTTACTTTTCTTATTAAACTTTAAATTTTTTTTCTTTAATATATGATTCTTCATTTGGTGTTTGTTCTTGCACCATGTCTAAAGGCTTTACATTGCTATTTAAAGAAAAATTCTGCTAGTTTTTTCTGGGGAATGGGTCAGCAGAAATCCTGATACTGTCTTGAGAAGTCAATTCCACAAGTATATTTTAATATAATGTCTTGTGGCTCCAGGTTTCTCATGCAAATTAAAGACACAATAATACATTCTTTCATATAGTGGAGAAATGACCCATATACTTATCTTTAGAGTGATAATCTCTACTCTATTTTTAAAGCAATCAGGCTGTAAGGCATTCAAATCAGAAAATAGAGAGTCTTACCATTTCTTAACATTATATCCATTCCTCCTATCTACATGAATATTCAAGTACTTAGAGTCTGCCTCAACTACACAGGTCATTTTACTAGTCTTCAAATGTCTTCTATTTCCTGAAATTTCTTTATGTTTTGGTAATGGTATTATTTTGTAAGCCCAAATAAGTTTATACCACTTCTCTTTAAAATCCTTCAGTAGTTATCCTCTGTCAACAGAAAAAATATTGCAAGCTCTTTGGTTTGTCATTCAAGAATCTTGATGATAAGCCCCTCCCCAGCCTTATCTTCTCTTGGTTCTACTTTGACACTCTAAATTTAAGACATGCCAAATTACATACAATCTCTAGAACATGGAATAATTTTTGTTTATTCAAGACATTGAATATAATATCCTCTGTTCCCCCTAAAATATTTTCCTATTTCATCTGCCTAATATTACCAAGCTCATTTATTCATAATTTTTTAACTTTTGCTGTATCTTGAGTTTTGACTATGTCTTAGACATCATAATTGACAGAGGTTATACTGTGGTTAGTGAAAAAACATTGTCTTCCTATCAAAGAGCTTTTGACTTGGTGACTTGGTGATAAAGAGACTTTTTTGGACAAATAATTCATCTAATCACATGATAGATGTTACCAAAAAAAGGTGAATTGACTTACTTGTGTAGACTGAAGTTCTTGAAGAAGAACGTCTAAGTACTAATGTAACTATTAGATAGATAGGTAGGTAGGTAGATAGATAGATAGATAGATAGATAGATAGATAGATAGATAGATACAGAGGTGGAGATATTAAGTAAAGAATGTAAAGCACAGAACAAGCTTTTCAGGCAATGCCAACATGCAGTGTAAAACAGTGAATTATTAGTGCACTGAGTGAAGACTAATATAGCTAGAGTGTAGGAGGCAGAGCATGGGAACTGAAGTGGAGAACCAGATCCTGGAGGGTCACATTAGCTAATTTTTCTTAACAGCATTAAAAGACCTCAAGGAAAAACATTCTCTGACCACAAATAACATATTTTTACTATTAGAAAAACATACTAGAAGTCTTCCCTCAAACCTGGAGGAACATTATCTGTTTTGTGGCCCCACCAAGCTTTGCACATGCCTCTGCTGTAACATCATCATGCCCTGTTAACTTGTTTGCATCTTGGTCTCTTCAACTAGCTTAGGAGCTCCTAGGACAAATGGCTCATTTTTATATGAACAGTAGTCCCCTCTTATCAGTAGAACATACATTCCAAGAGCCTCAGTGGATGCCTGCAGTTGTAGATAGTACTGAACTCTATGTACTAACTTTATTCTTATATTGTAGGTGTACATATATTCCTACAATAAACTTTGATTTGTAAATTAAGCATACAAAGAGATTTTAAAAACTAATAATAAAATAGACAAATTTTAAATGTATACTGTAATGAAATTGTGTGAATTTGGTTTTTCGCTCTCATTCTCTCAGAATATCTTACTGTACTTCACTTGCCCCTTTTCTTCTTGTGATCTATCTAATAACAGACAGGGCAACTAAGTGACTAAGGAACAGATAGTGTGTATACAGCATGGACATGCTTGACAAAGAGATGATTCACCTCTTCACCTCCCTTGTGAAAAGAAGTGGCAGGGCATGAGATTTCATCAGGCTACTCAGAGAGGCACACAATTTAAAACTATTTTTTATTTATGGAATTTTTCATTTAATATTTCAGACCATGGAGGAACAGTTAACTGAAACTGTGGAAAGCAAAACCACAAATAAATAACCACAAACTACTGTATTCCTACATTTCCATATCTAAAACAAGACCTGAAACATAAGGAGTTTTAAAACATGTTAAGCATGTAAATAAATTACAGAGAATAAAGCATATTAGTTTTATTTCTTTGACTATGAAGAGCTGAACAAGAGCTACTTGCGAATAAAAACAAATCTCTGTACATGTCAATGTTCCTGGACAACTTGGAGCTTGAGCAGCAAATTAATGCACATACATTGAAACCATGAGAAATGAGGAGAAGGGAAGCCTTGGTACTCATCCTTCTTGATGCCATTTACTTAACTCTAAATTTAATACATAAACAGGTCATTATATAAATTAGCAATTTATTTAACTTTTTTATTGCTGTTATCCTTGGAGGCAGGATTCAGAGATGAGGAAGAATCATTCAAGATAATTAATATAAGGAAGAAATATAAAACTGAAGGTAATCAATACACTTTATTGTCTTGCAAGGATTATTTAATGCCCTGGTGTAGCCAGATACATGAGCACCAAGAAGAAACCTTTAAGCAGAGCAGATTTGTAGATGCTGAGTGGAAGCTAGAATATTTGCTATGATACTGTTCCTTAGGCTGCTATTAAATGTTCTGGGATAGGGTACCTGAATAAAGGTGTGCCAGTCATGATATTCCAGTCTCCTACATATACTTGCTTGACACAGAGATGAATGCCTAACACAAGTTGAATCAATCTGAGTCATACCTTGGATTTCTTGAAGTGTAACTGTGAAAGAATGACTGGCTTTCCTCCAGTGCCCTACTTGGGAATTGTTGGTAGCCATGTTGTTTATCTTGTAATCTACTTTGCAATAAAATAGACCAATCACACTGACAATCTGTGAGAATCTGAGACTTGAGAGGAGCGTTCAAGGTATTGGATCCAGGAGATATGAGGCCCAGCTCCATCCTTCTTTTCTTATCACTTAGTCATTCAATCTTTGCTTGGAATACATGAACCAATAATTTCCATTATTACCTGAAATGGATCCAACTGAGTTTCTCTTTTGATACTATATTGGTGAGTAGAAAGGCAAGTTTCACAAAAATATAAATAGTTTGATATAATTTTAATAAAACTTAAAATGTATATGTATTTGAATATAAAAGTCATCATAGAAGATAAATAGAAAAGTGTTAACATTGAGTTACCCTTGGAATAGTGAAGAAGGGGAGAAGGAATATCTCTCATGTTTATATTGCATGCTTCTATATTGTGTAAAATTTTAACAATGAGACCAGCCTGGCCAACATGGTGAAACCCTGTCTCTATTAAAAATACAAATATTAGCTGGATGTGGTCGTGCACGCCTGTAGTTCCAGCTACTCAGGAGGCTGAGGCAGGAGAATTTCTTGAACCCAGGAGGCAGAGGTTGCAGTGAACCGAGATCATGCCACTGCACTCCAGATTAAGCTACAGAGCGAGACCTCGTCTCAGAAAAAAAAAAAAATGAGCTCTATTAATTTTATAATTAAAAAATAATTTTAAAAGGCCATAAACAAAAAATTCCTAGGAAAAACATATAAAGAAAAAACAAACGAGTGCTTTGAATTCACTCTCAATCGTTCTAATACCAAGTGCACCTGCATTGACTGATTCCACAGCAAAGCCAGTAGAGAGTTGTGATGGTTTCTGATATAAAGCCGAAGTTGCAGAGCCACTTCCCAACTCACAAATGCCTAATTTATGAACACCTGGCACATAAAGAGAATGGCTACTGGCCCAAGCTAACTTGCCTGGAGACAGTACAGAAGAGTAGAAAATACTCTTGAGCTTTGCCATCAGACTGCTTACTTTTGAATTCTGCGTTTCTGTTTACTAGCTTTGGTATATCAGGCAAGTTATTTTTCCTTTCTGTGTCTCAGCTCCTCATCAATAAGATATGCTAACAAGGCTCTTAACTCAAAAGATTGCTATGAAGTCTAATAGAAATAATGCATGACAAACCCTGCCTAAGCAAGTGTTAGCCACCAATGTTACCAGGAACAGCTTGCCCTCTCATTTCTCAAGATTTCACTACATCACCGTATTCTTTCTATAAGGGCAAGCTTGGTATCTGTTACCAGGTACAAGCAGCAGATCCCTTGGAGATAATGATTTTCCTGTCATGGTGACACATTTCTAAATGCTGGAGTCAATTTCTTCAGCATTAATTCTTGTCCCACATATTTGTCCATTATTTGACTGGAGCAAAGCTACCTTTAAGTTTAAGACATTCACCACAATCAAAGCAGAGAGCTTGTTCTATTATTACATGAGTACTATTTCAAAAATTCCAAGATGCACATTATGTTTACATAGTACCAACTGATGAAATCTGATAATCCTTAGAGTTGATGGAGTATTTCAATCCACATCAGCCAAGCAGCAGGCCAGAAGTTACTTGTGGGGTAGGTTGTTACTGCTTGATGTGGGCAATTTGGTCATAGCTATTCATAGTATCATCACTTTGACTTTGTATTACACACATCTTTGGTACTAAATGTGGTCAGCTTAGCTGCCATTTAAAATGTCCTTGAAAAGAATACACAATGACTGAGGCTTAAAACAAAAGATATTGTATATTCAGAAAGTTATGGAATTGAGGAGCATGATGTATATTAGGATTCTATGTCTAGCTATATTTAAAATAAAATTTCTACATAAGAAAGCACAGTGTCAGAATTGGACTGCATTTTTTTCTTCAGTAATACATAAAATAATGACGCTATAATAGATGGCAACTTAAATTCTTTTGTTGTTGTTGTTGTTATGGAGTCTCACTCTGTTACCTAAGCGGGAGTACTGTGGCAAGATCTCGGCTAACTGCAACCTCCACGTGGGTTCAAGCAATTCTCATGCCTCAGGTTCCTGAGTATCTGGGATTACTGGCGTGAGCCACTATGCCCAGCTAATTTTTTTCTTTTTAAGTAGAGATGGGGCTTTGTCACGTTGGCCAGGCTGCTTTTGAACTCCTGACATCAGGTGATCTGCCCTCCTCAACCTCCCAAAGTGCTGAGATTACAGGTGAGTTACCATGCCTGGCTTCACTTAAATTCAAATAAAGATAGTAGTTCACATAAAGAAATATGTGGGCCTGTTTTCTCCCAGGGTTTCCTGTTTCATGCAAGCCAGTGATCCCTAAATGCAGTATGTACTAATGACAAAGCATGTATCAGAGATAATACTATGTAATGTTTTTCTTCCATCAGAAGCCAAAGCTTTTTACTTTATTCAAAGTAAAGACCTCTCAGTATTATTTAAAGGGGTTATACTTTTGCTTGTAGTTCCTAGATTTTTTCTGCTATTATGAACAAAATAATTCAGTGATTAAACTGGATTCTATTTTCATACAGAATTCTTTACAAGTGGACCCTGCCACTTAATAGAGAAGATAATTTCCTGAAGAAGAATGTATTTTCTCATAGAAAAGATGTACTTGTTATGGGTTAAAAACTTTATCTAGTCCTTAAATATCTATCAAAGTCATCTTGTAGATGTAGTGATAATATCAAATCTCTAGTGCTGAAATAATATCAATTTATACCTATGTGGTTAAAAAAATATATCCTAAAAGAAACAAGAGGACAGCCCTACCTCTGGCTGCTATCACTGACAGGGGAGAGCACAGCAGGGCCACCCAGAGATTTGCATCAGAATCCTAGTTGTACCAAGAATCCAGAGACAAGGATCAGGAAAGTTGGGTCATCAAGGAGCAAAGTGGGAGTTTTAAGGGAGAAGTAGAGAGGTGTTTTCATTGGAAAACCATTATATTACGGAAGAAACCAATAGTTCCAAAAGATAAATCTTAAAGACTAAAGCAGCTCCAGGAGATGGGACAATGACTCTGACTTCCATACCCTGGAGAATTCCCTTCACACTCCCATCTCAAAAAACTTCCCCTAAATCTTTAACTGAGAAATCACTTTTAACAGTAGAAGTACTGCCGATCATTCTATGAACAATAGATATTTGGGGATGAGACCAATGGGGGTACTACAATCTCATGCCCCCATCTCATACTCACTCTTGGACATAATCTCCTTGAGCAAAATGTCAGATGGGCTCAATGTTAGTTGTTCAAGATTTTCTCTCTCTTTCTTCCCCACTCTTTAAACTTTTTTCACTCCCCCCCGTTTCATTCTTGTTGCCCGGGCTGGAGTGCAATGGCGCGATCTTGGCTCACCGCAACCTTTTCCCGTGAGTTGTTTAGTTGAATTTCCACAGTTAAATGTAACTTCACCGTAACCCAATTGAGGCAGTATTTCTAAACCAGAGCCCTGGCGACATCACAGGAAAATGCACAGCATACTTGCAGAACCACTAATAGTTTTGTTTCCTGACACATAGGGGATTAATGAGGTATTTATAGAGAAAACATTGAAATGATCTACCATTCATGGAATTGTGTTTTTGAGGAAATATTAGTTAAGCCTCAAAACACATATAGCCAAGTTTTATAATTGACTGTTTTATTAAAAGTCAGATCTACCTGTGTGGGAACTGTGCACTGGGGGAAGCTCATTTGTGTCTCCTGACTTCACATTCAGGTATGTCTGAAAACAGATTCAATTTTCTGAATTCCCTACGTTTGTATCTGGCCCTTTCTCTCATGCTAAAATTTTGTCTTTCCTCCTTCCTATTTTTTTGTATTACCCAATACCTAATGAAAAGTTTTGGAATATCTTTGATCTTGCATATAATCGATTTTTAAATTTTAATTATTGATTAAATAAATTAATGCATCAGTGAATGAATGAACGAACAATGCCCAGAAAAGTTGATTTTTTTTTTTTTTTAGCAAATTTAAAACTTACTCTTTTAGCTCCAAACAGTGAGGGGCAGCATTGTAACAAATCATTCTTGTGATTAGTAGGTAACATTTCTTCTCTCTTTGTTTCTTGGAGATATAGTCACCTCCCTCCCCTTAGCCCCCAAGATCTCCAAGACCTCTCCTTTCTTAAAGCTGTGTTTCCAGGAAATTGAAAAGCCAGGCCCCCATCCTGATTAACCCATTTCCCTTGCCTTTGGATAAACATGATGTTGCATCTTTCTCTAGAAAAACAGACTGCATGCATGCCTAAATTTGTCTAAATCAATCTCTGTTTCTGTCTCTCTCTGTCCTCTCTGCCTTCTGTTTTTCTCTAATTCGTCAGTAAGATATCTAATCCTTCTTTAGACTTCTCAACTGTAGCCTCATTATCTCTTAATGATTAAACTCCATACTACTGCAGCAACTTCTCCCGGAATTCTGCAGATCCTCTAAATCTCTTTGCAACATTTCAAAATTCGTTTACATAATATTCTATGAACTTGCCTTTCTGCCATTAGGGCATGGTAAACCTTTGCCATTCATTTGACTGCTTCTTTCCATTCAACTGTTTTTCTTTGCCTGTGAGATGCCAAACTCTGAAGAACAGGGCACTGCCAAGGGATGGCTGGCTGTTGTACAGTTATCAAGAAACACACAAAACTCCCCTTTAGGTTTTAAGGGCAGAGGACAATGGTTGAAATAAACTGACATGTATTAAATGTCTATTTTGTAATAAACACATACATACACACAATTTGATTTTATCATCATAACAAACCTATACTTTTGATACTATTATTCCCTTTTATAGAAGATAAAATGAAGCCTTGAGAGATGCCTCACACAGAGGGGCAGATCCCAGTCTTGAAAGAGAAGGATTCGATCTCAAACCTCTCCATTCTGAAGGCCATAAGTTTTTACTTTACCTTGCTTCCTGTTAAAATAAAACTTTACCTAAAATACATATATCACTATCTAGTTTCAGAACTTTTTCTTTGGTGGGGGAGGCCAAATGGAATCTCTCTCTACCCATTTAGCAGTAATTTCTCATAATGGTGATAGTTGCACAACGTTAAGAATATACTTAACCACTAAATGTACAAATTAAAATGGTTAAAAAGGTAAATTTTATGTTTTTATATTTTATTACAATAAAAACACACAAACTTATACACAAATTTCAAGTCTTCCTTTTCCCACTTTTTCTCATAACTTCCTTTCTTTAAAGGTTATGTCAATAGTTACAGAGACCAGGATGAAATACTTAAGCTGGTTTCATTAAGTTAAAATATTGTGTACTGATTTCTCTTTATTATCTGCATTATGACTTTACTTGGTTAAATATAGATTTTTATGTTACAGGCACAGAGATAATATTATCACTTATCAAAAGCTACACCTCACAAGGGGACTGCAATGGATTTTAAAACCCTAAAGTTTCCCACTATTAGAATGTCCTTCCTCAGAGAGAAATGCACTGTTTGCAGAAAGAATTTCCTGGTATTTTATTTGGTGTGTTTGATACAGAATGAATCTTGGGGCCTTTGCTTGATCTTCTATTTGACAAGCCCTTGACATAATGTTGATGACTTCCAAATCTCTTTTCCAGCCCACAACCCCCTCCTGAGCCGTTGACCATATATCCGACTGCCTACTGGACATCACCATGATATCCCTCAGACACCTGATATTTACCCTGTCCAAAGCTTTACTCATTTTTTATACTCTCAGACCCGCTGCCACTTCTGTATTTTTGATATCGCTAAAAGATGTAACTATGCACTCCACTGTTCGAACAAGAAATCTAGGCATCATTCTCCAATTTTCCTTCTCCACCCACATCTTATCCATCAGTATGTTCTTTAGAGCCTATGAGAGTCTCCGTCAAGGCCCATTTCAAAGGATCGGCTTACACACACCCCCAAATGCATGCACAGCAAAGTCTTCCATTTTGATTGCCTAGTATGATGCATTCAGATAGCGATTTTCTCTGGTAAATTGATATGTGTGGCCACAGAACTCGCCTTGAATCTCAACCAAAAGGAAAGTTAAGAAGATAAATCAATATCAACAAAAGATAAAGAATAATGCATCATTTCCTCGGGCCTTTACTACAATATTTTAAGTCTCTGATTTTTTTGTTGCTGTTCTTGTGATATCAAACGATGTTAAAATGTCAGCAGCCAATCTGGTATTCTTTATGCCTAAGCTCAGGCCTAGATACACAGCTTCTCCTCAGCTATCTTGCTCATCACTTCTTGGAAAAGTAGTAGTATGGGGCGGGGGAGGGAGAGCATCAGGAAGAACAGCTAATAAATGCTGAGCTTCATACCTGGGTGATGAGTTGATCTGTACAGCAAACCACAATGGCACAGGTTTACCTGTGTAACAAACCTGCGCATCCTGCACATGTACCTTGAAACTTAAAAGCTGAAGAAAAAAAATAGAAAAGGAATTGCAGACAATGTGAGAAATTATTTTAAAATACAAGTATGTTTACCTGATATCACATTTTCTCCTACCTATAGGACAGTGAGATATTCCCCTCCTTCTTTTAGGCAAGATACTCAGAAAATTTAGATTGCCACAACAGAAAAATCTTGTTTCTTATATTGCAAAATCTGGTTTCTTATATTGCAAAATCTGTGGCCTAGTTCTAAGAACAGAATATTTATAAGAATACAAGATAATATTCCCCACACTTGTAAATGATTCTTGTGAACTTCTAACTTGAAGTTGGACATATAAAATAGCCTTTTCTTTATTGTCTAATGGAAACCAAAACAATAAAGAGAATAATAACACACAGTCTTCCAAAAATGTTGACCGTTGTGGAAAGGATGTCAAAAGAAATGAAGAAATAAGAGTTTATAATTAATCCTTCAGTCTTCTACCTGTTTCCATCTACTGGTTACTCACAAAAGACAAAAGTAGCCACGTGGAATGTCTTGATTTTTAGGGAACATGTCTGTTAATATGAGGCACAGATCTAGCCTTTCATTCAATAAACTTGGTAAAAATAATGGCTTCAGAAAATGAATTGCTTCATTCAGAAATATGTAATCAAAAAAGGACAATCATGGGATGAAAAATGACATGAGAAACAATAAGTAAAGCTAAAGTGCATAGGAAGCATAGTCACCATAACAATATTAAGAATAACAGCACAGAGAGTCCTAAACAAGTATGTCTCTGTGCAATTTCAAATTTATTTTAAAAGTCAATAAAATCAAGCAGATATAGGCAGACACAGAAACTTAGGACAAGATGGCAAAACTAGAATAGAATATGATAAAAGATATAGGAAAAGAAACAGAAGGACAAGAACAATCACAGATATGAAGGCAAAATTATTAATAATAATAGGAGAATATGCATTGCTTAAAAAGGGCATTAAAATGAAATGGATCTAAATAACTGTTCTTTAAACCATTATGAAAAAATGAAAACAGGCAAGGGAGATACCAAAAATGCATGAATTGGACAATTAAAAATGTTTTTTAATTAAATTTGTCTTGGACTTTATTATTTAAGAAAACTTTCCAGACAGGGATGGAGCAAGGTAATGGAATAGAAAGCTCCTCTGCAAGGACACCAAGTTGACCACTATCTACACAGAATAAAACACCTTCATTAAGAACCAAAAATCAGGTGAATTCTCATAGCACCTGGATTTAACTTCAAATCGCTGCAAGAGGCAGTGAAGTAAAAGAAAAAACAGTCCTGAATCTCTAATATCACCCCGCCCTCCCCAGGTTGGTGTGGTACAGAGAGCCTCTCTGGGCCCTGGGGGAGGGAGAACACAGCAATTGTGAGGCAATGAACTCAGTGCTGTCCTAATAGAGCAGGAAGGAAAACCAGACCAAACGGATCTGATGCCTGTCCCTGGAGGGAGCATTGAAACCAGCCTTAGCCGGAGGGGAATTGCTGATACCAGTGGCCAGAACAATAGTACCTGCAAACCTTGCCACCCAGGGCTACAGCACTCTCTGTCACCAAGAAAACTTGAAATGCAGTCTTGGCCACGAGGACTGCAACTCTTAGGCGAGGCCTGGTGCTGAACCAGGTCCAGAGACAGTGGGCTGGTGGGACACGTGACATACTGGGATACCAGCTGGGGCAGCCAAGGGAGTGCTGGCATTGCCCCTCCCCTACCCCAGGCTGCAAAGCTCGTGGCTCCAAAAGAGACCCCATCTTTCGCCTTAAGGAGAGGAGATGGAAGAGAGGAGAGGATTTTGTCTTGCATCTTGGATACCAGCTCAGCCACAGCAAGATAGGGCACTGATCAGAGTTGTGAGGCCCGTGTTTCAGACTCTAGCTCCCAGACATTTCTAGACACACCCTGGGCCAGAAGGGAACCCACTGCCTTGAAAGAAAGGACCCGGTGCTGGCAGCATTCACCATCTGAAAACTGAAGAACCCCTGGGCCCTGAATAACCAGCAGCAAAACCCAGGTCCTATATTGAGGGCCTTGACTGAGCCTCTGAAATTTGCTGGCTTCAGGTGAGACTCAGCACTTTTATTTCCAGTCTAGCTGGTGGGAACAGGCATTAGTCTTTGCTCTCTTAGTATGACAGGTACAACTCCCTCTAATTTATTTCAGGGGATTCTTTTCCCAGTCTTGAATAGTCTTCTCATATGAATGTATTATATAACCCAGTACTTTGTTGAATATAGAAATTGTCTGTGGAAACTTGTGCAGTTCTACAGAGCTTTGCTCTGTGTCGCCTTATTATACTGTGTTCAGTGAGCTTTAGCCATTATAGTTTTCTTAGACTGAATTTCATCTCTGCTTAATATTTCTTCCAGGTATACCTGGCTTCACAGTCCCTCATTATGGCATGGAAATACTCTCAAAGCATTAAGAATGGGCAATAAGAGGACTCATTTATTTATTTTCCATCTCCTAGTGACCACTGCACTTCATTTTCTGATGTCTAGTGTCTAAAAAAGCATTTTCACTTATGTAAATTGTTCCTGAGTTTTGAAGAAAGGGATAATTGAGTTTGATAGACAGTATAAATAAATATATTTAGGATTCATAAGTACACTTAGGAATCAAAAGATATTTAAATCTGATAAAACAAGAATTGGGTATGCGTAAATTTAAGAACAAAATGATAAACATTAAGAAGATTGATGAAATTAATATGGTAAAAGTGATTGATTAAAGGTAAAAAGAAACAGGAAGAAAGAGAAAACATTAATTTGTATTTATTTGTAGATGATATACTCTTAAAAAATAGAGTTTGGGCTGCTATATAAAAATATAATAATATACCAGAACAGTATACCAAACTTCCTTTTTTTTTGAGAGTCAGGTTCTCACTCTAATGCGCAGGCTAGAGTGCACCGCTCACTGCAGCCTTAATCTCCTGGGCTCTAGTAGTTCTCCCACTTCAGCCTCCCCAGTAGCTGGGACTATAGGCACATGCCACCATGTCTGACTAATTTAAAAAGAAATATATTTTGTAGAGGTGAGGTCTCATTATGTTGCTTAGGCTGGTATTGAACTCCTTGGCTCAAGAATTCCACCTGCCTCAACCTCTCAAAATGCTGGGTTTACAGATGTGAGCCACGGTGTGTGGCCAAAACTTTCCATTGTCAAAATAGTAACACAAATCCGAAAATAAAATGCAAACTGACATTACTGAACTAAGAGCAAACATATCTAATATCATTAAATGTAAATATGACAGATTTCTGTATAAAGTAAAATGATTTATATTAAATCACAAAGCAAAACTTCAATTTGAAGTCATGTAAAATAGATACATATAAAACAATTTGCCTTAGAATCAAATAAAATATAAAATTTGACCATAGGATACAGACAACTACATACAAAATTTAATAAAGAAGGTTTGCAGCCTTAACAGTAGGAAAAGCTGATTTGACTCAAAGATTGTTAAAGAAAACATAAGTTATTATTAGCATCAAAAATTGAAAAAAAAGTTATTCTATATATGTATGTATATATATGATTATATAAAATAATATACATGTTTAAAGAAAAATATAAACAGAAAAAAATGATACATTAGTTTGTAAACATATAAAGATATAGAAAACAAAGTAACATATTTAACAACTTATATAAGAGTTAAATATACGTATATAATAATTTTTACTCTAGAAGCACAGAATACACTTTATTTTCTTTTTTGTCATCCAAATTTTTAAAGACACTTCTTCCAAAAAAATGGGATACATGTGCAGAACATGCAGGTTTACTACATAGGTATACATGTGCCATGGCGGTTTGCTGTACCTATTGACCTCTCCTCTAAGTTCCCTCCCCTCAACCACCATCCCCCAACAGGCCCTGATGTGTGTTGTTCCCCTCTCTGTGTCCATGTGTTCTCATTGTTCAACTCCCACTTATGAATGAGAACATGAGTTATTTGCTTTTCTGTCCCTGTGTTAGTTTGCTTATGATGATGACTTCCAGCTTCATCCATGTGCCTGCAAAGGATATGATCTCTTTCCTTTTTAATGGCTGCATAGTATTCCATGGTGTATATGTACCACCTTTTATTTATCCAGTCTATCACTGATGGGCATTTGGGTTGGTTCCATGTCTTTGCTATTGTAAATAGTGCTGCAATAAACATATGAGAATACACTTTATTTTCAAGAGTTCGGGACACATTTACAATAATTGGCCACATTTTGGACAACAAAGTAAATGTCAATAAATTAAATGAAATAAAAGGGGATACATGAAAGTTTCTGATCACAATTTAATAAAACTAAAAATTATAAGAAAACTAGAATAAAATGAAGCCAGCATTAGAATTACAGGAAATGTATGTATGTATATTAAGTCTCATATCAGAGAGGATATTTCAACTGTATTTTTAAAATATATATTAAAAAGTTGTGATATTCTGTTTCCAGTATGACCAAGAAAGTTCCTATCACACCAACTCTCTTATAAATAACAACTACAAATTCTGGAAAAAAGTGACATATCTACCTGAAGGCAATAGAGAGTGAACAATATCTGCAGTCACTGGAGGAGAGTTGGAACTTGAAAGAAGAAAATGAAACTGAATGAAATTCCATGATTTATTTTTTACAGAATGTAGCTTGAGAGTAGGCCATAGTCAATGCTTTGTAGGATGATTCAGACTGTGAAGAAAATGTGTAGTCTTACTGACTTGAAAAACCAGAGTGTGAAGCAAATATTGCCACTAGCAAATAAAGAGTAAGTCCTAGAAAACAGAGAGTAAGAGTTAAAGAGCCCCACATCCTGTGATAAAGTCTTCCCCCCAAAAAGCCCACTGGGATTGAGTAAACATCAGAAGTATGATGACAAAAGAAATGGTAAGAAAATTTGAAGATTTTAAATAAAAATTATCCAACTTGAAGAACAGTCTAAAAGATAAAAGATTAGATACCTAGAAACATAGCTTCATGTAATTGTGAAACAATATAAAAAGATGTAACATATCAGTAATTGGAGTACCAGAAAAGAAAAAAGAGAAAACGTGGCAAGAAAAAATGGCCAAAAAGTTTACAAATTTGGTGAAAAGCATAAATTTACAAATTTGAAAAGGTTAATGAATACAAAGCAGGATTAATAAGATGAATAACTATTGGTATAGGCAGTAATACTAACATTGTAATGTAACTATTTTATTTATGTAAACATAATATGCCAATTTTAGTGCAAAATTTTGTGGGGAGATAAATGGTCATGCATGGTTGCAGTTTTCCCCTGTTTACTTGAAGTGGTTCAATATTAGGTTTAAATAAACTGTAAAAGGTTAACCCATATTATTGCCTATGGCAAGCATTAGAAAAATAATGCAAAAAGGTGTGGCTAAAATATAATAAATAACTTAAAATGAAATTTTGAGAGTCAAACAATTCAAAAGGCAGCCAAGAGTAAACAGGGAAAGGGAAATCTAAGAAACCAAAGAATAAAATTAATATTATTAGTTTATGTTAAACGTTTTATTATTGTTTAATTATTTTCCTATTAACATAAAATCATTAAAATAATATAAATATTACAATGTATGTGAACTATAAAATAATTAAATATTATTAATTTTCATTTATTTTAAATGTTATCTATAATGTTTAAATGTCATTTAAATGTTACAAAAATTAAATGCAGAGATTGTCAAATGGTCGCAAAAAGCATTATTTGCCTGCATACTGTGTACAAGAAATATGTTAACTATAAAAGCAAATATAGGTAGAAAATAAATGATAAACAGAAGACATAGCATGTGGACAATCAGCATAAAAAGGCTGAAATAATTATATTAATATCAGATAAAATAGACCTTAAGACAAAGTTAGCTGACAGAGATAAAAAAAGAATATTTTATAATGATAAAAATGTAAATTCAAGTACAAAACATACAAATTATATTTGTAAAACCACATGAAGCAAAATTGATGGAATTAAAGATAGAAATAGCCGATTCTAAAGTCACTTTTGAAAATCTCAACATTTAGAAATTTCTAACCTAAAAATTTCTAAAAGTTACTTTAATAAGTCAATTTAATAGTGTCACAGAACATAAGGTTAATATACAAAAATAAATATATTTATATACTAAAAGCAAAGGAATCAAATATAAAAGAAAAATATATATTCCCTTAAAATATCACCAACAAGCTAAATTAAGAGATGCATTTAACAAAACTTATCTAAAAACCATACACTGCAAATTACAAAAATGCTACTGAGAAAGATTGAAAAACAGGAAAGTAATGAAATGACCTACTGTTTAGAAACTCAGTATTTATAAGACGAGGATTACTCCGAAATTGTTTTATAAGCCTCATGCAATTCCAAACTATATTTATAACAAGTTTTTATTGTAGCAATTGGTTAATTCTAAAATTAATATTTATATAAAATGGCCCAAATATTAAAATAATCTTAAGAAAAAATGAAGTTGAAAGACTTACACTACCTGACTTCAAGATTTACAATAAATCTACAGTAATCAAAAGAGAGTGATAGTTACATAGGGTAAAAATCTAGAATAATTGAGCATAAGAGAGATCCCAAAAATAGACTTAAAATTTTATGTGATTTTTGATAAATATGCCAAAGCAATCCAATAGGAGAATAAAAATATTTTCAACAAATGGTACTATAACATTTGGATATGTATAAAAAATCACTTCAATCTTTACCTCACAGTACACATAAAAATTACTTGAAGACATATACAAAAACTAAATATATTAGCTGTCAATAAAGTTTTTATAATGAAAAATAAAAGTAGAAGGCTATATTTATGACTCAGAGGCATGAAATCTCAACTTATAAATAGCAAAATAAAAACACATTAAAAACAATAAACTACACTTCATTATAAGGGAAAAATCTGATTACAAAAGGACACAAGAAAACAAACAGATATGCTACAGGCTAGGAGAAAATATTCACAAATATATCTGACAAAAGACTGGTATATAGCATTTATATATAGTTGATACTACTCAATATTATAAAGACAAAACCCTCATTTTAATAATGGGTAAAATATTTGAACAGAGAGTTCACAAAGCAAGATACATGAGAAACAGGGATCACATGAAAAATTCTCAGTATTATTATTTATCATGGAAATGCAAATAAGACCACAATGAAATCCACTATATATTCATCAGAATATTTAACATTAAAAATGCTGAGAATACGAAATGATGGTGAAAATCTGAAGGAAACAGAATTTTCATATTTTTGAGGTAGAGGTGTAAAAATGTTAAAAAAAAAAAGACAACTTACACACTAGAAATGTCAAAAAGAACAAATCACACATTCTAGCAAATGTTAATGTGGCACAACGGCAGCTTTCATCCATTTTTGGTGGGTTTGTCACTTGGTATAAACAGCTTGGAAAGCTGAAGCTGAATTTATGCGTGTTCTATGATCTAGTGATTTATATCCTAGGAATAGGCATATATGTCCAGGAAAAGACGTGTATAAAAATTCACAGAGTAACAATATTGATAATCATCAAAAAATGGAAACAACAAATTCCTACAAGAGAAGGAAAAAATTGTAAAAAATACAGCAATAAAAATTAATGAATTAGAACTATACACAGCTTCATAGAGAGATCTAAAAAAGATGATGCTGAATAAAATATGTTAGAAAAAACATACATTATAATTCCATTTATAAGGTTTAAAAAGAAAATAGTGCACAGGAGGTTTTTGGATAGCAAGTAATGTTATTTTTCCTTTTAAAAGATTATTGAGGAATAATTTACATATAAAACATTGCACATATTTAATATATTCATTTTTATCACTGTATACATGCATACATTCATACCATCATCTTTAGGAATGTCCTTTTTTTTTGTAAGAACACTTAACGTGAGATCTAAACCCTTAAAATATTTTAATATACACAATACTGTATTGTTAATTATAGATACTGTGTCATACAACAGAACTCTATTTCTTGATCTGATGGATTGTTAAACAAATGCGGTAAATTGTCAAGCTGCATACTTATGCTTTGTGCCCTTTTCTGAAGATAGGTTTTACTTCAATAAAATTTTACTTTAAAACAGAACCATTGGGAGTAATGTCAGCAAAGTGGTAGATTAGACGGCCCCAAGCTCTCATCCTTCCACAAGGACATTGATCAACAAGCAGAAACTCACAATGAATTTTGTCAGAACTCTTGAAACAATTGAAAGTTTACAAGGAAGTAAGGGCTGAAATAAGTTAAAGGCAACTTGAAAATGACAGGCAAGCATTGTGAACCACAGTGGTTTTTTTTGTTTTGTTTTGTTTTGTTTTTTTTGTTTTTTTTTGAGACGGAGTCTCGCTCTGTCGCTCAGGCTGGAGTGCAGTGGCGCGATCTCTGGTCACTCCAAGCTCCACCTACCAGGTTCAGGCCATTCTCCTGCCTCAGCTTCCTGAGTAGCCGGGACTACAGGCACCCGCCACCACGCCCGGCTTTTTTTTTTTTTTTTTTTTTTTTTTTTTTGTATTTTTAGTAGAGACAGGGTTTCACCGTGTTACCAGGATGGTCTGGATCTCCTGACCTCGTGATCCGCCGGCCTCTGTCCCCAAAGTGCTGGTATTACAGGCTTGAGCCACCTCGCCCAGCTGAACCACAGCATTTTAACTCACCTCTGTCCCATTCCCCTTTTCATGTGGCAGATCTTAAAGCAGCAGCAGTAAAGTGTGGATCCTGGTCACTGAGCCCAGAGGCAGCAGGGCAGATCTTATTCTCAAATTATTATGTGTCTCTTGTAAAAACTGGTATGAGATGTTTACCTTTGTTTTACTTAACTTGGAACTCAGTATAGAAAAGTGGTAGTTGTTGCTCAGAAAAACTGTAAGGTAAACTAACTACCTGCAGATGCCTAGGCTAAAAGATTACAGTTGAGACATATATTAAGCCATCTAAAGCCCTGGAAGAAAAGCTGGGGAGAGTCTTTGAGGAATTAGGATATTCAAAAGTAGCCATGTATATGACGGAGTTTAGAAAGCAACATGCATGCCCAGGCAGGGCACAGCTCAACCTAAAAAGACCCAAAGCTTTCTCCTTGAGGTGGTCTCTCGGTTCGATGCAAGCCTGGCTGCATGTTAGAGTGCCCCAGAATAGGGCCAATCTGCAAAGACTGGAAGAAGTATTTGGTTTTCTGGTGTTCAAGGAAATTTCTGGCAATATATTAACTGAACACCAGATAAAGATGTAGTGACATCAGTGACTACACACAAGAAGGCATACTATATTTGCAAAAATAGTTTGGAAAATTTATTAAACAAATGGACTACTATAGTCTTCAACAATCAATGAAACAGCAAAATCTGGGGAGGGTAGAGAATCTGATTTCCAGAGTTACCATATTATATTATTCAAAAATCCAGTATTCAACCAAAAAAAAGACAAGGTATGCCAAAAAGTACGAAAGTATGACCCATTAAATGGAACAAAATAAATATACAGAAACTATCCCTGAAGAAACTCAGACATTGAGCTTAACAAAGACCTTAAATCAACTATTACAAATATGTTCAAAAAGCTGGAGAAAATATGAACAAGGAACTAAGGAAAATCTAAAAAATGAACAAAATAAAAATATCAATAAAAAGATAGACAAAAATTAAATTAATTCTGGAACTGAAAAGTATAAAACACAAAATTTACTGAAGGAGTTGGACACAGATTGGAGCAGGCAGAAGTAACAATTTGTAAATTTGAAAACAAGGCAGGCGGAGCATGGTGGCTCACGTCTGTAATCCCAGCACTTTGGGAGGCCGAGGTGGGTGGATCATTGGAGGTCAGGGGTTTGAGACCAGCCTGGTCAGGATAGTGAAACCCCATCTCTACTAAAAATATTAAAAAAAAATTAGATGGGGGTGGTGGTTCATGCCCATAGTCCCAGCTACCTGGGAGGCTGAGGCAGGAAAATGGCTTGAACCTGAGAGGCAGAGGTTGCAGTGAGCCAAGATTGCACCAGTGCACTCCAGCCTGGGTGACAGAGCAAGACTCCGTCACAAAAAAAAAAAAAAAAAGAAAGAAAAACAAGATAATTAAAATTATTGAGTCTGAGGAGCAGAAAGAGAAAAAAGAGTGGGAAAATGGTAAACAGAGCCTAAGAAATCTATGGGACACCACAAAGTAGACCAACACTTACATTATTAGAAAGGGAAACAAGTAGAAAGAATCTTCGAAGAAATAATGGCTAGAAACATACCAAATTTGATGAAAGACATGGATCTACAGATCCTAGAAGCTCAATGGACTCCAAGCAGGATAAACTAAAGGAGACCTACATTAAGGTCCATTATAATCAAACTGGCTAAATCCAAAGACAGAAAGATCTTAAAAGTAGCAAGACAAAAAGAAGCCACTTATTATACACAACACATAGTAATTTCTCATCAGTAAACAATTTCTCATCAGTAGTCATAGATATAGTAGGTAATGAATAACATATTTAAATTGTTGAAAGAAAAAAATGTTGTCAACAAGCAATTCTATATTAGGGAAAAATGAAGGCGTAATCAAGACATTCCTAGATTTAAAAAAAAAAAAAAAAAAAGAGCAAGTTCTTCACCACCAAACCTGCCCTATAAGAAATCCTAAAGTGAGCCCTTCAGATTAAAATGAAGGGATACCAGCCAGTAACTCAAAGCCATATGAAGTATAAAGATCTCCAGTAAAAGTAAATATATGGACAAATAGAAAAACCAGTATTACTCTACTTTTGTTTACAACTTTACTTTTTATTTTCTATGTGACTTAAATCCAGAAAAATAATGATAAATCTATCTTATTAGACATACAATATATAGTCAGGTATCACTTAACAATGAGGATACATTCTGAGAATTGTGTTAGGTGATTTTGTTATTGTGCAACATCATAGTATACTTACACAAACCTGTATGCTATAGCCTACTACATCATACCCCTGGTAAGTAGGATAGCCTATGGTTCCTAAGCTACAAACCTGTGTAGCTCATTAGTGTACTGAATACTGCAGGCAATTGTAACACAGTGGTAAATATTTGTGTATCTAAACCTATCTAAACGTAGAAAAAATACAGTAAAAATACAGAATGAAAAAAATGGAACATCTGTGTATAGTACTTAACCATAAATGGCACCTACAGGACTGGAACTTGTTTTGGATGAGTCAGTGAGTGAGTGGTGAGTGAATGTGAAGATCTAGGGCATTACTGTATACTATTATAAACTTAGGCTAAATTAAATGTATAAGAAAATATTTTACTTTTTCTCAACAGTAAATTAACCTTAGCTTATTGTAATAATTTTACTTTACAAATGTTTTAATTTTTTAAACTTTTTGAGTCATTTGTAATAACACAGCTTTAAACACATTGTACAGCTGTACAAAAATATTTCTTTATTTACATCTTTATAAACTTTTTCTATTTAAAAATGTTTTATTTTTACCTTTTAAACTTTTTTTTTTCCAAAAACCTAAGTGATAAACACACACATTAGCCTTGGCCTACATAGGATAAGGATCATTAATATCACCTTCTTCCATCTCCACATCTTGTCTCACTAGAAGTTCTTCAGGGGCAACAACAGGCATGGAGCTATCATCTCCTATAATAGCAATGCTTTCTTCTAAAATACCTCCTGAAGGACTGCCTGAGGCTGTTTTACAGAGAAGTTTGTGGGGTTTTTTAAATAAGTAGAAGGAGTATATTCTAAAACATTTACCCAAAGAAGAATATACAAATGGGCAATAGTCACAAGAAATGATACTAAACATCAACAGTCATTAGAGAAACAAATCAAAACCACAATGATATATCACTTCACACCTACTAGGATCACTATAATCAGACAAAATAGGAAATGACAAATGCCGATGAGAATGTGGAGAAATTGGAACATTTGTACATTGCTGGTGGGAACGTAAAAAGCTGCATCTGGTTGGGACATAGTTTGGTGGTTCCTCAAAAAACTAAATATACAATTACCATATGACTGAGTAATTCCAGTCCTAGGTATACACCCCAAAGAACTGAAAACAGAAATTCAAAGTAATGTTTGTATGACCATGTTCATTACAATGTTTACTACAAAGCCAAGAGGTGAGAAAAACCCAAGTGCCCATCATCAGATGAATGAATAAACTAAATGTGGTATATATACACAATGAAATATTATTCATGGCAAAAACAAATGAAGTTTCAATATATTCTACAACATGAATGGACCTTGAAAACATTATGGTAAGTGAAATAAGCTAGATAGACAGAGAGACAAACAGAAAAAGTGAGGGAGGGAGGGAGGAAAAAAGGAAGAGGAAGAGAGAAAGAAGAGAGATAAGTTTAACAAGTAATTGTAAATTATGTAATAGTGGTTTTAAACTACAAAGCTTAAAAAGGGATTATTTGTCCCAGAGGCTTTTTGGAAATGTGTTGCCATAACAGCTTAGAATGCTGACTATATGTAGCAATCCTGTACAATGTAGAACTTCCCACCCAAAAGTTCAGTAAGTCTCCTCTAAGTAAAAAGGAAATACTCTTAGAGACATGAAAGGGAGAAATAGAAAATGATATTATAATCTAAAATAGAACATTCAGCATCATAAAGATGGCAGTTTTCTCCATTATTTCATATCTTTAATATATTTCAAATTTTATACAGATAGATGGGTGGATAGATCAGTATATATACAAGTATATATATAAATTATTCAATATCCATATATATCAATATGTACATTAACCAAAATATATATCAATACATATACAACAAAAATTGGCATCAAAAATATGTATCAATGCAAATGCAAAAATAATCAAGAGATATTTTGTATATATTATATATTATTTTAAAATTATAGACCTCAAATATTATTTATGTGTTATTTTGCTTTCACGATTGTGTAACCATAAAAGCAAACATTAAAGTCCACATTGAAAAATAAAAAATCAAGAATAATCCTGAAAATTCTGAGATCTCATGCAATTAGTAAGAACCAACTCAAGCAGATACTGATACGTGCTGTAAAGTCAGCAAAACACTGTGGCACTGGCACATCAATAGACAAACAATGAAAGGAAAAAAAGATAGAAGTGCCAAAAAATTCCCTGGGGAATGTAGTGTGTGATGCAGATTGAATTTCAAATCACTGAGAAAATTATATTTAATTAATTGTATTAGTAAAACCAGGTAGCTACCTGGAAAAAAAATGAAATTGAATTCATATCTCATATGTTATAAGGAAAATAAATTGCAGTTAGATAAAAAATTTAAATGGAAAAAACATAACAGGAGTGGAAAATAAAACAATAGAACAATGGGGACTTACAAAATATCTTTGAATGGGAAAGATATTCAACGTATGGCACAAAAAAAATATAGCTTTTGTCTATCTGGTAAAGAAAAACTAAATTTTAATATAGTGTGGTGAAAACATGGTAAAATAATTAGAAAGTATGGTCCCAAATCTAGAAGCCATGAAAGATTAATAACATGAAAACAAACAGGTTAAAAATGTCTTTAGGGAAAGAAATACAATACATGAAGCCAAAACCACATTTTTTAAAATGTGCAAAATATTTGCAATAAAGTCACAAGTTCTAATTGCTCTTATATATAAAGAACAACAAGTTAATAAAATCAATAAAGGAGATGAATGGTAAAAGTAATGTCAATTACCTTTAACATGTAAAATACTGTTTAGTCTCTAATAACAAGATGAATATAAATTTTAAAAGGTCACTAAGATAGCACTTTCTATTAAAAATTTTTGGGAGAACACAGCATCTAATAACCACTATGTTGGAGATTGTATCAGAAATGGACACTCCCACAAATACAAAAAAATTGTATACATATCACAGCATATTTACAATAATTTGTTAAATTCTAATTAGCCAAAATCTAAACATATATCACCAGGTGTCTTGTTTAATGGCTCCATGTGAAATAATATGCAGCTCTAATGCCAGAAAATGAGGAAGTTCTTTGTATGCTGATAGAAAACATTCCTCAAGATAAATGTAAGTTAAAAAAAAAAGTAAACTATATGCATGCATGTTAGAACTGTAGGGGGTAAAAGATGCATGTCGTGTGTGGCTGTGTATAAAGGATTCCTTGTATATATACACCTTATCCTACGAAGGATGCACTAGAAACTCTCATTGTTTGTCTCTGAGAGTCTTTCCTCCCATATTATCCAGTTCAAAGGTAGAATATATATTGCCTAGATTTAGGACAGAAGTTGGTTGTTCCTTTGCGGATACGAGGACTCCCAGTAATCTTTACAGCCACCACACTGCCTGTAGATCATCCAGAAGGTTGATAGCTTAAAAATATTTCATCATTGTTCAGTTCCCATCTGTTCCCCTACTGGACAAATCCTCCTTCAGCTTTCTGGGGCATTGTCACCATCTTGGAATGGGGTGTCTGATCCTAGACATCTAGAGGCACGTATGGAAGGAATATTCTTCCTCCCTGGTTAAACTGATACTGGACAGATCCAGTCTCCTATTTCAATAAGCATGAACAATACTGAAGAAAACACTCCTATTTTTCATGCTCAGAGTTGCTCATGAGTGAGTAGTCAGAGGCCATCTTGGTGAAAGTTGCTCATTTGTGTAGACCATAAAGTTCACCCAAACAAAGATGAGTAAGATTCAGAGTCAGGGATGATGAATCTATATATTTAGATTATATATATATATATTTATAATATGATATTTTATAATAATTTTATAATATAATATATAATATATATATCTTTTATAATAATATATATATTTATAAAATATATAAAACCTGGTCAGGTTCTAAATTCCCTTTTCTAGCTGTAGCCTGATGGATAGGCATCTATGGTAAGCAGCAGTAGCAAAATAGGTATGGCGCATGGCTATTTCATGACGGTGTTTTGAAACAGTCACATTCAGGAATTCATTTCTGCTTAATGCTATAAACTATTCCATAAGGTAATGTGTGGTTTTTTTCTCTCTTAGTAATATGTTTTCTATTATGTTTGGCAAATCTACAAAGAACAAAAGTAAAACTCCATGGAGTGGAAAGGAGGGAATGATCAGATATTAAACATTATCTGTAAATGATAACAGACAAAGTAATCATTTTATGATATTTGCTAAAATATAGTAGACAATAATGCTAAATTAATTTTTTTCTGCCACTGGGCTGTAAAGGGGCTATAAAGATCCACAGTTATATTATGCTTTGAGTCCTGCTCTCCGTTGTAAAAATGGATTTAAGCCACTGTCATCTGCCTACATAGCGCCAACATCCTCTGTTCTCGCTCCTGTCTGCTTGACTCCTACCATTCAATGCTTAACATTGCATCAATAAACATCTTTCTGAAAAACAAGTCTAATTATATGACTTCCCTTCTCCATACCTATCCATGTTTTCCCCCAAAGGAGGGTAACATGGTGTCTTAGCATGAAAGAAAAAGCTTTAGATTACCTGGTCCAACACAGAACTATCTACAGAGTTAGTGTTTAATAAAGACTTGCTCAATGGGCAATCAGTGGTTTCTACCAAAGAAAAGAAAAGGAAGCACAGTGATGGGAGTTAGCTCTTTCATTTCACCCATATTTTCTGAGGGTTGTCTTTGTGCAGGAGATGGGGTGGGGGAAGGAAAGATTTTCAAACCTAAACTATGTACTTTATCTACCATATTTCTTGCTCTAACCTTTAGGAACTGGAGACCCTAACAGGGAATACAAGGCTTGTATGGAAACTACCGTGTGGTTATTACTTGATAAATGTGTTAAGGGAGTTCAGCCAGAGATTCACTTTCAGCTGAGGGACTCAGAGGTTACAGACACTTGATCTGGGCTTTGATGAAGGAATAGGTGCGTGAGAAGAGGCAAATCTGCAGAGCCTAGGGAGAACCCTCTGGTATGGCAAGTTCAGCAAAGAGGCACACTTTTTCATACCCTTTGCCTATAATGTGGGGCATGAGTAGTAATGTTGGAACCCCAACATGACCAGGGTCCTTGGAGGGTCCTGATTGCTAGTAAATTAGAAGTTAAGCCTTCTCTGTAAAGATCCTTGAGGCCATGGATAATTAACTGCAAAGCCAGAACTCTGGGTGCTTTCCCTCGCAGCCTGCTCTCCTTACTTGTAATTCATTCAGACTCACTCACTGCTCCTGCTTCACATCCTGTGACATCAGGCTGTAGTCAGTTTCTTGCTACCAGAAGAAATTGATTCCCCAAATTATTCTTCATGTTGCTTTACACTTCCCTAAGCCTCCACTTTCTTCTCCAACAGACTAAGAAACAAGAAAGGATACAGAGAGATCTGCATTCTAATCATAACTCTTCTACTTGTAGATATGTGACCTTGGGCAAATTATTTAACCTTTCTGAGCCATCTGTAAAGTGGTGATAATAATTTATATCTTAGAGAGATGGTATAAGGATAAATAAAATGTTTAATCATGTAGCTCTTAGATATTTCACAAAGTGTTAGTTGTCTTTCCATGCCAGACTCCAGGCCCTATCAGGTCAAATTTAGGGGCCTAAGCACACCCTGACCCCATCCCCAGATTTCCATTAGAGCAGTTTAATGAATCCTCAGCCGTGATCATTATTAACTGTCCTGGTTTCTTGCTCAGAGGCTAGAAGACAGTGTTACTCAGCAAGCCTTAAAGGCTCTTGTTAAACTAGGCTCACTAGGGAGGTTAAAAGCTAAAGATTTGACCTGTTCTGGAATTTTAGCTGATTCACACTAGAATGGCCTATGTAACACCTGGAGGGGAAAGACAATGCCCTGATCAGTTTAAGCTGGAAGGAAAAGTAATTGAAAATTTATGAAAACAAAAACAGGTGTGTGAAACGGTGTGCAATGGCGCTTGCCACCCTTTCCCCGGACATTGTTCCTGGTTGGGAACCCTCATGCTCTAAAGAATTAGGAGCATCTCAGCAAGCTTGAGTCATAGGAAGTACAAAATTTATTCAACACACAGATAGCCAGGGGATGCACCAACAATTGCAATCCAGATTTCATTGTGACTGGAATGCTGTTTAGAGACTTAATCGAATAATGAGCAGTGGCACCAGGTAACCATGTGTATCTGATTGAAGTCTTTGCTTCTGCTAATTTCAGAGCAGATAACTAAAGGTGGTCAACAGAAGAGAATCTGCTCACCTGGAAGCTTGAGCCAGGAAAAGTTTCCAGCTTTCGGCTTCTGAGATCCATAGGAATGTCCCTGCAACCAGGCATGGAAAAATTACTGGCCCCTGCATGTTTCATCATCTTTTGTAGCAAGTGGGCATGGATTCGCCTGAGCCTGGGATAACACCCCTCTCTCTTGCCAAGGTTTGCTTAAGTACTTTGAATCCACACTATTTTGTAGACTCACAAAATATTAAAGTGAAAGGAATGAGTCTAATTATTTCACTTCTGAAATGAGAAAATGGAGATGCAATGAGGGCAGAGTTTATTAATATGACAGCGGTAGCTATAAAAAGGTCTGTGTGAGAACATAGCTCTTCTGATTCTCAGAGTGTTACTTTTCCATGATATTTGCTAAAATATAGTAGACAATAGTGCTAAATTAATTTTTTTCTGCCACTGAAACAGTGTATTTGCCTATTTTCCTCAACGAGCTAAGCTATGTGCATATAAAGGCATATTGTCAGTTTCTCCCTCTATTTAAAAAATTTTAGTCCCTTAATGGCCAGCTGATAACATGTACTTTATAGCTTAACTTTAATTGAGTTAGAAATAAAGAGCATGAGAAGGCTTTGATATTTATCAGAGAAATAAGCACATAGAATTCTGTCACAGACACAATTTAATTCAAAAAATGGTTATGAGGAGGTCCTGAAATATGACTAAAATCCCAGCACAATAAAATATTTATTAAAAATCAATTTTAATTATTTTTCAAGTAATAAGAACTTAAAGTCTTTGGTTAAATCCCCAATCTACTTCCATACTATATTCAAGCTTTCAAAAACTGAGGGGCTCCATGAGTCTATTTTATTTATTTATTTATTTGAGATGGAGTTCTGCTTTTGTTGCCCAGGCTGGAGTGCAATGGTGCTATCTCGGCTCACTGCAACCTCCGCCTGCCAGTTTCAAGCGATTCTCCTGCCTCAGTCTCCTGAGTAGCTGAGATTACAGGCATGCACCACCAAGCCCAGCTAAGTTTGTATTTTTAGTAGAGACAGGGTTTCACCATGTTAGCCAGGCTGGTCTCTAACTCCTGACCTCAGGTGATCCACCTGCCTTGGCCTCCCAAAGTGCTAGGATTATAGGCATGAGCTACCGCACCCAGCCTCCATGGGTCAATTTTGATGAAAAGATAATTGTTTCTAATGATTCTTGAACCAGATAACTTCTTACTTTTACATTCATTCAGATTCTTCTGACTCATTCAAGCTTATCTCTAGTTGGGTTACTTTTTATAATGATTAATGAAAAATCTAATAGTTTGAATATGCTTAAGTATAAAAAAATCAGATATTAAAATCCCCAGTAGATGTTTGGGATTAGGGCAAGGGGGTAAAGGGGAGCAGCCTTATGCCAAGCCTCCTCCATCCTTGGCTTCTGCACATTAAGTGTATGTCCGTGTCTCTGCTTAGCTACCTGTCTACCTATCACCTATTTCTTTAGCTATTTATATCTCTATCTAATACGAAGCTATAGCCAGAGAAGGAAGAAATGACCAACTTCCTGAAGTCATATCCTTCTATTGTCCCAAGGAAGAATACTCCCAAATATAGGCACCTGTCTTTGGTGGAATGCAATATTGCAGCTACTTTTAGTCCACTGTTTGGCAGCTGCTGTGCTTCTGGTTCAATTACTTTCACAAGTTATGCTACAGAGACAGATATTAAAGCATATTTCAGGCTTTCTAGATATAAAAGGCAAAACTTATATCCTCTGAGCAGTCTGTCTTACAGAGTTCTCCCACTTCTACCTTGCCCATCTCATTATTAAAAGCAAAGAGCTACTCCATACTCGTGCAGCTTTTCCAAGAATGTAATGTCATACTTGCTTTTATATCCCTACCTAATATTGCAACATGAAACTGGAATATTATTTTTTCTGGCTTTTAGAAGATGGCAATTAGAAATCAACACACTTTGGAACTCAGTTAGACTTAATTTTGCTTAAGAAATAACTTGCATAACTTTTGTATAAATCTGCCCTATTCTTTTTTTTTTCTTTTGTTTTCTTTGTGTGTGTGTGTGTGTGTGTGTGTGTGTGTGTGTCTGTGCCTGGCAAGCAGTAAGTAGTCATTCATTGAAGGAAGGCCTGATATGTGCTCACATTTTCCCATTTGCTAAACTGAAACCATTGTAGCAGAATTAAATAGGCTCCCTCTAAGGAAGTCATATCATTTTGTAATTCTAATTAAATGACATCTTTTTTTTTTCTGCCATTCCTTATGTTCTTTATGCACATTCGTACCCATGGCATGGCTTTCACTCTCATTGCATGATTTTGTCATTGTCATTATCTCCAATAATAGCCTGGTCTTCATCTTCATGAGTGTGATCACATTACCTCTTGTACATCTCTGCCCAAAGGGCCCAAAGGTACCTCAAAATTAACATGTCCAAAGGTGAACCCACTATCTTACACCATCTCCCTTCTCCCTCTCTAATACATACACAAACACACACACACACAACTGTTCCACCTCCTGTTCTTCCCATCTCAGAGTATGTCACCATAATCCACCTAGCTGAATAGGTTTGAGATCAGGAAGTTCGCCTCGCTTCCTTATCTCTCTCAAAATCCAATACCCTTTCTCTCAGTGTTCCCAAATCACTCCAGAACAAAATTCTAAGCATTACTTCTTCTTGATACCTACATCTTTCTCCAGGTATTTCTTCACATAAATGAATTTCATTTTTTAAGCATATTATGTACTAACATGCCTCTCTCCTTTTCTATAAGTGTTGCCATCCACCTCCCAAGGGTTGCCGTATGAACTTATCCTGTTAAGATTCAACCCAAATGTCATTTTCTCTATAAGACTTTCCATTCTCAATTTTCTGATTTCTTAAACATCTCTCTTGTAGCACTTCACATGTTGTACTATAATCACCCATTTTTCTTCTTTTTCCTGCATGCACCGCAAGATGAGAAATCGTGTTCCTATCTTTTCCATTTTATTTCTCTAGCACCTAGGATGTTTGTAGTAGGTGTTTCACAAATATTTATTGATAAACAAATGGATACATGATGTAAGATAAGAACAAATCCTTTGGAAGAACAGGTCTAGTGGCTTGCCACTGGGGCTGGGAGTAGGAAATCGTCTTTCTGTGATGACAGCTCAGATAGACTAAACGGTAAAGTTAAGGGGAAGGTAATAGACTCCAGAGGACCATTTGATCCTGCAGTCATTTGACAAATGGTAAATTGGCCCTACTTAAATGAAAGATAGCCTTGCAATTTCAGTAAAATAAGAAAAAAATAGTTGACACCAAAGTGTGGACTAAAATGCTATGCACTGGTAGGTAATAAATTAACGTGTTGCATTAAATATGTGGTGAATGTATGACATGAACAGATGGTTTCCTGACAAATCTGTCTTTGCCCCAAGGCATCTGATTAAAAAGCTAAATGATAGATCCCCAATGGCCTCATTCCCCTTAATGTACCATCATACTATTATCCATGAGTTTATATAAAATCTCTAAATTGTATCTTAATTTTTAACTTTGTTACTTTATTTTTCCTTACGTGTAATGTTTAATTCTTTCAAGTTTCAAAGCTCTGGGTTGGGAATGATGTCTACCAGATCTGTTATTCTGGGGTTTGGTAAACCAGACACTATTCACCTTATTCATATAATTATGACTTTATGAGTTATATCATATGGCTTTTCCAATTAAATGTTGGGTCTAGTAGTTTTTCAATTTCATCCCTGAGTACCTTCCTAATTCTTGGATGGATATTAGCTACCTTTCCCCAGTAATTTTCTTATCATTTCTTTTTTAGTTAGATCTAGAATACCTGAAAGTTAACATCACGTAAACTAGTATTATTTTTAAAAATAAAATGAGAGTGGCATTCTTATATCATAGAAATGGAGATCATATAACACCTACTTATTATTTTATTACCCTTGAGCAGTTTTTATTTCTTTTTGTTTACATTATAGCTTTGTGTGTTCTTTAATTTTGTTTTTATCTAAGAAATCATTTGTTTAAATGTCTTGTCATTTTTGGTTGAAGAAATTGGAGTGAAAAGAATAAGGATGTTTAATAAGAATGAAAAAGTTCAGTCTTTGGCTTTGCTACTTAATTCATTTCTACTTTCTGCAAAAAGCTGTGTAATGATGAACAGACGTGTACTCTTCCTCCATGAAAACACACACAATAGTAAATATGCACATAACTCTTATTACCAACTATAGTAAATACAATTCAAGAGCAGGTCATGGAGCCAAAGAGTTAAATGTGTCCTACCTGAAATTAGGTAGTCCAGGAAAGGCTTTCTGAAGAAATGACATTCTGAGATGCACATTGGAATAACAAAAGAGTAGGAAAGAAAGCATTCCAGTCAGAGAACCTCATGGGAGAAGCCATGGACTGAGAAGATTCCTGATATAGCCAAGTCACAGGGAGAATTTTAATGTGGTTGGAGGATGATGACAGAAAAAGGAAGGGGCATGAGATTATATGAAATTACAAAGATAGATCATGGCCAGATATGTCTTTTAGGCATGGAAAGGAGGTTAACTTTCATTCTAAGTGCAATGAAAATCTCATAAACGATTTAAACATGAAAATGTTGTGGTTATATTTGTGTTTTAAAAGATCAGTTCAAGTGCTTTGTAGAGTAATATATTGGTAATTAAGAGTAGAAAAAGACCAGTAAAAAGACTATTACAGTAAATAGCAAATAAATGATGAGAGCATGGACAAAAAATGCTGCAGATGAGATAAAGAGGAGGCCTTTAACGAGTTACTTGGCTGAATAGCGTGGATAGTATCCACCTCCTTAGGTCAAAAAACATATGTGAATTTATGCCTTTAGAGAACTAAACACAGTTCTGGTACATAGAGAGTATATATACGTATTTATTATTATTATTATTGTTACTATGATTACTTTTGTAGTTTGGAGTTATTTGGCTTGGTTTTAAGGTGTGGTGTTTGAATGTCAGTGAGAGATGGAACATTTATTTGATGTGTTGTAGTTTATTGGTTTTGAAAGAAGTTTGATAGAATTGTATTATGGTGTACTGTTTTATGGGGTGGTATTTAGAATGAGGCTAGGTGATGTTTAATAGGTGTTAGAAAAGGAAAATGAAACAATTAAATTTTTAAATATCTAATAATTAACTTGCGTGGGGACCGGTAGGGCCTTACTATCCTTTTCCTCACCTCCTCTCTTTCCTCCAAGAAGTGGCATCAATATTTCTAAGCCATAAAGCCTCATTCTGTAAGGATGATACAAATATGATTATAGTGGTAATTCTCTACTGACGTCAGAACCATTCCATTCATGAAAATCATCCTAGGACATCTTGGAATGTCAGAGCTGGAAAGGTAATTGGGCCTAGTTCTCTTCGTTGCAGATGTACAGGCTGAGACTGAGAAAGGAAGGCGCTCTGACTCTTGAGGGGTACCAGATTATGGGTTGAAAATGCCCCGGACTGGGCATCAGAGTGAACATAGTCAAGCGCCACATCTATCATCAACTCACCATGCAGTATTGGGCAACTTGCATAATCTCCTGAGGCTCAGTTTCCTCATAGTAAAATGAGGATCCTAATATCTGCCCTGCCTATCTAAAAGTTGAAGAAAAATAATGCACTTAAAAGCATTTTATGAACTATGAAATGTATTTGCTATAATTTCTGTGCCATGTTTACAATCACTAAGACAGCAGATGGTATTCTTGATTCAATTGTTTGCATACAGGTAGTGTAGCCCATGGTTATGGTGCTCAGAAATTTCTGAAGTGAATTTATTGGGGGGCTATGTTCTGAATACATGTGTAAGCTGAAAATCTTCAAGTACATATTTTATGAATTATTAAGATCATTAAACCTCAATATGGCCTTGAGATATAATATTATTTGTATTTTACTCTAAGAAAATAGATGCACTTTAAGTAACTAAGTAATTTTAAAAATCAGCATAAGGTCACACAGCCAACTAGACAGCAGAGCCTGATTTCAAACCTTGATCTGTCTCGTTCAAAAAGCCACAAAATTTTGACTATTAACAGGGAAGCTGTACTACTGTCAAAGAGATAAACTGACATCATTTCTGGGGGGAAAAAAAAAGAATTCTTAAATTGATCAAACTTGATTAGGAAACCAAAGGCACATTTGTGTTCTCCAGGATGTGTTGAAATGCAGCTGATATGATATTGCAATTGAGCAATTGGGTGTAAAAATCACTGATAAAAACACACCGCAGATGGCAATTAATTACCACACAGGCCTTGCTCCATTACACAGTGAAAGACTGAGGAAGAAACAGCAGCAAGACTAAACCAGGAAGTGCCAGCATCTACAGGAACCTGCCCTCTGCTGGTCAACCCAGTGTCCCGTCCTTGTTAAACAAGGACATTATTCAAAGATGCAAATGAGGTATTTTCAGCACTTTTATATTTATGACTTTATTACTCTGAGATGGTTGGGAGTTTTAATTTTGTGGTTAGCCCACCTGCTGTTTCTTTATTAAAATCTTAGTTCTGATTAATCAAAAATGCTCTTTGTAGTCAAGTCACATAGATTCTACAAACTAGGATGCACTAGTTCACTCTGAATTTGGTGTGAAATTTATCTTTTAAAGATGCACACTGATTTATATGTGTCCTCACAAGTGTGGCAGTGAATTAAAATATGATAGCAAGTGGGAAAGGTTCATGGCTTTCTGAATGTGATCATAAAGGATTTCATGACCAAGTTGCTCTGTATAATCCATGTTACTCCTCACCTATGGGCATATTGCAGTCACTCTGTTGGTGGTAACGTTTGCTAAACTAGCATTGGGTTTGCATAGCCTCATAAAATTGGCATCAAAAATCCACAATTCAATCAGCTGCCAGAGTTTTTTATACATACCACACTAAAGCATGTAAATTATTTGAAGCAATTGAAATGATTATTTTCCATCATCACCCAGATTTTTGTCCACCAGCAGTGGTCGAGAGAGCCAGCTTTGTATTTTATCCTGTGGAGCTCTGAAAAGCAGCAAATTCTGAATATGAAATTTGGAGAAAGGGTAGCACAACACAAAAGTTGTTCAATAGAGGAAAGTAGAGAGGACATCAAAAGTGGATGTAAATGGTGTTCTGAAAATTTCATATATATATGCATGTGTGTGTATATATATCTATACACACGCACACATACATACAAAGTCCCCTTGGATTCTATTTTACCCACAAATATTACTTATTAAATACTCACAAGGAAATGATCGTCTCATAGATTTGGCATACCAATTTAATACACAAGTCTCATTTGTGGTAACTTCTAATATTCCACCCAGAAAACTAATATTATTTTAGATATACACATAATAAAATATAATTTAATATCTAGAACTACGAAATGAGAGAGACAGCCAAGGTCATAAAAGTGATGCTGTTTACATTGAGTACAAGCGTTTCTTTATGAGATAACTTTCACTGCCAAGGTGCCAGGAGATTCTTCTTGAGCAAGAGATTTTTGGTAATTACAGAAAGCAGCAAAGCAGAAGAGACTAGCATTGCTCTGGGGACATATCTCTGTCTACCATGTATCTTTGAACAACTTTCTGGCCTAAATGAGCCTCAGAATCTTATAGACATAACACCTATTTCACTGGATTTTTTTAGAATTAAACTTCAAATGTAAAACGTCAAGAACATGGTAGACATTACAAAAAGTCTGAGACTCTTCTTTCCTGAGCAAAATTAGCTAGCACTACTATTGTCTATGGTAATACTCTACCCAGCTGACTTCATCTGTTTACTCTCCCTATCCCAAATGTGTACAGCCTTATATACCTCTGGTAATAAAGCATTAGATCCTAGAGCCACTCCATGACAAACTGAAAACTACTAAGAAGTGATTGTAAATGTCCCCTGGCTTCTGGTCTCTTGTATAACCTGCTTCCTGAAAGTCCAAATCCATGCAAGAATTAGCACTGTCCCCACAATAGCACAGGGAGGTCTCTGGAATGTTTCCCAAGTACTTCTAAGTTTCTTTTGATGTAGTTGCCATTACTGCCCTCTGGGGACTATGATTGGTCTGCTACTCACTCTGGTCTCTCAGTGGGTCTCACTGCCATTGTCCTTCTCCATCTATTTCTGTGGATATAGTAGAGCCCCATTTACCAAAATTGCAAAGACCCTGTGATAGAAGAAACTAGAAAGATCTGATGATTACTTACCCTCTCATCTTGAGTTAGTACTGTGTAAGTGAAGTCCCAAAACATGGTTTCTTGTGTCCCTATCTTGCAGAGGCTCCTGAAAATTTCAGATTGGATGTAAAAGCTGTTATTGAGAATAGAACAGGGCAAGCCATCGGCTGGTTTTATTGTTTGTTTTCTCTATTTTGCCAGTTCTCACAGAATTCTAAGGAGTCTAAAAGTACTAAATTGAAACCTGGCTTTCCCAGGTCATTGTGAAGGAATATATTTGCTAAGGATATACCACATTTTACTTAGTATGTTAGCTGAATTTCTAACGTAGATATTTAGACCTGGGGTCTGTGGATTTCTGTCTGTAATTTAGTCTCTAAGACCTGAAAGTATATAAGGGCAAGCCTACCTCTAGCCCTCTGCAAATAGAGTGTGGTCTGACTTTCTCTAGCAATTTTCTGGACATACTAAAAGATGGTATAATTTTAAATTTTTGGTGACTAAGAATCTCTTTGGTTTTGTAATTTTTTTTATCAAAGTAAAGCTGTTCTGACATAAGCAGAGGGAAGATGGGTGATTACAAAGGACTCAAGATTTTCAGGAATGTAACAGTTACGATGGGCCATGGAACCCAAGCTCCATGGGTTAATCTAAGAGATGCCCTGCATAAAGTGAAACAGTGAGTGGAGAGGTGGTTATGAACTTAAAGAGCAGTTGTACCAGGGACACTTCAGCAAGAGAGCAGGAAGGTGAAGGTCTGTGGACAGAGAGAAGATGATATTCTTTTATAGCTTAGGAGACTGTGACCATAGAGTTTGTGGCTGACATGGGGTAGAAGAGGAAGACATTGCTGATGGTTCTACAGCAAAATTCTAGACTTTTGGATACCCTTTTCCCACTTAGAAAAAAAAGTGAGTTCACTGCTAATGCTCATTTAATTTTACATTAACACACTTTTTGAGGCTGAAGAAAATCTGGCCAATTTTCAGTATGAAAATACAATATAAAAAACTATTCTTGGAGTTATTTCTAAACAGAACTAATGTCAGAATTATCTGAATCATTAGAATTATCTATTTCAGAAAAATTGGATTCATCAAATGACTCTTTGGCCAACAACTTCTGGAGAACAATATTAACATCACGTGTAGTAATGCTATGTTTTCTAGGATTTGACATTTTCTGCCATCAAAAATTACTGTATTTTGTAAATGGAAATACCACTACTAAAGACAGAATGTTTACAAATAGAATGATGTATTTTGTTTCCAAAGTCAATATACTAAAGTGATGCAAAAATAGTAATAAACTAAGATATTTCTTGGCAAAGTTATCTCAGGGTAAATGCTGTAGTTGCCAGTGCCACTGGCGAGTATTGTCAAAGGAAATTAGGAAAGGATTAAATGTGCACCATTATGTTGAATTCACTCTGAATGAGGATGAAGGTGAGGACTGAGAGGAAGTTCATGAGCCAGGTGATAACATGTTCAAAGACAAAAAAAAAAAAAAAAAAAAAAAAAAAGGGGGAGTGATTAGAAACTTAGTAAGCGAGATATCCAAAAGGGGAAAGTGATACAAGGTGTGAATCACGATGAAATGAAGATATTTATGAAATCATAAGAATGCTTTAGGAGACGTTTAGAAAAGCCATACCCACCTGTATGTGGGTATTTTTTTCTTATTTTTTTTTCCAAGTATTTTGGGATTCTCTTGGCATATGCCAAATCTACTCTTTCTTTAAGCCTATGTCAAATCCCCATTTCTCATAGAATATTTCTGCTCTTTTTCAGCCTACTCTGGTTTCACTTTCCTGATCCCCTAAAATGTTTATTTTATGTAATATGTGATTCAGCATTTGAAGGTATAAAGCTCGTCTCCTCCTGGTTAATTTTGTCTTTCCAAATAAGCTGCCAGCTCCATGAAAATAGCCATCTTACGTTTTTTTAATCCATTTATATCTCACAGTTTTTAGCAAAATTTAAAGCATTTGTGTGGCATCATAAATTCAATACAATTACCAAACATTCTTTTCTTAGGAAAAACCATCCCTGATTTTGAATGACCCACACCATTAGTTTGGACTATAAAGATGATTCTGTAGGATTTCTCAAGGCAGTGTTGAATGACTAAAGACAACTATACTGGCCTATTAAAAACAAGTCTGCCTTTATTCAACATAAAGGAAGAAACAGTCCCAAAGCAGAGCATTCACCAAGAGCAGAAGCCTGCTTTCCTCCAGATTTCTCTCCTTCCTGAATATCATTCCCATTTCTGTTTGTATCTGATTATTTTTTTTGGCCCACGGAAATGTGCATAACAATGCCTTGACTTCAAATGTTACACTGAGTATATAAAAATACATTAAAAATGTATTAATCAACATTTGAAAATCAATTAATGTAATCCATCATATCAATAGGCTAAAGGTAAAAATCATTATTAAATTACTAAATGCAGAAAACGCATTTGAGAAAATCCAACATCCATTCATGTGATAATTCTCAGTAAACCAGGAATAGAGGGAGACTTCCTCAACCTGATAAAGAATGTGTATCAAAGACCTAAGTTGACATACTTAGTAGTGAGATATTAGGTGCTATACTCCTAATATCAGAAAAAAAGGCAAAGATGTTCTTTTTCACCAAATCTATTAAGCATCGTATGTGAAGTCCTAAGTAATAAGTGACAAAAGAAAATTAAAGGTATATAATTGTGAAACAGGAAATAAAAATTTTTTCACAGATGACATGATTATGTATAGAAAACTCAAAAATAAAAAAATATATATATATTTATCTAACAAGTGGCCATAGCAACTTTGCAGAGTAAAAGTCCATATACACAAGTAAATTGCTTTCCTATATATCAAGAGTTAGCAATTGGGTTTTGAAATTTAAAATACACCATCGCTTATGTTAGCATGAAAAATGAAATAGTTATAAGTCTAAGAAAATATAAGATTGATGGGGAAACCACAAAACTCTGAGTAAAAAAAAAATAAAGCTCTAAATAGATGTTGAGATATTCTATGTTCATGAATAGGAAGACTCAATATTATTAAGATGCCAATTCTTCCCAACTTCATCTGTAGATACAAAACAACCTCAATCAAAGTCCCAGCAAATTATTTTGTGGCTATCAACAAACAGAATATAAATATATATGGAAAAGCAAAAGATCAAGAAGAACCAACACAATACTGAAGGAGAACAAAGCGGAAGACTGACATTTAACTTCAAGACATACTATAAAGCTATAGTAATCAGAGTCATATGGTATGAGTGAAAGAATAGATAAATAGATAAAGGGAACATAATACTGTACCCAGAAATAAGTTTACATAAATATAACCAACTGATCTTCAGTTGACTATAGAATAATGGCAATTAAACAGAGAAAGGATAGTTTTTTTTAGCAAATAGTGCTATAACAACTGCAGATCCACATGTGAAAAAATGAATCTAGACAAAAACTTTATACTTTTCACAAACGTTAAGTTCAAATGGATCACAGACTTTAGTGTAATTCACAAAATATAAAATTCTAAATAGGAGAATATCTAAGTGACCTTGAATTTGACAATGAGATTTTATATGCAACACCAAAAACATGATCCATGAAAAATTGATAATTTGGACCTCATTAAAATTAAACTTCTGCTCTGTGAAAGACATGCTTAAGGGAAATAAAAACAAGCCAGAGAGTGGGAGAAAATATTTGCAAAACAATTATCTGGTAAGAGATTGACATTTAAACTCAACGTAAGAAAAAAAAAAAAAACTACTTACAAAATGGAGAAAATATCTTAACAGAGACCACACCAAAGAAGAGAAACACTTGGAAAAGAAGCACATGAAAAGATGCTTCATGACATGTATTAGTAGGGAAATTCAAATTAAAACAGCAATGATATACCACTAAACAGCTATTAACTATTAATTTTAGAATGGCTAAAATTCAAGACACTGACAATGCAAAATGCTGACAATGGTGCAGAGCAACAGGAACCCTCATTTATTGCTTGTGGGAATGTATAATGTTACAGTCATTTTGGAAAACAATTTGGCAGCTTTCACAGAGCTAAACATAGGCTTATTAAATGATCCAGAAATAACACTCCTAGGTATTTTCCCATATGAGTTGAAAACATGTTCACACAAAAACCTGCATATGAATATTTGTAACAGTTTTATTCACAATTGCCAAAACAGGAAACAATGAAGTTATCCTTTGCTAATTAAATTCAGAAGCAGGCTGGGCACGGTGGTTCATGCTTGTAATTCCAGCACTTTGGGAGGCTGAGGCAGGCAGATTGCCTGAGCCCAAGAGTTCAAGACCAGACTGGGCAACATGATGGAACCCTATCTATACAAAAAATAAAAAAGTATCTGGGTGTGGTGGCACGTGCCTGTAGTCCCAACTACTTGGGAGACCGAGGTAGGAGGATCACCCAAGCCAGAAAATGTTGGGGCTACGGTAAGCCATGACTGTGCCAGTAAACTCCAACCAGGGTGACTCCAACCTGTCTCAAAATAAATAACTAAATAAATTCACAAACAAAATGAGATATATCTATAAAACTAAATACTGATAGTCAATAAAAACAAATAAGTTATTATATCAAGCCATAAAAAAATAGAGGAACCTATGCAACTTGAACATTGCTATATGAGAGAAGCCAATCTGAAAAGGCTGCATACTATATGATTGCAATTATATGACACTGTGGAAAAAGTCATATAGTTGCATATGGAAAAGGCAAAACTATAGAGACAGTTAAAAGATCAGTAATTGTCAGGGGTTCAAGGGAGAGAAAAGATGAATGAATGGTAAGGAACATAGGCTTTTTTATTTTAATATTTAATTTTGTGGCTACAAAGTAAGAGTACTTGTGGGGTACATGAAATATTTTGATAAGGCATGCAATGCATAATAATCACATCATTGAAAATGTACTATTTCTCTTCTCAAGCTTTTATCCTTTGTTTTACAAATGATCTAATTACACTTCCTTAGTTATTTTAAAATGTACAATTGAATTATTGACTATAGTCATCCTGCTGTGCTATCAAATACTAGCATTATTCACTCTTTCTTACTATTTTTTGTACCCATTAACCATCCTCACATACCCCTAAACCCCTAGCTACCCTTCAAAGTCTCTGGTAACTATCCTTCTATTCTGTATGTCTATGAGTTCAATTGTTTTGATTTTGGGATCCCACAAATAAGTGAGAACATGTGATGTTTGTTTTCTGTGTCTGGCTTATTTTACTTAACATAATGACCTCCAGTTTCTTCCACATTATGCCAAATAATATGATCTCATTCTTGTTTGTGACTGAATAGCACTCCATTCTGTATGAGTACCACGTTTTCTTTATCCATTCATCTGCTGATAGACACTTAGGTTTCTTCCAAATCTTGACTGTGGTGAACAGTACTGCAATAAACATGGGATGCAGGTATCCTTCAATATATTATTTCCTTTCTTTTGAATACATACCCAACTGTAGGATTGCCAGATCATATGGTAGCTCTCTATTTTACGTTTTTTCAGGAACCTCCAAACTGTTCTCCATAATGGTTATACTAATTTACATTCTCATCAACAGTGTGTTCGAGGGTTCCCTTTTCTCCACATCCTTGCGGGCATTTGTTATTGCCTGTCCCTTCCCTTCCCTTCCCTTTCCTTTCTTTTTTGTTCTGTCGCCCAGGCTGGAGTGCAGTGGCGCGATCTGGGCTCACTGTAAGCTCCGCCTCCCGGGTTCCCGCCATTCTCCTGCCTCAGCCTCCCAGCAGCTGGGACTACAGGCGCCTGCCACCACGCCCGGCTAATTTTTTGTATTTTTAGTAGAGATGGGGTTTCACCGTGTTAGCCAGGATGGTCTCGATTTCCTGACCTGGTGATCCGCTCGCCTCGGCCTCCCAAAGTGCTGGGATTACAGGCGTGAGCCACCACACCCACCTTGTTGCCCGCCTTTTGACTGTGAGCCATTTAAACTGTGGTGAGATGATACCTCAGTGTAGTTTTGAGTTGCATTTCTTTGATGTTCAATAGTGTTGACCAGCTTTTTATATACCTATTTCCCATTTGTGTATCTCCTTTTGAGAAATGTCTACTCAAATACTTTTCAGGTTACTTAATTGGATTATGAGATTTTTTTCCTATAGGTGTTTGAGCTCCTTATATATTCTGGTTATTAATCCCTTGTCAGATGGGTAGTTTGCAAATATTTTCTCCCACTTTGTAGGTTGTCTTTTCACTTTTCTGATTGTTTCCTTTGCTAAACAATCAAGTTAAATGCAAAAGCATTTTAACTTGAAGTGATTCCATTTGTCCGTTTTTGTTTTGATTGCCTGTGCTTTTGGGGTATTACTTAAGAAATCTTTGCTTAGACTACTGTGCTGGAGAGTTTTCCAATGTTTTCTTGCAGTAGTTTTATAGTTTGAGGTCTTAAATTTAAGTCTTTATTTTGATTTTTTTTTTATGTGGTGAGAGACAGATGTCTAGTTTCATTCCTCTGTATATGGGTATGCAGTTTCCCAGTACTGTTTATTGAAGAGACTGTCTTTTCCCCAATGTGTATTCTCAGCACCTTTATCAAAAATAGATTTATTTTTGGCATGTGGATTTGTTTATGGGTTCTCCATTCTGTTACATTGGCCAGTATGTCTGTTTTTATGCCAGTACCATGGTATTTTGATTCTCTAGCTCTGCAGTATAATTTGATGTCAGGTCATGTGATTCCTCTAGTTTTGTTCTTTTGCTTAGTGTAGTTTTGTCCATTCTGGCTATTTTATGGTTCCATATAAATTTTAGGATGGTTGTTCTTATTTCTGTGAAGAATATTATGAGTATTTTGACAGGGATGGCATTAAATCTGCATATCGTTGTGGTTAGTATGGACATTTTAACATTACTGAATCTTCTAATCTATGAACATGAAATATCTTTCCATTTTTTCATGTCCTCTTCAATATCTTTCATCAGGGTTCTATAGTTTTCATCGTACAGATCTTTTACTTCTTTGGTTAAGTTACTTCCTAGGTAATTAAGTTTATGTGTGGCTCTTGTAAATGGGATTGCTTTTTAAATGTATTATTCATATTGTGCACTGTTGACATATAGAAATACTGCTGATTTTTATACGTTGATTTTGTATCCTGCAACATTACTGAATTAGTTTATTAGTTCCAATAGTTTTCTTGTGGAATCCTCAGGTTTTTCTACATGTGAGACCATATCATTGGCAAACAAGAATAATTTGACTTTTTCCTTTTCAATTTGGATGCCTTTTATTTCTTTCTCTTGTTTGATTGCTCTAGCTAGGATTTTCAGCACTATGTTGAATAACAGTGGTTAAATGGTCATTCTTGTTGTGTTCCAGCTCTTAGACAAAAAGGCTTTCCGCTTTTCCCCATTCACTGTGATACTAGCTATGGGCTAGTATATGGCTTCAATTATGTTGGGGTATGTTCCTTTCATACCCGTGTTTTTGAGAGTTTTTATTATGAAAGGGTGTTGAATTCTATCAAATGCTTTTTCAGCATCAATCAAAATGATTATATAGTTTATTGTTCATTCTGTTGATATATCACATTGATTGATTTGCATATCTTGAATCATCCTTGCATCCCAGAGATAAAGCCCACGTGGTCATGACAAAAAATATTTTTAACTTATTGTTGAATTCACCTTGGAATCATTTTGTTGAGGTTTTTTTTTCTTCTGAGACAGAGTCTCACTCTGTCGCCGAGGCTGGAGTGCAGTGGTGTGATGTGCCCTCACTGCAAGCTCCGCCCCCTGGGTTCATGCCATTCTCCTGCCTCAGCCTCCCAAGTAGCTGGGACTACAGGTGCCTGCCACCACGCCTGGCTAATTTTTTTGTATTTTCAGTAGGGACGGGGTTTCACCGTGTTAGCCAGGATGGTCTCAGTCTCCTGACCTTGTGACCTGCCTGCCTCGGCCTCCAAAGTACTGGGATTACTTTGTTGAGATTTTTGCATCAGTATTCATAAGATAGATTGGCCTGTGGTTTCTTTTTTCGATGTGTTGTCATCTGGTTTTGGCCTCAGGGCAATACTGGCCTCATAGAATGAGTTTCAAAGTATTTTCTCCTCTATTTTTTTCGTATAGTTTGAGGACGATTGTTATTAATTCTTCTGTAAATGTTTGGTAGAATTTAGCAGTAAAGCCATTGAGTTCAGGGCTTTTCTTTGTTGGGAGACTATTTGTTATGGCTTCAATCTTGTTAATTGTAATGGTCTGTTCAGCTTTTGTATTTTTTCATGGTTCAGTCTTGGGAGATCGTATGTGTCTAGGAATTAATCCTTTTCTTCTAGATTTTCCAGTTTATTGACATACAGTTGCTCATAGTAGCCACTAATGATCCTTTGAATTTCTGCAGTATTGTAATGTCTTTTATTAAATCTGATTTTATTTATTCGAATGTCTTTTTTTTCTTAGTCTGGCTAAAGGTTTGTCATTTTTGATTAACTTTTAAAAAACAACTTTTCATTTCATTGAACTTTGTATTGTTTGCTTCATTTAAAAATCATTTATTTGAGATGATCTTTATTTTTTCTCTAATTTTGAGTATCATTTGCTCTTGCATTTCTAATTAAGGTGCATCCTCAAGTTATTTATTAGAAGTTTTTCTTTTATGATGTTGGCACTTGTAGCTGTAAAATTGTTATTTGCTGATTCAATACTTGGATCATTATATAGTGACCTACTTTGTCTCTTTGTATAGTTTTTATCTTAAAATCTGTTTTGTCTAATATAAATATAGCTGCTCCTGGTCATTTTTGATTTAAATTGATATGGAATATCTATTTCCATCTCTTCAGTTTGTTCCTTCGAGGCAACAGATAATTCAGTCTTTTTTTTTTTTAAATCCATTCAGCCAGTCTTTGTATTTCCATTGGAGATTTTAGTCCATTTATATATGTTATTATTGATAGGTAAGGACATACTCTTGCCATTTTGTTATTTGTTGTTGGGTTGTTTTGTGGTCTTCTCTTCCTTTTTTTCTTTCCTTCCTGTCTTCTTTTTAGTGAAGGTAGTTTTCTCTGGTGATATTAGTTTCTTGCTAATAAGTTTTAGTTTATACATTGTATATTTTTTTGGTTTCAGGTTAGCAGGAGGCTTGCAAATACTGTCTTATAACCCTTTGTTTTAAGCTGATAAAAACTTAACACCTCTTGTATAAACGAATAAATAAGCAAAATGAAAACTAATAAAAACTCTCTGCTTTAACTTCACCACCACCCCCACCTGTTAACATTTTGTTGTTTCGATTTATATATTTACATCTTTTCTTTTTTTTTTTTTTTTTTTTTTTGAAACAGGATCTCACTTTGTTACCCAGGCTGGAGTGCAGTGGCGTGATCTCAGCTCACTGCAGCCTCAAACTGCAGAGCCCAGGTGATCCTCCTGCCTCAGCCCCCCAAGTAGCTGGGACTACAGGTATGTACCACCACACCCAGCTAATTGTTTGTATTTTTTGTAGATATGAAGATAACTATGTTGCCCAGGCTGGTCTTGAACTCCTGAACTCAAGTGATCCACCCACCATGGCCTCAAGTGCTAGGATTACAGGTCTGAGCAACTGGAACTGGCCTGATTCTATTTATATCTTATTGTACTGTCTATGTCTTGTAAAGTGGTTGTAGTCCTTTTGTAACTTTTATTTTGGTTTTGGGGATACATGTGAAGGTTTGTTATATAAGCAAACTCATGTCACAGGGATTTGTTGTACAGATTATTTCATCACCCAGAAATTAAGCCCAGCACCCAATAGTTACCTTTTCTTCTTGTCTCCCTCCTCCCACCCTCCACCCTCAAGTAGACTCCAATGTCTTTTTCTTCCTTTTCTGTATTTATAAGTACTCATCATTTAGTTTCCAATTATAAGTGAGAACATGCAGTATTTGGTTTTCTGTTCCTGCATTAGTTGGGTGAGGATAAGAGCCTCTCGCTCCATCCATGTTCCCTCAAAAGACATAATCTCATCCTTTTTTATGGCTTCATAGTATTCCAATGTGTATATGTACCACATTTTATTTATCCAATTGGTTATTGATGGGCATTTAGGATGATTGCATGTCTTTGCTATTGTGAATAGTGCTGCAATGAACGTTCACATGCTTATTTTTTTATGCCAGAATAATTTATATTCCTCTGGCAAGATACCCAGTAATGGGATTACTGGTTCTAATGGTAATTGCGCTTTTAGCTCTTTGAGGAATCACCATACTGCTTTCAACAACAGCTGAATAATTTACACTTCCACCAACAGTGTATAAGCATTCCTTTTCCTCCACAACCTTGTCATGTCTGTTATTTTTTACCTTTTAATAATAGCCATTCTGACTGGTGTGAGATGGTGTTTTATTGTGGTTTTGATTTCCATTTCTCTAATGATCAGTGATATTGAGCTTTTTAAAATATGCTTTTTGGCCTCATGTATGTCTTCTTTAGAAAAGTATCTGTTCATGTCCTTTGCATACTTTTTAATGGAGTTGTTTGTTTTTCTCTTGTAAATTTATTTTAGTTATTTATATAATGCTGAATATTAGACTTTTGTCAGATGCATAGTTTGCAGAAGTTTTCTCCAATTCTATAGGTTGTCTGTTTATTCTGTTGATAGTATATTTTGCTGTGTGCCGAAGTTCTCAAGTTTAATTAGATCCCACTTGTGAATTTTTGCTTTTGTTGAAATTGCTTTTGGTCTTTGTCATTAAATCTTTGTCTGCTCCTGTGTCCACGATGGTATTACCTAGTTGTCCTACAGGGTTTTTATAGTTTTGGGTTTTATATTTAAGCCTTTTATTCATCTTGAATTGATTTTTGTTTGTAGTGAAAGAAAGGGTTCCAGCTTCAGTCTTCTGCATATGGGTAGCTAGCCAGTTATCTCAGCAACATTTATTAAATATGGAGTCTTTTCCCCATTTCTTGTTTTTGTCAGCTTTGTCAAAAAAAAAAAAGGCAATCAAAAATGTAGTCGTAGTTTTGCAGCCTTATTTCTGGGATCTCTATTCTGTTTTATTGAAATTCAAAGCACTAAATTTCTACATCAAAAAATTAGAAAGATCTCAAGTTAACAATCTAACATTACAATTGAAAGAATTACAGAAGGGAGGATGAATCAATCCGACAGCTAGAAGAAGATAAGAAATAAACAAAGTCAGAGCTGAACTGAAGGAAATGGAGGCACAAAAAAATTCTAAAGATCAATAAATCCAAGAGTTGGTTTCTTGAAAAAATTAAAGATAGGCCACTAGCCAGACTAATGGAGAAAAAAAGAGAGAAGATCCACATAAACACAATTAGAAATGATGAAGGAAATGTTACCACTGACCCCACAGAAGTAGAGCTAACCATCAGAAACTACTATATTGACAACTCTATGCACACAAACTAGAAAACCTAGAAGAGATGGATAAATTTCTGGACACATACACCCTCCCAAGACTGAACATGAAAGAAATTGATTTCCTGAACAGACCAATAATGAGCTCCAAAATTGAATCAGTAATAAATAGCCTACCAACCAAAAAGAGCCCAGGACCTGATGGATTCACAACCAAATTCTGTGAGATGTACAAAGAAGAACTTGTACCATTCCTACTGAAACTATTCCCAAAAATTGAGGAGAAGGGACTCCTCCCTAACTCGTTCTATGAGACCAGCATCATCCTGATACCAAAACCTGGCAGAGACACAGCAGAAAAAGAAAACTTCAGGCCCTATCTTTGATGAACAAGGCTTCATCCCTGGGATGCAGGGATGAAGAGGTTGGGTCAACCTCTGCAAATCAATAAATCAATTCATTATATAAACAGAACTAAGGGCAAAAACCACATGATTATCTCAATAGATGCAGAAAAGACTTTTGATAAAATTTAACCCTGCTTCACATTAAAATTCTCAACATACTAGGCATTGAATGAAGATATCTCTAAATAATACCAGCCGTCTATGACAAACCCACAGCCAACATTATACTAAAGGGGCAAAATATGGAAGCATTCTTCTTGAAACCAGCATAAGAAAACGATACCTTCTCTCACCCACTCCTATTCAATATACTATAGGAAGTCCTAGCCAGTCCTAGCCAGATAAATTAGGCAAGAGAAAAAAGTAAAGGTCATCCAAATGAAAAGAGAAGTCAAACTATCTCTGTTTATAGGTGACACGACTCTACATCTAGAGAACCCCATAGTCTTGGCCCAAAAACTCCTTCAGCTGATAAACAACTTCAGCAAAGTTTCAGGATATAACATCAAAGCACGAAAATCACTAGCATTCCTATATAGCAACAACAACCAAGCTGAGAGGCAAATTGCAAATGAACTCTCATTCAAACTTACCACAAAGAGAATACAATACCTAGGAATAAAGCTAACTATGGAGGCAAAAGATCTCTACAATGAGAATTACTAAATACTGCACAAAGAAATTAGAGACGACCCAAACAAATGGAAAAATATCTCACTCATACTCATGGATAGGATGAATCAATATCATTAAAATGGCCATGTTGCCCACAGCAATTTACAGATTCAATGCTATTCCTATCAAACTACCAAGGACATTCTTCACAGAACCAGAAAGAAACTATTTTAAAATTCATATGGAGCTAAAAGAGAGCCGGAATAGCCAAGGCTATCCTAAGCAAAAAGTAAAGCTGGAAGCATCATGTTACCTGACTTTAAACTATACTACAAGGATACGATAACCAAAACAGCATGATACTCTTACCAAAAAAAAAGTTACTTTTTTATTGTTTCATAATTTAGTCTTTTTACTGAAAAGAAGAGTAGTTTATGCATCACAGTTACAGTGTTATAATATTCTGTATTTTTTTGTGTACTTACTATTACCTGCTAGTTTTGTTCCTTCAGATGATTTTTCTTTTTCTTTCTTTCTTTTTCTTTTTTTTTTTTTTTTGAGATGGAGTCTCACTCAGTCACCCAGGCTGGAGTGCAGCAGTGCAATCTTGGCTCACTGCAACCTCCACTTCCCAGGTTCTAGTGATTCTCCTGCCTCAGCCTCCCGAGTAGCTGGGACTACAGGTGCCTGAATAATTTTTGTATTTTTAGTAGAGGTGGGGTTTCACCATGTTGGCCATGCTGGTCTCAAATGCCTGACCTCGTGATCCACCTTCCTGAGTCTTCCAAAGTGTTGGGATTACAGGCATGAGCCACTGCACCCAGCCCAGATGATTTCTTATTGCATATTAACATCGTGGTTTTTTTTTTTTTTTTTTTTTTTTTCTGATAGAAGTACTCTCTTCAGCATTTCTTGAAGGACAATTCTGATGTTGAATCATTTTGTTTGTCTGGGAAAGTCTTTATTTCTCCTTCATGTTGATTGGATATTTTCACTTGCATATACTATTCTAGGGTAAAAAGTTTTTTTCTTCAACACTTTAAATATGTCATACCACTCTCTCCTGGCCTATAAGATTTCCATTGAACACTCGGTTGGTAGACATATTAGAGCTCCATTATATGTTATTTGTTTCTTTTCTCTTGTGGTTTTTAGGGTCCTTTCATTATCCTTGATCTTTGGGAGTGTGATTATTAAATACCTTGAGGTAGGTAGTCTTATTTAGGTTAAATCTGCTTGGTATTCTATAACCTTTTTATACTTGGATATTAATATTTTTGTCTAGGCTTGTGAAGTTTTCTGTTATTATCCTGCTGAATAAGCTTTCTACCTCTTTCTCTACCTCCTATTTAAGGCCAATTACTCATAGATTTACTCTGTTGCAACTATTTTCTACATCCTGTAGGTGTGCTTTATTGTTTTATTTTATTTTATTTTTATTTTTTGTCTTCTCTGACTGTGTATTTTCAAATAGCCTCTGTTCAAGCTCACTAATTCTTTGTTCTGCTTGATTAATTCTGCTCTTAAAACAGAATTAAAACTGAGCAAAGTCTGATGCATTTTTCAGTATGCCAGTTGCATTTTTCAGCTTCAAACTTTTTGCTTGACTCTTTTTAATCGTATCAGTCTCTTTGTTACATTTGTCTGGTAAAACTCTGAATTTCTTCTTTGTGTTTTCTTGAATGTTTTTGATTTTGCTCAACAAACAAACAAACCAAAAAAACCCCACTATTTTGATTTCTCTTTCTGAAGGATTACATATCTCTGCTTCCCCAGAATTGCTTCCTGATGCTTTATTTGGTTCATCTGCTCAGGTCATGTTTTCCTGGAATGTATTGAGACTTGTAAATGTTTGTCTTTGTATAAACATTAAAGAGTTAGGTAGTTATTGTAGTCTTTATAGTCTTGGCTTGTTTGTACCCATCCTTCTCAGGAAGGCTTTCCAGATATTTGAAAAGACTTGGGTGTTGTGATATAAGCTTTTTCTATTTTATGGAGAACCCTAAGCCAATTAACACTGTGGTCCTTGCGACTCATAGAGGTACCACCTTGATGGTCTTGGACAAGATCTGACTGAATTCCCTGGATTACCAGGCAGAGACTTTTGCTCTCTTCCCTTATTTTCTTCCAAACAAATCGAAAGAGACCCTGTTTTGGAGAAAGTAAGGGAACAGACCTCCTGGGGCTGAGGGTAGAGTGACACAAGCATCTCTGTGGCCACCACAAACAGGACTGTACTTGGTCAGACCTGAATTAGCATCTCACCCAATGCCTACTATAACCACTCCCTGGCTACTGTCTATGTTTTCTCAAGTCCGTGGGGCTCTACAATCAGAAGGTGGCAAAGCCAACCAGGTCTTTGTCTTTCGCTTCAGAGTGGTGACTTTGTCAAGGCCCCATATAGGTCCAGAGGTGATTTCCAGAACCAGGGACTAGAGTCAAAAACCTTAGAAGTCTACCTCACGTTCTACTGTACTGTGGGAAGTGGCACTCATACCACAAAACACAATCTTTCCCACTCTTCCTTCTCCTTTCCAAAGGCAGAAGAGCCTCACCCTATGACCATCACCAACGCACAGCTGTGGGGATTATTGGCAGACTACTGCCAATGTTCTTTTAAGGCCCAAGAGCCCTTCTGTCCACTTTTGGTGAATGCTGTGTGGCTTAGAACTCTCCCTCAGGGCAATGGGCTCCCCTGTATACCAGGGAAGGTTCATAAATGTCATCCAGGAGCTAAATCCTGGAATTGGGAACCTCAAGAGCCAACTTAGTTTTCCATGCTCTTGCAGCCAAGCTGGCACCTAAGGTGCAAAACAAACTCCCCTTACTTTTCTCTCCACTCTTCTGAAGCAGAAGGAGTCTTGCCCCATAGTCGCTATAGCTGGTAATGTACTGAGTCTCATCTGAAGCCAGCAAGTCTCAGAATTTCACCCAAGGCCCTGCGGTATCTGTGTATTGCTGCTGGCTATTCAGGGCCCAAGGACTCTTTGGTTAGAGGTGATGAATCCTACCATGATTGGGTTCTTCCCTTCAAGGCATTGGTTTCCCTTCTGGCCCAGGGTATGTCTTGAAATATCATCCAGAAGCTTAGACCTGGTAGGGGGATCTTACTACTCTGCCCAGTACCCTATTCTGCTGTAGCTGAACTGCTATCTGAGAAGCAAGAAAAAGTTCTCCCCTCTCTTCCCTCTGCTTTCCTCAACTGGAAGGAATGGATCCTTTTCGGAGGTGAGAGCTATACAGCCTGGGGCTAGGAGAGGGGTGATTCCAGCACTCCCTTAGCCACCCCATTGGTGTCTCAGGAGGTGCAGTCATTGTAGCTTAGATTGCCATTCAAGTTTCTGAAGGGCCCCAGAGCACTTTGGCACAAGGTGGTGAGGCATGCATGAATTCAAGTTCCCACCACTGCTATCAGTGTTTCCCCTCTGACTAGGGTTGGTTTGAAGGCTCCCTCCATGGATGGGCATCAGCTGAGATTGGTTCTGTTTTCTTTTCTATTGTAACAAGGCAGCACTGAGTTCAATACTTCACAATCACTGCGCCCTCTCTCTTCCCAGCATGCAGAAACACACTCCACGCCATACTGATGCTACCAGGGGATGGAGGAGCGGTAGCACTGCCAACTCAAGGCAGTTTATCCTACCTCTTCAGTGTCTCTTTCAGTGACAATGAGTTATAACCAGGTGCCACAAGTACTCATTTGATTTTTGCTTCTTATAAAGGTGCTTTTTTTGTGTAGATAGTTATTAAATTGGTGTTGTGGGAGGGGATGATTGGCGGAGGCTTCTATTCTGCCATCTTGCTCCCTAGTATATTTCAGCATAGAGGTTTTTATTCTGCATGACATTCTTCCTAGTGGATACATGACTTTTATTTGTCAAATCCCACAGTAATGTACCACGCTAGAAAGTAAACCCTAATGTAAAGCATGAACTTTAGTGAATAATAATAATGTATTATTATTATTTGATCAATTGTAACAAATGTATCACAGTCGTGGAATATATTAATAATTGGATAAACTGGCAATGGGGGCAGCAGAAGAGATGGGGGAGGACATATATGAGAATTCTCTGTACTTTCTGCTCAATTTTTCTGTCAACCTGAAACAGCTCTAAAAATAAAGTCTATCTTAAAAAGAAAATGCCTTATCTTAAATGATCCTCTGACAATCTTTAGCAAATAAGGTTTATTCTATCATATTACAGATGACGATACTGAACTGAAGCTCACATATTAGTAACAGAAGAAAAAGGGAACTTCTGATTTACACTGAGGTACCCATTTGAGCTATTACCTCTCACCGTCTAGTAAAGGATAAAAGCCTAATATTATATGGTCAGGCATGTCCATAGACTCTAGAGCTGTTTTGTCCAATACAGTAATGACTGGACACATCTTTATGGCCTGCCCTAAGTTGTTATCAGAATGTGGGGGTTAGAAAAGTCCCTTAGGAACATAATTGAGAGGAAGAATCTTATCATAGAAGAGACAAAAACATAGAGAGAGGACACTAGCTACAAAATTCTTAGGATTAAGGGCATTTGTAAGTTTCCCACTATACTGTTTCTATTACCCTTTTAGTTGCAATATTTCTTAGGTCTGAAAATAACTTGAATTAAATTTTTCTACAGTACTCGTTAAAGATACATATTCCTGGGCTCCCAATGAAGTACTAACATAGTTTCGTTCTGTATGGACAGATTCTAGGAACCTGTAATCTTAACATGTTCCTTAGCTAATTCTTTCATATAATTTTAAAATTTTCTCTTTTAGCTGGAAAAAAATCCTTAAAATAAAAAGTGCACATTTTTTATTAGTCATTTTGGTGATGGGGATGGTGACCAAGACACCGATGACTCTAGTAGATGATGGAATAATTAATAAAAAGGAAAAGTCCTGGGTCTTTAAAACCTGCTGAAATGAAAGAGAAAGATTCTTTGTGTGGTTGTGAGGATGAGTGGGGATACATAAACAAGATTGAGACAAAACGGGAAAGCTTTTGGAGCTGTGTAATAACACATTAATACAATAATATATTGAGTATTAATGCAGGATATGTGGAATAATACATTCCATTGCATTTCCCAATAACATTATTTATCTAGGTGATGTTTTTCATGTTGACTTCTAGATGCATCATAATGTAAGAGAATAAAACAGAGCTGAGTTTTTTTATTATTATTATTGCTCTGCCTCTTCAAATTCAGGTGATAATGGCCCAATCATTTGACCTCACTAAATGTCAACTTCTTCAAATGTAAAATGAGTATGAGAGGAGCTTCTTTACCTCACTAGGTTAGGGCTTTCCTCCCTCACAAGTTTAGGTTAGATAATTGGTGGGGTACCACATTAAAAATGTAAAGTAATACCTGAATATAAGCTCTCACAATAATGTCAGAGCTAAAAAAATGCCTTGGGGTAGGAAATGGCAGACAGCAGCAGGATTTAAAAAAGGGTGGAGAATGAATTATCAGCATTTTCTCTCTTCTTTTATACTAGCATCTTGGGCTTTTTTGATGACTTTGTACTTAATAGCCATATTAGAGGGAATCAAATTATGTCTCTAATTACCTTAAACTTAATAACAAAATCAAATCATCTGCCTCCATTTCAAATTACCATTTATTTCCAAAGCAATGACTCTGAAGTATCACAATACCTTCAGTACAATGGGGTAAATGAAGCCTGGAGAAGGCATCCTAGGATGTTACTTTTTGTTCCATACTTTCCATGGGTCTGGAGCTTTCTAAGAGAATTAAATAGAAAGCATCGATTCAGCACTTCCCAGTCACAAAAATGGGGATTTTGTCTAAATGGCCCATGAAGCTGTTTCACATTAAATGCTCTCTTGTGTAGAATCTTTGTTAGAGGAAACATTATGTGACCATTTACATAGCAATTATTTCTAGTCAGGTGTAAACAGTAACCTCATCTACTTTAGGAAACTGTTATAAAGTTCACTTAGTCTCCCATCTTCTTTCATGTGTCACCACACTTCCACATGCATGTTGTCTGGCAGAGTCAATATCTTGATACCTTGTATTGATAAGCTCTTAGAGGATCACAACGGTCTTAGAAGGGAAAAGATAGAGTGTTTCTAGAAAAGCTTGCTAGAATTTGAGGGAATTTGCTCATGGTGGGTCAGGTAGCATTCTCAAATATTTCACATGAGTACTGACATTCATCCTTTCTGGGGTTCCTGGCAGATACTGACTATTTGTATGGAATTCTTTCTCACTGAATGAAACAAGTCCTCAGAGTCCTTCTCAAGACTAGACTGTACTTATACACTAGCAGTTAATCAGAGTTGGCACAAGAGGTAAAAGTGTTTTGTAATTTTGGATATGGAAATCTCACAGGCTTTAAAAATCCAAGCAAACCTCTTGTAAATAATGGCTTTGAATACCTAAATAATGACTCTTATTCCTAAAATGAGGTAATAATATCTACAGTAAAAGGTTTTTGTGAGGAATGAATGAGTGCATATGCACATGCATACATGTACACACATGCACACACATAATCATGCTCAGACATACAGCCAAGTATAATAGTAGGCACTCTGATGTTACTTCACATGCTATACATATCGGCAGAACTGTCTGCTTCCCGTATGATCACTTGGAAAGATGAGGTCAAGCCAATAGCCTGATTTGTCCTCTAAAAGTTCCCAGCATACTCAATAAAATCAGGTCCTGGCATCAGTAACTGTGGTAGTTGCCAAAAGTAGTCTTAGGTATTAAGATATTATCCATCTTATTTAAGAATAAAAAATAGCTGGGCATGGTGGCTTGTGCCTGTAGTCCCAGCTACTTGGGAGGCTAGATGAGAGGATTGCCTGAGCCCAGGAGTTTGAGGCCAGACTGGGCAACATTAAGAGGCTTCTCTCTCACTCTCTCTTTCTCTCTTCCTATTTCCTACTCCAAAGCGTTATTTTACCCCTGACATTAGTATGATTGTGATAGCTTATTTTCAGTTGTCACTTTATATTTGTTAATGTAATATTCCATCAATTATCTAACCTAAACTTGGTATTAGTCTAACCCAATGAGAAAGTGAGAAAGAGGCAAATGACTTAGTTACCAGATCCCAAAGGAAAGGAAAAATAACATAGCAGATAAAATCCAGTATTTATAGAACCATTTACACATGAGAAAATTTGAGACAAATCCAGAATGTAGGAAATTCAACATGACAGCTGTCCTGAATGCTTCCCAAAGTCAATATTGTAAGAAAAAACAAAAAACAAAACAAAGAGTGGAAATTGGTCTTCCAAAGAGATTAAGGAGATATACAACTCTAATGGAATGTGTGAAACATAATTGAATTTTAATTCAAAAAACAACTATTAAAATATATTTTCAAAAGCAACTGGGAAAATTTGGAGATGAACTGGATGTTAGTAAGCCTGTATTTCCTTGGGTCTAATACTAGTGTTATAATTGTGTGTGGGAGAATACCCTAGTATTTAGAGATGAAATGTCATTATACCTGAAACTGATTTTTGGATTATTCAGCAGAAATACACACAACACCTCCCTGAAAACAAAACAATGAAACACACAAGTACTACATTATATTGAAAAATCAAATATAGAAAAATGTTAATAGTAGTTGATAAGAGGTGGATATATGGATGTTCATTGTATTACTCTTTCAACTTCTCTATATGTTCAAAATGTCTCCTAATAATAAATATTTTTAAAAATTGAAGTTGTATTGCCCCAGTTTGAATGCTGGCTTTACTTCTTATGTACATGGCCCTGGGCTGTGGACTTTACTATTTTGTACCTCATACTTGTCACTTGGTATTGGAAATAATAATACTGTCTTTCTCAGTAATTATTATAAAACCCAATGATCTAATACATGTGTTCTTCTTAAAACACTGCCTGAAATGTTAACTTTCACTACAGAATAGAGAAAGGCTGAAGGAAGTGCTGATCTCAAGTAGAAAAGTGGACAGAGAACATTGCAAATATCACAGCTTCTCCTTCTTCTCTATCCTGTCCATCCCAAATCTCAAGCAATAATGATATCCAAAACAGAACATCCACATTCTTCAAAATGAATAAGTTATGCCTTAGTTAAATTCCTTTCCAATTACCTACTTTGTGAAGGGTTCTTCCCTATCTACAGGAGACTCTAGGGATCACAGCATCCTTGCTGAGATCGGCAGCCCTCTCTCCAGTCCCACACTGCCAGCTGCATTGCCTGCTCCTCGATTGCTCTGGATTTCTTTGTTCTGCTTGCTTTTATAGCTGGAGTTGTTCATTTTGTTAAAAATCCAAGTATGTGTTTAAAATTTTGTTATTGTAGATACAACTTTTCAATATGTTTGTAATGGGAGAATTTTCAGGATATCTCGTGTCGCATTGCCAGTAATAATATCTAAGTGAGCATAAAAGGGCAGAAAATGTTCTTGTACGTCATTACTTGGATCTGAAAAATTCTCATTATGTATGTAACCAAAGTTATTTCAGGTCCCCAAACAGGATAAATCAAAGAACTTTTCCTTCCCCAAAAATATAAAGAAAAATGTCACTGACACTTGGAAAATATATACTAACTTGAAAGAAGTCTTGTGTTACAGATTGGGAAATTATCAGATTATAAAACATAGGTAAAATCATGAGGTCGAATAAAATTATTGTGAAAAAAAATCATCCAGAGTACAAGATAAAAATATGGGGAGAATTTGGAAAATTTCAAATTTAAGCAGCAGAAACAGCAGCTACTACAGAGGTTGAAAGGAAATATTTTAAAACACATATACACATACACACATATGTCTATGCACATACATATAGACACACATATATATACACATGCATACATTATATTCACACAGAGTAAATTTTAATAGAAATAGGTAATTTAATTTTGTAAGTCAAAAGAGTGCTGGGTTTTATATAGCAGGCAGACCTTAAAATTTACAAACAAAAGAGACAGTAATTAAGATAAAAATTGAGAAACGGTGATTGGATTTCATCAATAGGGAATAATTGATAACTCTTATGAGATGAGTTTTAGTAGAATAACAGATAGGACTGAAAATGTAGTGGATTGATATAAGCAGAAATACAAAATAAATTGTGGAGTTCATACCTTTTCTTTCCTGTAATCCAGAAACAAACATACAAATCTTACCGTGTATCACCATTAGATTCTCAAAAATTAATACATCCCAAACTAAATTTGCTCTATATCTGTCTTTTCTTCTCCCTCCATCCGCTGAAATTGCCCTTCTCCGATACTCCATATCTCAGTTAATGTCACTACTGTACGTTCCATTTGTAATATGAAAACTGTTCAATTGAAGATGAGAGTAGATAGTGAGACTTTAACAGCTTCAAAAACACTCACTCATGCAAGTAGGGGTAGTTCTACCATTTTCTGGTTAGTACAAGCCCTCAGTTTCTGGGGATGAAACAACTTGTGGAGGCAGAAAGGAGGGATAAAACCATTTTACAAAATTTTCAGCCTGTCATTTTGTTACACATGGCTTGTTCAAGGGATTGATTGCAATCCTTATCTCAGTTTCATAGCTGTGGAGCCAATACTTTTCCCAGATTTAGATAAGCAGTTGGGTCTTACTCCTGGGGGCTGTTTTATTTTTATCTTTCTCAGATGATTCATAAATATTGGAGCAGAATGTATATCTATGGTCAGCTAGCTAAGCGTTATTTTGCACTAGAAGTCACCCCTCTGATTTATTTCTTTTCCTCAAATACAGTATATATATATATATATATCTTTAGGTTTCCAAATAAATTGATTAAGGTATTGATTAGGATTGCACTATTCTGCAATTTAATTTTGGAATTTGTATCCCAAATACACTGATGATGTCATTAAAGAAAGTATCAACTCAATCAACTTGTTCAAAGCCAAGATGTGATGTAACTCTTTTAGTGGTAATACGATAAGCAAATATATGCAGTCAATTGCATAAAGGGGATGAAAGTACAATGGAATCAAGAAAAGGATGTAGTTTCCGGGTCTCCAACGTCCCCCATAAGTGTGTAGAGTTGTGACTGATTTCCTCTGGCAAAGTGGCCGTTCTACCAGTTTTCCCTTCCTGACCACTTTCCACTTTACTTCCTGACCCTTCTGGTGAGTACCTGCCTTTCTGCTCGGCAAATGTAACAAATAGTTTCACAGCAACCCAGCTTATCCCTCAGTGTTCCCAGGGAGACAGGGCAGGGCAGGTCAATTTTGTAGAAGCACCCTCAGCAGCCCAAGCTCAAGCTGTTGAGAGATCCACTGAAAAACAAAAATGGGCTGGGTGAAGTGCCTTATGCCTGTAATCCCAGTGGTTTGGAAGGCCTACACAGGAGGATCACTTGAGGCCAGCAGTTCAGCCAGGAGTTCAAGACCAGCCAGGACAACAGAGCAAGACCCTTATTTGAGAGGGGGAGAGAGAGAGAGAAAGAGAGAGAGAAAAAGAGAGTTAAAAATATTCCTCTTCAGAAAATGTCTTTCTATTTGTTCATATCTTCTTTCAGCTCTTTCCTTAAGAGTGGTTTGTTTCTGCAATCCCATAGACTCTGTATATTTCTTAGTATAATTATAACTAGGGAATTTATGGTTTTGTAGCAAGTTCAAAGAGATTCTTTATTTTCTACATATCTTGTAATGGAATATTGATTTTGTTTATAAATGCTTATTAAATATAAATATCCCCTTTCCTATCACTATGTTACCTATAAAACTATTTAACAACCTACTGCGCTCAGTCAAAAATCTTCCCTCTATCTGCTTTTACTGCCTCTCCTCCCTTACTTACAACATTGGAGGTAAGGCAGGAAATACAATAAGCAGTAAAAATGGGAAATGTTACCTGCTTAAAAAGGGGATCTAGATGGCTTCAATAATTGGATGGCAATGGCAGTGAGTTGTTTAAAAAGAAAAATAAGGGAAAAAAAGCTTGGTGCTATTATAATTTTTCAAGTTACGTATTTTTTTCCTCAAACTAAATTTTCCCTCACATATTTTTTTCCTGATAGAGAGAGGAACCTTCACAAAGGTTTTATAAGATCAAACACTATAATTATGTGTGTATATGTATGTGTATATATATGTAAATATAGAGTATCTCAGGAAAATAACACAAGGAACTTTTAACCATGTTTTTTCTTTTCATATTTTATTTTTAAAATATATACAAATTTTATTATATTTGTCAATTATATATCAATAAAGCTAGAAAATGTTTTCACTTTATGTTTTAACTAATTTTAGATTTAGGGGTAGATGTGCAGGTTTATTATATAGGTAAATTGCATGTTGCAGAGGTTTGATGTACAGATTATTTCATTACCCAGATAATAAGCATAGTACTTGATAGATTTTTGATCCTGAATCTCCCCCGTCTCTCCACCGTCAAGTGTCCCCCAGTGTCTATTGTTCCCTTCTTTGTGTCACTGTGTACTCAATGTTTAGCTTCCACTTATAAGTGAGAACATGTGGCTTTTGGTTTTCTGTTTCTGTTTTAGTTCATGTAGGACAATGGCCTCCAGCTCCATCCATGTTCCTGCAAAGGATATGATATTATTCTTGTTATGGCTGTATAGCATTCCATGGTGTATATGTACCACATTTTCTTTATCCAGTCTACCACTGATGGGCATCTAGGTTGATTCCCTGTCTTTGATATTGTGAATAGTGCTGCGATAAACATACGTAGGCAGGTATTTTTGTGGTAGAATGAACAGCGTGAGTGCAAGCAGCGGAAATGCTGGACACTTATAAAACCATTAGATCTCCTGAGAACTCACTCACTATCACAAGAGCAGCATGGAGGAAACAACCCCATGATCCAGTTACCTCCACCTGGTCCTACCCTTGACATGTGAGAATTATGGGGATTACAATTTGAAATGAGGATTTGGGTGGCGATATAGAGCCAAACCCTATCAGTTATACATATTATATACAATATATATTTTATATATATAAATATAATACACATGAAATCACTACTGCTCATCCAAATACCTTACCACTTACTGAGAAGTAACAGAACAGAATATCATGGATTTTGGAGTAAAGCAGAGCTAAGCAGGATGCTTGGCTTTTCTATATTTTTAATTTTTCTGGATATATAATAGGTGTATCTAAGAGGTACATGAAATGTTTTGATACAGGTATGCAATGCCTAATAATAATCACATCATGGAAAGCAGGTATCCATCCCCTGAAGCATTTATTCTTTGTGTTATAAACAACACAATTATACTCCTTAATTACTTTAAAATGTACAATTATTATTGACTACAGTCACCCTTTTGTGTTATCAAATAGTAGGTCTTATGCATTCTTCTCATTTTTTGTACCCATTAACCATCCCCACATCCTCCTTGCCCCCCAGTACCCTTCCCAGCCTCTGGTAACCATCCTTCTACTCTCTATGTTCATGAGTTCAATTCTTTTGAATTTTAGATCCCACAAATAAGTGAGAAAATATAATGTTTGTCAGTGTGCTGGCTTATTTCACTTAACCTAATGACTTCCAGTTCCATCCATGTTGTTGCAAATGACAGGATCTCATTCTTCTTTATGGCTGAATAGTATACAACTGTTGCTATATTAATTTGGAAAAGCTTCTTAGCCTTTCTGAGTCACAGTTTCTTCTTCTGATGAAAGACAATAATTATACAGATTTCAGACTTTCCATAGGTTGATGAAATTAAATGAAGTAATGCACAAAAAGGGCCTAGCGTAGTGCCTGGTACAGAGGAGGGGTGCAATAAGGGTTAGCATTACTTACTAATTACTTACGTTAGCTACTAGATGGATTATAGAATAATGATTAAGAGGATGGGTTTTGCATTAAGACTTCCTGGGTGCAAAACCCAGCTTCACTACTTAGCATTTATGGGATAAGGTACAAATTACTCAAGTTCTTATTTCTTTGTTTCCTCATTTGTAAAATAGGAATAATAATCACTTTTAATCTCATGAAACTGTTCTCAGAATTATTTGATACTTGAGAAAGTTGAAACACTTCATAGAAGATTACGTAACAAATGTTAGTTACTATTGTGCCAATAACACATATGAAGTGGATGTGATATTTTCTCCAATCTTTATAAGTAGAAGCAATAGAAAGAAGCATGTTCTGTACAGATGAGATGAAAATACCCACACAAAAGATGGGTTTCTGATCTTGAATCTGCTGCTTAAAATCTATGAGATGTTCAAAATACTTCTCATCCTTTTACTGGTTTCCTTAGCTGTAAAATGAAAGGTTTGGGCTTACAGCTTCAGTTGTTAATGACTTTAGAAAATTCCATAGTACAGTTACTCAATACATGTTTAATTATGTTTTAAAATAGTGACTAAAATGAAAAAGTATATGCAAAGGTAATAGACATTGTTTTTTCTTATCTACTTTGTTTCAGATAGTATTGAAGGCATTTTGCATACATTTTCAAAACTTTATCTAAACATCTAAAATATTGGAGATTATCATTCCCAACTTTTCAGACTATGGAATTAAAACGCATGACATTAATATTGTTTCCCAAAGTAATAGATAATAAACAACAGATGCAGTATTTTTCTGTCTTAGTCCAAAGATCACATTTCTATGATATCTCCTGGTAAAATGTACATTATTATGCTGTGAGAAAAGTTGATATAATTTATGAAGTATATTTGTTCTTTCTTGCTGCTATAACAAATTACCACAAAGCTAGTGGTTTTGTATAGCCTGAATTTATTATCTTACTGTTCTGTAACTCAGAAGTTCCAAGTTCTATGACTTTCCAATACAGGTTTCACTGAGCTAAAATGAAGGCATTGGCAGTGCTGCATTTCCTTGTGGAGGCTTTAGGGAAGAGTCAGTTTTCTTGACTCTTGTAGCTTCTAGAGGCTACCTGCATTCTTTGACTCATGGCCGTTCCCTCCATTTTCAAAATCAGAAACATTGTATCTCTGTGACCATTCTTCCATACTAAAAGGTCCTTCTGGACATCACAGCATGGAAAGGTTATTTGATTTTAAATACCCTTGTAATTAGATTGGACTCTCCGGGTAGCCCATGACAATCTCCCATCTGTCAGGTCCCTTTTGCCATTCAAAGTAACATACACAAGTTTCAGGGATTAAGAGATGGACATCTTTGGCCATCACATTCTGCCTTCCACAAGTAAAGTTGACATCAAAAGCACATTCAATAAAAAGTAACATTGAAACAAAATTAAATCTTTTGCTCTGGCAAAGATATCAGTAAGAGGATAAAAAGAAAATAAAACATTTTCTCTGGGAGAAAATGTTGGCAAATGACACATCCCATGAGTACTTATAGATTGAATATTTAAAGAATTGTCAAAATCCAATCTCAAGAAAATAAGCACATTACAATATGGGCAAATAGCTGAATAAATATTTTACAAAAGAAGATACACAGTGACCAGGCATGGTGACTCCTGCCTGTAATCCTAGCACTGTGGGAGGCTGAGGCGGGTGGGTCACCTGAGGTTGGGAGTTCAAAAGCAGCCTGGCCAACATGGTGAAACCCCATCTTTACTAAAAGTACAAAAATTAGCCTGGCATGGTGCTGCATGCCTGTAATCCCAGCTACCTGGGAGGCTAAGGCACAAGAATCGGTTGAACCCAGGAGGCAGAGGTTGCAGTGAGCCAAGATAACACCACTGTACTCCAGCCTGGATGACAGAGTGAGACTCTCTCAAAAAAAAAAAAAAAGATTCATGGATGGCACATAGCCTGTGAAAAGATGCTAGATATAACTAATCATTAGGGAAATGTAAATTTGATCCATACTAATATGTCATTACACACATATGAGAATAGTTATTTAAGGAATGATAATACCAATGATGATAATCATAATAATATTATGTAATTACATGATATTATTTTAATAATTATAAACACAGGCAATACCAACAACTAGTGATGATGCCAAGTGCCTGGAAATCTCATGTATTTCTGCTGGGAATGAAAAATGGTACAGCCAGTACATAAAACAGTTTGCAAGTTTCTTAGAAAGTTAAATATACCATACAATCCATAACTCCTGCTCCTATGTGTTTATTTACCTTAGAAAAATAGAAGGCAAAGTTTCTAACTGTGAGATTGAATGTTGATGGTATGCCCCAATTTGCACACAAAGTTTCAGCAAGCATAGGACTTATTAGTTTCAGAGTTTTAAGCAAATATCTTTCTATTTATTAGTTGACCACTAAGCTAACCAAACACAGACTTCAGTGCCTATATATGACAAATATAGACTTTTGAAGAATTAGTTTTAAAAAGGTGCTAAATTAAAAACAAACTGTAATAGCAAACATGAAAAAACTGGTAGGGGAATATTTGATTTCTAGACTTGCAATTATATAGTTGAAAATTTCAATTTGCTTTGTTATTCAACAACAATAACAAAGTAAGACACAATGTAAAATCAATTCTATGATGTTTATCAGTATTGATGCAGTGCCTATATGAGTATATTAAGTGTGAAATTACACTTGTAAATTTTGAGATGTACTACAATATTTATGTCTAAACCAGTTTTCACTCCCATCTGTATCAGATTGTTCTTTTTCTTTTCTTTTCTTTTTTTTTGAGTGGAGTCTTGCTCTGTCGCCCAGGCTCGAGTGCAGTGGAGCAATCTCCGCTCACTGCAAGCTCCGCCGCCTACCGGGTTAACGCCATTCTCCTGCCTCAGCCTCCCAAGCTGGGACTACAGGTGCCCGCCACCACGCCCGGCTAATTTTTTTTTTTTTTTTTTTTTTTTTTTTTGTATTTTTAGTAGAAACGGGGTTTCACCGTGTTCCCAGGATGGTCTCGATCTCCTGACCTCGTGATCCGCCCGACCTACAGTGAATATTGTAGCTTTAGAAAAGTTTTAAATTTGCCATTATTAGAAGTTTTCCTTGATATTAGAAATTAGAAAAGGATATTTGCTCAACTCTATCTGTTTAACACTACTGGAGAGACTGACTGGTGTAGCCGGTGAGATAAATAAATTAGAGGCATTAGAACACGAAAGAAAAAAAATTCTATTGTTTCTAGCAAATGGCATAATTTTATCATAAATCTTTAAATATTTGGAAAAACTAATAAAATTAATAATCAATTCTGTGTTATATATTTGTAGATCTTCTTTTAATTAACATACTTCTTTTAATTAACTCTTGCCATTCATATTTATTATCAGTATTGATCAAATTTCTCAGCTGACACCCTTCAATAATAAGAGGTAGTGTGACATACGACAGATGAAAAGAGATTAATATAGTGGTTATCTTAATAAGAGATCCTACAAATAATTAGTGTGGTAGTAAAAGCATATATTTGTAGATCTCAGTTTGAATTCTGGATCTTCTACTATAAGTCAGATGACCTTAGCAAGTTACTTTACCTTTATAACCTCAGTTTTTTTACTTTCTGTCAGTAAGATATGAATGCCAACATCATAGACACATATTTGTGTATTGACACAGAATTGAAGTGTGTTCTATATACGGGAAATAAATAAAATTCAAAAGTTTATATTTTTAAAAAGCATTTTAGAAGAAAACAAGTATCTAGAATTAAATCTAACCAAGTTGTGTCAGATATCACTATGAAAATATATAAAAATCACTGACAATGGTTTAAGAACTAAATAAATGGAGAAGTGTGCCCTTTTAAAAATCTTTTTAAGTGACATATAATAATTGTATTTATTTATGGGATACAGTGTAATGTTTTGAGCTAACATTATGGAAACACTAAATCAAGCTAATTAATTTATTCATCACCTCATCAACTTACTTTTTTCTGGTGATAACATTAAAAATCAGCTTTTAGTAAATTTGAAATATAAAATACATTATTATTAACTGTGGTCACCATACAATACAATAGCTTACTTAAACTTATTCTTCCATTCTAACTGAAAATTTGAACCCTTTGATTAACATCTACACTTTCCCCATCCATTTCTGTACCAAGAACCTTCCCACTTTCTGTTTCTATGAAATTGACATTATACCAAGTGAAATAAGCCAGATACAGAAAGACAAATACTGTTTAATATCACCGATATGTGGAATCTAAATAGAATTTAGATCTCATAGAAACAGAAAGTAGAAAGGTCAATATATAATATTATTAAATTTGCTATTGTGTTGTTTGAGCTCCTTTTATATTCTGGTTATTAATCGTTTGTCAGATGGGCAATTTACAAATATTTCCTGTCATGTTGTGGGTTGTCTCTTCGCTTTTTGACTGTTTCCTTTGCTATGCAGCTTTTTTAGCTTGATATAATCCCATTTAAATATTTTTGCTTTGGAGGCCTTAAACAAAAAGTTTTTGCCAAATCCAATGTCCTAGAACATCTCCCCATTATTTTTTTCTTCTAGTAGTTTCATCATTCAGATCTTAGGTTTAAATCTTTAATCCATTTGCTTTTAATATTTGTGTATAGTGAAAAAGAGGGGAGAGGTTAGTTTTATTCTTTTACATATAGTTATCCAGTTTTACCAACACCATTTATTGAAGACTATTCTTTCCTGTATTGCATGCTCCTGGCACCTTTATCAAAGATTAGTTGACTGTAAATTTATGGATTTATATCTGGGTTCTCTATTCTGTTCTATTAGTCTATGAATCTGTTTTTATGACAGTACCAGGTTAATTTAGTTACTATAGCTTTGTAATAAATTTTGAAGTCAGGTAGTGTGATACCTCCAAATTTGTTCTTTTTGCTCAGGATTACACAGATTTTTCAGGGCCTTTTGTGGTCCCACATAAATGTTAACTTTTGTTTTCTATTTCTGTTAAGCATGTAATTAGTATTTTGATGAGAATTACATTGACTCTGTAGATTTTTTTGAGTTGTATTGCTATTTTCACTATCTTGATTATTCCAATTCATGAGGATGGAATACCTTTTTATTTTTTATGTCATCTTCAGTTATTTTAATCCATGTCTTATAGTTTTTCTTGTATAGGTCTTTAACTTCTTTCATTAAATTGATTCCTAGATATTTTATGTAACATTTGCAAATGGGATTGTTTTCTTGATTTCTTTTTCGGATTGCTCACTGTTGGCATATATAAATGCTACTAATTTTTGTATGTTGATTTAGTATTATGGAACGTTAATAAATTTGTCATTATTTCTAACAGCTTTTTAGTAGAGTGTTTAGGATTGTCTAAGTCCAACATCATGCCATCTGATGTTTGGTTTCTTCCTGTCCAATGTGGTTGCCCTTTATTCTTTCCCCTTGCTTTATTGCTCTGGCCAAGACTCCCAACAATATTGAATACAAGTGGTGGAAATGGACATTCTTGTCTTCTTCCAGATCTTAGAAAAAATGGTATTCAATTTTTTTTCCCCATTCAATATGGTATTAGCTATAGGTTTGTCATATGTGGCCTGTCTTATTTTGAGATCTCTTTATTCTGTACCCTGTTTGATAGGATTTTTATCACAAAGGGATATTAAATTTTATCAAATTCTTTTTCAGCATCTCCTGAAATAATCTTATAGTTTTTGTTCTTGGTTCTGTTAATATATGTCACATTTATTGACTTTTGTATGTCAAATTATTCTTGCATCCTTAGGAAATGAATCCCACTTAATCATGGTACATATATTTTTAATGTGTTTTTTAATTTGATATGCTCGTATTTTCTTGAGGATTTTTGCATGTATGTTAATCTGTAATACTGGCCTGTAGTTTTCATTTTTTTGTGGTGTCCTCATCTGGCTTTAGTATGAGGATAATGCTGGCTTCATAAAGTGAGTTTGAAAGCATCATCTTCTCTTCAATTTATCTGAAGAGTTTGAGTAAAATTGGTATTCTTTCTTCTTGTATGTTTGTTAGAATTCAGCAGTGAAAAAAATCAGATCCTCATCTCTTCTTTGATCTCTTACTTTGCTATTGGTATATTGAAGTTTTCTATTTTTTTCATGGTTCAGTTTTGGTAAGTTGTGTGTGTCTACAAATTTATTAATTTCTTCTAGGTTTTCCAATTTGTTGATGCAAAGTTGTTTATAATAATATGTGATCATTCTTTGTATTTCTATGGTCTCAGTTATGTCTCGTTTTATATTTCTGATGTTATGTACTTGGGCCTCTCTCTTTTTTCCTTAATCTAGCCAAAGGTTAGTCAATTTTATTTATCTTTTCCAAAAAACTGACTTTTCATTTCACTGTTCTTTTGTATTGTTTTTAGTTTCAATTACATTTATGTCAGCTATGATCTCTACCATATCTTTCCTTGTAATAATATTAGGTTTGGTTTCTTCTTGCTTTTCTAGTTTCTTCAGGTGTATCATTACCTAGTTTATTTGAAATCTTATTTTTTGATATAATTGTTTATTACTATAAATGTCCCTCTTAGTACTGCTTTTGCTATATCCCACAGATTTTGGTATGTTGTATTTCCATTTTTAATCTTTTTAATTTTTTCATTGACTCATTGGTTGTTTGGGAACATATTGTTTAATTTCCATGTGTTTATGGGTTTTTCTGAGGTTCCAGTCATTAATTTCTAGTTTTATTTTATTATCGTCAGAAAAGGCACTTGATATGATTTTAATTTTTGAATTTGGTCAGACTCGTTTTTTGGCCTAAAATATGGTTTGTTTCGGAGAATATTCCATGTGTTGATGAAAAGCATGTATACTCTGAAGCCATTTGGAAAAATATTCTCTAACTATCAATTAGGCCTCTTATGTCTAATGTGTAGTTTAACTCCTATGTTTCTCTGTTGCTTTTATGTCTGGATGATCCAGTTACTAGCAGTGGGTGTTAAAGTCCCCTACTGTTATTATAGTGTGCTCTATCTCTTTCTAAATCTATTAATGTTTACTTTATATAATTTGTAGCTCTGCTATTAGATATTAAAACATAGAAATTTATCATTATTATATCCTCTTTTGAATTGACTCCTTTATCATTACATAGTGACCTTTGACTCCTTAAAGTATTTGATTTGTAGTTTATTTTATCTAATATAAGTATAGCTACTCCTCATCATTTTGGATTTACAGTTGCAAGGAATATCATTTTTCACCCTCCCACTTTCAGTCTATATGAGTGACATTGATTTCTTATAGGCAGCATATAGTTAGTTCTTGTTTCATTATCCATTCAGGTACTCTATTCTTTTTAATTGAAGGCTATTTACATTCAGTTTTGTTATTAATAAGTAAGGGTCTGCTGCTGCCACTTTGTTGCTGTTTTCTGTTTTCTGTTTGTTTTGCAGCTCCTCTTTATTCCTTTCTTACTGTCTTCCTTTGTTGGTAAGTGATTTTATCTGGTAGTATGTTTTGATTAATTGCTGTTTGTTGCGAGTCTATTACAGGTTTTTGCATTGTGGTTACTATGAAGCTTACAAGAAACATTAATATATAATGTTATTTTAAAGAGATGAAAATTTCTCTTAGGTCACAAAGAATAGAAACAAACAAAAGAAGAAAATTTCTGTACTTTAACTCCATCCCTCCAACATTTTGACTTTTAATTATTTCACTTTCCATATTTCATGTTACTATCTCTTAACAGGTTGTTGTAGCCGTTACTGTTTTTGATAGATCTGTGTTTTGTGTTTTATACTAAGTCTGTGAGTGAATTGCACATCACAATTACAGTATTAGGGTATTCTGGGTTTGTCCATATATGTAATTTACCAGTGGATTTTATACCTTCAAATTTTTTGTTTTTGCACTTGAGTGTTTTCTTCTCTGAGATTGAAGCACTCCCTTTAGCATTTCTAGTTACACCAATCTGGTGGTGGTGAGCTCTATCAGCCTTTGTTTTTCTGGGAAATACTTTTTCTCTCCTTCATATTAGAAGAATAACTTTGCTGGATACAGTATTCTTGAATGACAGGGATTTGGGGGTTTTGTTTTGATTTTCCTTTGAATATTTTGAAAATGTCATTCTACTCCCTCCTGTGTGCTTTCCATTGAGAAGTCTTATATTATTTGCTTATTTTGTCTTGCTGCTTTCATGATTCTCTCTTTATCTTTGACCTATAGTTTTGATTATTATATGCCTCGAGGTTGTCCTATTTGGATAAAATTTGTCATGTGTTCTCTGACCTTCCTGTACCTGGACATTTATATCTTTCCCAATTTTTGAGATGTTATCCGTTATTATTCATTTGAATAAACTTTCTGTCTCCTGCCCTTGCTCAACTCCCTCTTGAACATGAGTAATTCTTAGATTTGGTCTTTTGAGGTAAATGTTTGTATCTCATAAACAATTTTCATTGCTTTTCATTTCTTTTTTTCCTCCTCTGTGTATTTTCAAATAGACTGTCCTTGAGGTCAATGATTCTTTTCTCTGCTTGATTCATTCTCTTGTTGAGAGGCACTAATGACTTTTTCACTTCAGCAAATGTATTTCTCAGTTCTAAGATGTCTCTTTGATTTTGTTTATTATGTACATCTCTTTGCTAAACTTCCATGATAAATTTCTGAATTGCTTTTCTGTGTCATCTTGAAGATCACTGAGTTTCCTTAAACTTACTATTTTGAATTGTTGGTTAGAGAACTCACATATTGTCTTGTTTGGGTCAATTACTGGTTTCTTGTTTTGTTTGGGGAGATTCTAGTAGCCTATTTACTTTTTTTTTTCTTATGGATATGCATCTATGTCTTTGCACCAAAGAATTAGTTATTTTTTCTAGTCTTCTCTCTCTAGCTAAGAGAGTTAGGATTTTGTCCCTGATTGAAAGGCTCTATGGTCAGTGTGGCATTAGTACATGAATGAATCCCAGACTTTCCCACCCATTTTGATGTGGATATGTTCTCAGTCATCTAGTTTGTAGGAGTCTTTCAACTGTGCTCTGGCTTTCTCTTGGAGATAACTGATCCATGTGTAGATGTCAGGAGCCTTATGTTCTGCCATGTTGCTCATGCCATCTTCAGAAATATATCATTTTTGTTGTAAGAAAGTTGAATACTGTAAAGGTCTCAATTCTCCTCAACTTTATTTATAAATCCAACATAATTAGAATAAAATCTTAGCAGATGTTTAAAGTCAAAATTGACAATTGATTTTTGAATCTGTAAAGTTCTAAAATAGTTCAAACAATCAAATTAAAAGAAGTTCAGGGAATGTACATTATTACTAATATCAAGACACTTATAAAGCTATAGTAACAAAGACAGCATGAAAATGGACAAGAAAAGACAAATAGACCAATGGAACAGAATAGAATTCATCTATTGTTACCTGAAACAGCTGTAATGAGGCAAGGCTGCACTTTTCAAAACCTGGTGTTTGGTTAATTGGCTATTCTTATGAGAAAGAAAAAACATTCTTTATCCCTAATTTACACCGTAAGTACAAATAAACTTTAGTTGGATTATAGAACTAAGCATAAAAGTTAATCTAATAATACTTTTAAGAAAAAAAATAAGAGAACTTTATTACTTAAAAATTACTTTAAAAGTTCAAAAACGTTAATTCGGCAAAAACATCATTAAGGGAATAAAAAGGCAGGTTGTATAGTGGATGTACACATTTAAAGTACAAAGGGATTATATCCATGATTTATTTTTAACATTTCTATATCAGTAGAAAAAAGGCAAATAAGGTAATAGAAATATTGGCAAAGAATTTAGGGAAGGTTGTGACTGAAAGATAGCTATCAAGAAGACTTCTAGAGTGCTATTTTTTTAATTAGGGGCTAGTTACCATGTGTGTCTACTTTATAATTATTAAAAGCTATATACTTGTGGTCTGCACTATTTTTGTATATATTTCATTTCAACATAATGATTGTATAAATATATAAAAGCAAATAAGCTTTGCTCTGCCTAAAGAAAAAAAATAAAGAATGCTGGCAGCTCCATTTGGTTTTTATTTGTTATTATCTGTACAAGATTACATAAAATATATTTTCAAATTTTTATTAGGAATATGAGTTTCTTCTTTTAGAACTTGAATAAGCATATCCTTTGCAATTGTGCCTTGGGTTAATTATCCTCATGTTACATATTTTAGAAGTTGATTTTATGTATTTCTAGAGGTTATGAATGGATATATGTGTTTTGTGTGTATACATGTAATTATATATACAGAGGTATATATATGTATATATGTATTTTTTTAAGTGTTAAAATTAGAAGTCACTGGGAGGTGTACTGCATGATATAATATTTAATTTTATCTACACTTTCCTGTTCTTCCAAAACATATACATAAATTTATAAATAAAATTATAGACATCTTTAAAAAATAATATTCTAAGAAAAAAAAGCAGATATTAACAAAGTTTACATTTAAATAAGAAGAGCATAGTGTTTATTTATTCATTTACATTTTTATGTTTAGCATTTTACATTTATAGTAACTAAAATGGATATGCGCATGGATGTAATAAAACCAATGCTATTATATTTATGTAGATTAAAAAAGAATATAATTCATCCCTCTAAATTTATTGTTATATTAATTATATTCCAATCTTCCAAAAATACTATTTGATAAAACTAGACAAGGTAATTAAAAAGTCTATCTGAAAGTAAATAATGTTTTAGTTTTGCCATGAAACAAAAATTAAACATATATAAATAAGAGATTTTCCATTTTATATATCAAAACTTACTACATGATTATAAAAATATTAAAAGGGCAATTGATCAATGGAACAGAAGCAGAATACAGAAATAGACCCATATAAGAGGATTCAGGGCAAGACAGAGGAGGATTCTTCAATAGAGAAGTGAACAGATTTTTCAATAAATACTTGGAAACAACTGGATAAACATTTGGAAAAAATATAGTGGGATAATTCACAAAATTTTTAAAAACTAACTTTCAGAAATGTTAAAAATAGTTGTAAACCCAAACTTATAAACCCAAACTTATAATTACTGTGACACAATGGGCCATCTGAATTGAGAAATGAAATCCAGAAAACACAAAAAAAGTCTGATAAATTCATTGTGCTTGAAATTTTAATTTCAACATTTTTCCAAAAAAAAGATACTTCAACAAAATTAATAAAATTAAGCAGTCAGCTGGAAAAAAAAAAATGCATAACCTGTTAAACATTATCCAGAATTTCTATACCATAAAGAAAAATATAAAGACAAAACAAATAGAAATAAAAAGAAAATTAAATGAATGTTCTATTCAAGGAGTAAAACAAATTGCTAATAAATATGAAGGAAGATGCTCAACCTATTTGCAATCAGGTAAATGAAAATTAAAATAAGACAATATCAGCCTGAAAAATATTAAAACGTGATTGATAATATTCATGTTGAAAGTAAATATTGGTATTTAATTATATATATAATTTTTTTATGACAATTGCTAGTTAAACTTTAATCTGAGTCACTGGGATTTCTTATTAAAATGTAGATTTTGAAAGAGAAGGTCTGGAGTAGGGTATGGGACTTATTTCCAAAAATTAGATCCTTTATTAATGTTGACATGTACACAAAGATATATTTACTAGGATACCTATTGTGGAATTATTTTAATTGCAAAGAATTGAAATCACTCAAATGTTTATTGGAAAGAGGATATCTCTATAAACTCATGTATAGCCATGCTACTAGGATATCATACGGTAGTGTAAAAGGATGAAAATTAATTACCTCATATTTATATGAAGTGAAATGTTCACTAAGAAACCAGGCCAAGTTGAAAATCAAAGTGTGCTGTATAATCTCACTTAAATGCTTTCCTGGTTATGAGGGAGAAGTGTAAAGGTGTACCTGTCAGGAACGATGCCTGTCATGAGTGGGTGTTGAGGAGTAAATGGGGTAAGTGTTGAGATAAATTTCTCTGACCACCACTCTCAAGTTTCAAGTCAGAGGACACATTTATTTGTATAACAAAGTACATGCGCAACTTGAAATAACACAAAAAATTACAAAATCAAAATCACTTGAGTGACATATTCTTTCTATATTCCCCTCCTTTATATCTTCTATCTCCTTCCCTGATCCTCCACTTTTTCTTTTTTTGGTACATCTGTGATGTTTTATTTTCGTTAATAGGACAATTGAATGTCTGGCCATTAATAATGGAACTATGAATCATCAGATTGTACATATATAAATTGTTCATAAGAAAGGGATAATACCCACGCAAACATTATTAATGATGTATATGGTAAAAATGGATTAGGATGCCTTAAAACTGTAAGACTAAAGAGTCATTCTGAAAGTTATATTAATATAAACTAATGGCTTACATCCATCAGCTAAAGAAGCAAATGTAATGTTACATTTAGTGTAAAGCTGAATCTGTAATATGAATACTTAAGTTAGGGCTCTCTGATATTCTTCAATGATCTGTTTACTAGATTTTAATAAGAAAAACAACACATGAATGAGGTGTGGGAAAGGCCATGATGTTGGAAAATATCTCTGAAATACCAGACTACACAAAGAGTTTAATAGTATTTTAAGGAATGGTAATCTAGTTTATATTCAATTTATTTCATTTCCCTACAAACCCCTGAGGAACATATTCCATTTGTTGCACAAAAGCCAATTATAGTAATGGGCTGTTCATAAGAGTTTCTAGCTTTCAGAATCAGTTCTTACTATTTAAAAGTGCATTTTCTGATGGCTGTGAGGCTAATCATTTCTAATTCTTCAGTAACTATGTTTATAGCATTGGCATAAAAACTACAGCATTCTCTTAGTGTTTGGTGTTGACCAACATAAACAAACTAACAAAAAAGGAGAATTAAAAAGACGTTGGCTTATTGTGAAAAGAGAATCACATAGAATAATTTCATGGTAACAAGATTCCCCTCATGGGGGTATAAATTGTCAAAATGCTTTGATAACTTTCCCATTGGAAAAACAACCCCACTTCAAAGCTAGTTCACATAGTCAAGACAACATGGTCCAGTAAGTTTTCAGCTTTGGCATTCCCTTTTTACTTCTTTAAATGAAACTGACTTAGACATGTAGTATGTTAAGTGGGCTTCCCTGGGTGAAAAGGGATGGAAGGTGCCTAGAATTCTGCCCTTAGGCCATGTTTTCTCATCACCTTGGGATGTGCTACTCAGTAGTTCTGTGCCTTTGGGCAAGTTATCACCTTTTCTGGATTCAGTTTTCTTGTCTGTAAAAATGGGTAAACTCCCCTTGCTCACAAAATTGTTGAAAAGATAAAACTATGCAATGTGAAGAAGGCAGCCAACATATGTCCACTGGATATTCATTAGATGTTCTTCCTTTCCCTCAACATGGGCTCTTAAAGCCCTACATTAAAAAGCCATTTTACCTTTTCAATCCAATAATTTTCCATTTGGGTCTTTAGGCCATAATCTATTACGATCTGATCAAAAAGAGCATTTCAGGAACTTCTTTGGCTTGTGAACTTTTCTTAAATTGCCCAATATTTCTCAGTGGAGCACTACTGACATTGAGGTGGTAAAATTAATTATGTAGGGCTGTCCTGAACATATAGAAGGCTTATTCTCTAAAAGCTGCCCATTAAATGCCAACAACAAATCAATCATTGTAACATTCCAAAACAGACAAACAAAAAGCAGCAAAAGGCCGTTCCTGATGGCTCACACATGTAATCCCAGCACTTTGAGAGGCCAAGGCAGGCAAATCACTTGAGGTTTGAAGTTGGGACCAGCCTGGCCAACATGGTGAAACCCTGTCTCTACTAAAAATATAAAAATTAGCCGGGTGTGGTGGCACGTGCCTGTAATCCTAGCTACTCAGTAGGCTGAGGCAGGAGAATCGCTTGAACCCGGGAGGCAGAGGTTGCAGAGAGCCAAGATCACACCATTGCACTCTATCCTGGGCAACAGAGCAAGACTCTGTCTCAAAAAACAACAACAAAAATAACCAAAACAAACAAACAAACAAAACAGCAAAATACCCTTACACATTTCCAGTCACCCTCTCTTCTTTAACAAAAACCAATGAAGCATTCAAAATGGAATCACCCGACAGGTTCTTCCTGCTCCCTGCACATACATAATCAATTCACTGAGACCACAGCATCGCAGTAAAGAAGGAGTTTAATTATCGCCAGGCGCGGTGGCTCTTTGGGAGGCCGAGATGGGCGGATCACGAGGTCAGGAAATCGAGACCATCCTGGCTAACACGGTGAAACCCCGTCTCTGCTAAAAAATACAAAAAATTAGCCAGGCGAGGTGGCGGGCGCCTGTAGTCCCAGCTACTCGGGAGGCTGAGGCAGGAGAATGGCGTGAACCCGGGGGGCGGAGCTTGCAGTGAGCTGAAATCCGGCCACTGCACTCCAGCCTGGGCAACAGAGCGAGACTCCGTCTCAAAAAAAGAAAAAAAGAAAGAAAGAAAGAAAGAAAGAAAGAAAAAAACAGAAGGAGTTTAACTGATGAGAGGCCAGTCATGTAGGAGATGGAGTTATTATTCAAATCAATTTCCCTGAAGGCTTCGAGGTTAGAGTTTTCAAGAATAGTTTGGTGGGCAGAGGGGACTAGAAAATGGATGCTGCTGATTGACTGGGGATGCCATCATAAGGGTATGGAAAATGGTCCACGGGTGCTGGGTCGGCCCCTGGATAGGGCCACAGGACCAACTGAATCATTAATCAGGAGTCCAGGGGGAGCTAGCCAATCCTCAGAAATGCAAAAGTCTGAAAAGCCATCTCAAAAGGGCAATCTTAGGTTCTACAATACTGATGTTATCTACAGGAATAATTGTGAGTGATGTTATGTATCCTGTGGCCTCCTCAACAATGGCTCTCGTAATTCTAACCTTGTGGCCTTTCTTTAGTTTTACAAAGGTGGTCTTGGGAATAACTATTATCATCCATGGCTGCGCAGGGTGGCTCACGCCTATAATTCCAGCACTTCAGGAGGCCAAGGCAGGCAGATCACTTGAAATCAGGAGTTTGAGACCAGCCTGGCCAACATGGTGAAACCCTGTCTCTACTAAAAATTTTTAAAATATTAGCCAGGCATGGTGGCATGTGCCTGTAATCCCAGCTACTCGGGAGGTTGAGGCAGGAGAATCGCTTGAACCAGGAAGGCAGATTTTGCAGTGAGCTGCGATCTCACCACCGCACTCCGGCCTGGGCGACAGAGCAAGATTCCATCTCAAAACCAAAAACAAAAAACAAAAAACCCTATTATCATCCTTGCTTTCAAGTTAAACTATAAACTAAATTTCTCCCAAAGTTAGCTTGGCCTACCCCTGGGAATGGCCAAGGACAGCTTGGAGGCTAGAAGCAAAATGGATTCAACTATGTCAGATTTCTCTTACTGTCATAATTTTGCAAAGGCAGTTTTAAAAATTCTACCACAGCCCTTTCCACTTTATTCATGATTTCACACAGTTTAATGAAACATCTCTATTAAATACTTTTAATGGGCTAGATTTAACTTAATGTTTATTGGAGATAAACATCCTTTTCTTTACCTATTATTATAAACAAGATTTGGTCCAGGTCAACTAGAAGGTGCATGAACATGTAAGCACCATCAACACTTCCAGCTATTGATATTTAATTAACTTTGAAAAAAAAATACCACCTGCACCTGGGAGAAAGTTGTAACTCCCACTATCTCTTGCAATATGCTATCCACCTGTATACTAGCAGCTGAAAAAGCAGAAACTAAATCCTTACCATCCACAAGCCCCTTTTGATAAACTATCAGAATTCAACCAATTTGCTTTTCTAATGAGAATAGAACTAGAATCTTTTTTTTCATTACATAAAATCTAAATTTCACTCTCCCCCATATCACAAATAATCCTTCATTTTATTTAAGGATTAACTGCAATTTATTACACTCGGTTTCTCAATTTCTACACCTAGGAGTTAGAATAAATTCAGCATTTGACACTTCAGATTGAGTAATTTGCAGTTTCCTCTAACAGCTTTGTCCTCCAACATAAAGCTGACTCTTATGTCTTCCTATTTCAAAGTCCATGTGGCCTATTTTACTGTTTCCTAATTTTTCATTTCTGTTCTTAAGCCACCTTTACTTCTCAAAGATTTGTGGAGCAGACGAGTGATAAGCTTCTCTGAAAACAATAAATACACAGAACTTCCTGACTCAGTTTATCAACACTGTCATAAACACAAGTGAGCCCAATCCTCAAGACACTTGGCATTTCTGGATTGAATTTTTCACAGTAGGATAACCACATCATCACATATCCTTGTTATCACAACTGAAATTTTTACCTGAGAGATGTGGGTAGTTGGTGTGTGGAAACTTAATTGTGCCTGCACTTGACAAAGGATTCTGCCCCCTCCCTAGTTACCTCAAATCAGATGCTTGTGCAGTTCAACTTTGGAGAAAAGGACAGCCACAGCCCCACTGCCTGAGGCAACCACTCAGCAGCTGTCAGACACATCACAAATGCTTTCTGTCTGTTATTTTTACGGCAGTGGCTGATCTCTAACTTGGCTCCTGGTAACAAATGGAGCCACTGAGAGCTTTCCAACAATGCAGCCTCCAGTAGGATGAACTCCTCCAGTCCCTATACCAGAAAGATAGAAAATGAGGAAGCCACACAGATGACATGCTAAGCCAGCAGTTCCACTGACCCAGAGAATTAAACTCCATCCTCATCATCTGGCTTCCTACATCTCAAGAAAAAAGAAAAGCATTATTAAGACAAAGGAATGAGAACAGAAAAAAGAAAATGAAGCACATAGAATATAATGGTAAATAATCATTAGCATGGGCTATGACCAAGACACTGATACATTTCTCTCTCCACCTTGATTCCTGCTCAAATGAATGTTCTTGACAACTGTGTTCACAAAGAGAAAGTTTGTGAACTTTTGTCCCAAAATAACACCCACATGCAGTTTTCAGGTTGCTCATGTTCTATAAGCTTAAATGAATTTCCCATTTGCTTCAGTTTTCTTTTTTCTTCAAGAGAAGCTTTTATTTTTCCAACCTGAAGGGTTTGCTGTTGTGCCCCCTGGAGCTTCACTGAAAATCTTGACATAAGACAGATTGATTAATAGGAGAAAAAAGCATACAAATTTATTTAACATGTATACCCAGGAGCCCTTGGAATGAAGACCCAACATCCCAATGAGGTACAGAAGCTTGTATCCACCTTGAGGTTACAGAAAGAATGGGGGCTTGGATTCCAGTAGAAGAGAATATGAGATGGGGGAGGAGAGGAATTCTATTGAGGAGCAATAAATGATTACTAGGGAGACTGATTGGATCAGGGAACAGAGATTAACTTGTAAATTGTTCTCTTTGGAATTTAAATGATCCTTGAAAACAGTCATTATACATGTAAAGAGGTCTGTTCAGATATGGTTATATTCTTGGTCTTCTTTTCTGCAGTAAATAAGGAGAGAAGGAGGGCAAGAAAAAATAATTGTTTTCTTTGGTGGGTCTGGATCTTAGGCAGATAAAGGAACTCAGCCTCTATGGGAGAAATAGTTGAGGGGGAGATCAGAGAGACCTTGAGGCTTCTTTGGTTTGGCATATTAAAATTTTGTATTTTGGGTATTGGTTTCTGAAGTCCAACAGTGTTGATCCATTTGAAAGGTAGCAGATAAAACAAATGTGGTTGCGATATATGGGGAAAATGTAGCTCAGATTGTCCTTTCAGCTATTTAAATAACTACTTCTCTTATAAAATGAACCTGCCCTATAAAATGTAGAGATTGCCTCTCACCAGTAGGTCCTTGCCTTATGATGGAGGCTGGGCGGGTATTACTGACACCAGCCTAATGATAAGAAGCCAAGGATGAGAGAGCAAGGAAGTAAATTGGCCTGTCACTTCCAGTACCAACAACTTCAATTTCTCTGAACTGTGCAGAGAGTCCTCTAGAGGTGAAAAATGAGTGTCTTCTCCACCCTTCATGAATTTTTAGCTGGGATGGTTAGAGTACTTAGGCAGATATGAGCAGGGCAGGATAGGGCCCCAAAGAATGTCAGGCAACCATCAGGTAACTGTCAGGCAATTGTCCAGTGGTCTCCTCAGGAATGATAAGTGGTTGTGGCTGACGACAGGGAGAAATGTTTTGAGCTTGTTGGCAACAAATTCCCAATAAGAATTTTTAAATTGAGTGGACATGTATGGGAATGTGCAGTAAGGGAAAAAAAATGGTGGGTTTTGACTGGTATATGACCCTCCTCTAGAGGCAATAGGCTGGTAAGGAACAATCGTCCTAAGAGAGCATGTGTGTAACTTCAACCACCAGAAAGCATATGTGACCCTTCCCAGACACTGGCAAGTCACTGTGCATATGGTGATCAGCCAGCAGCCCACTCAAGGGGGAGCATGAGAGGAGGAGACCAGGGAAAAAACAGGAAATAGCAAATCTGTAAGAGCCCTGAGTCAAAGATCAGGTGGGGCACCTGATGTTTCAAGTTGCCCATTGGTCCTTTCCAAGTGTATTTTGCTTTGTTCAAAAAACTTTCACAACTGTTTTAAAATCTACTTTTGTCTCTTAGCTGAATTCTTTCTTCCAAGAAGAATCGAGGACCAAGGATCCCATTTGAACTCTCCACTGGTAACAGGACTCCTGCAACAAAAGACAGATTAACAACAGAAAGGCAAACATAAGTTTAATAACAGGTATAACTCCTGCATATGTCACACACGTCCATGTGAAGAGACCACCAAACAGGCTTTGTGTGAGCAATAAAGCTTTTACTCACCTGGGTGCAGGCAGGCTGAGTCCACAAAAGGAGTCAGCAAAGGGCGATAGGGGTGGGGCAGTTTTATAGGATTTGGGTAGCTACTGGAAAATTGCAATCAAAGGGGGTTGTTCTCTGGCAGGCAGGGGCGGGGGTCACAAGGCGCACAGTGGGGGAGCTTCTGAGACTTATTGTCCAGGAGAAGGAATTTCACAAGGTAATGTCATCAGTTAAGGCAGGAACTGGCCATTTTCACTTCTTTTGTGGTTCTTCAGTTGTCTCAGGCCATCTGGATGTATGCATGCAGGCTTGGGCTCAGGGGCCTGACATTCCTGTCTTCTTATGTTAATAAGAAAAATAAAACAAAATAGTGGTGAAGTGTTGGGGTAGTGAAAATTTTGGGGAGTGGTATGGAGAGATAATGGGCAATGTTTCTCAGGGCTGCTTCAAGCGGGACTGGGGGCAATGTGGGAACCTAAAGTGGGAGAGATTATACTGAAGAAAGATTTTTGGGTAAAGGGTAATATTGTGGAGTTGTTAGAAGGAGGATTTGTCATATAGAATGATTGGTGATGGCCTGGATGCAGTTTTGTATGAATTGAGAAACTAAACGGAAGACACAAGGTCTAAATAAGAGAAGGAGAAAAACAGTTATTAGAAGACTAAGAATTGGGGGGAGCCAAGACACCCAGTTAGAAAGTGTCCAAGTGGGTCCAGCACAGTTATTTGCTTGGTTGGCAAATTTTTGGACTCTATCCTTGAGTTTTTTTATGTTGTCATATACAAGGCCAGATTGAATTAGGTAAAAACCACACTCTTCATTTAAAAATATACAGAGTCCTCCTTTTTCAGCAGTGTGTAAGTCAAGGCCTCAGCAGTTTTGGAGGACAACTATGGCTAAAGAGTCAATCTGGGCCTGAAGGACTGATAAAGTTTGTGATGCTAGCAGCGAAGTCATTAGAGAGACTACAGAAGGTTGTAACAGAGGTTGAAATGCCTGCTATTCCAGTTCTGAGAGTAACAGTGGAGGCAGAAAGTCCAAAACTGACAAGCAAGGGAATTAGTGGAATAACCCTTTTTTGTCATGTCAGTGTCATAAGGGGGACAGGAAGCTGTTCGGTCCCATTTGCAAATTGATTTTGGGGGTAAGGAAAACTAGTGTACATGTGCCTGTCCAATTAATAGGTAGACACATGTATGTGGAGGAGTCACAGAGGAAGAAGAGAACTTTGTGAGGCAAAACTGGAAATGTAAAGTGAAAAGATGAGAGGGAGCACAAAAGAGGTGTCTTGCACCCAGACTCTTAGGGATCTAGTGAGGGCAGTAGCCGTTAGAGGTTGTAATGGGGATTGATGGGGCAACTGGGTAGAGGGGGAGGTTCGATTTTTATGGTGTATAAGAAAGCACATAGTGTCTACAAGCAACTTTTCATTGCTATTCATGAGGTTGGGTATAAGTAAACAAGAAGGGAGGCTGGGAGGAGAGTCCTAACAACAAGGAGAAGGTAGCCAAGGATGGAGTGAAATGCAGGTCAAATGTCTTAAAGGAAATGAGAGGTCCTAAAAGGCAGGCTAGTGGCTTGTAACCCACATGAAAGAGGTTATGAAAGGACGATAGAATGGAATGAACCTATGAGGCTGAAAGGAGGAATTTTCCTTGGTCCAAGAACCATTTGCCTTGTGTGGGAAGAGACTGATAGGTGAAGTTTCAGTGGGAGAGTAGATGGGAGTGACCAATGAGAAAGAGAAAAACTGGCCATGGGGCACAGAAGTTGTAACGCTAGCTGCTTCTTTAGCTACCTTATCAGCATACGCTTTGCCCTGAGCAATGGGATCTGATGCCTTTTCATGGCCCTTGTGGTGAATGACTCTAGCTTCCTTGGAAGTAGAGCAGTTTTAAGAAGAGTTTTTATTAAGGAGGCATTAATGATGGAGTACATTTGTGTAATGAGGAAATCTCTTCTGCCCATATAACAGCATGGTGGTGAAGGATGTGGAAGGCATATTTGGAATCGGTATAGATATTGACATGTAGTCACTTTGCAAGAATGAGGACTCAGGTTAAGTTGATGAGTTCAGCTTGTTGAGAGACAGAGGAAGGGGACAGGGCTGTAGCCTCAATGATAGATGTGGAAGACACTATAGCATAGCCTGCCTTTGCTGGTGATTGGCAGTTGGGCCTGGAAGAACTACCATTAATAAACCAAGTGTGGTCTGGGTGGGGAACAGGAAAGAGGGAAATATGGGGAAATGGGGAGAATGAATGGTTTAGTTAGGATGGCAAAACTGGGTATCCAAAGGTGAAAGTACCTAACATGGTACTAACCAAGGAAACGAGTTGTTTTGTGGAAGGGGTTGGGGTTTGGGAGATTAGCTGGACACAATCAGCAGGGAGAGCATGTGTGTTTTCATGGAGAATTATGCCGAGATAGGTAATGGATGAGGAAGAAATCTGGGCTTGACTGAAGTAACGGGGGCTGTCCCTGAAGCCTTGTGGCAATACAGCCCAGGTAAGTTGTTGAGGCTGATGGGTGTCAGGGTCCGTCCAAGTGAAAGCGAAGAGAGGCTGGGATGAAGGGTGCAAAGGAATAGTAAAGAAAGCATGTTTGAGATCCAGAACAGAATAATGGGTTGTGAAAGGGTTGCAGAGGGAGGTATTGAGGATAGGAGCGTATATGGGTTTGGCAACATGGGGTGAATAGGCAAGACAATTTGGTTGATAAGGTGAAGATCCTAGACCAGCCTGTAAGACTTGTCTGGTTTTTGGACAGGTTTAACCCTTTTAAAGCCTGCCATGGGATGGGATATTGGTGTTGAGCGTGGTAAGGGTGATTAGGTTTTAATGGGATGATAAGGGGTGCATGATCAGTTACAAAGGAGGGAGTAGAAGTATCCCATACTTGTGGATTAAGGTAGGGAGACACAAGGGGAGGATGCAAAGAGGCTTTGAACTGGGGGAAAAGGCAGCAATGAGGTGTGGCTGTAGCCTAGGAATAGTCAGGGAAGCAGATAATTTAGTTAAAATGTCTCGACCTAATAAGGGAGCTGGGCAGGTGGGGATAACTAAAAAGGAGTGCATAAAAGAATATTGTCCAAGTTGGCACCAGAGTTGGAGTTTTAAGAGGTTTAGAAGCCTGGCCGTCAATAACCACAACAGTTATGGAGGCAAGGGAAACAGGCCCTTGAAAAGAAGGTAATGTGGAGTGGGTAGCCTCTGTATTGATTAAGAAGGGAACGGATTTACCCTCCACTGTAAGAGTTACCCAAAGTGTTTGTAATGGTCCAGGAGGCTTCCAAGGTGATTGGACAGTGTTAAGTCTTCAGCCGCCAAGCCAAGAAGATCTGGGAAGGAGTCAGTCAGAGAGCCTTGGGCCAGAGTTCCAGGGGCTCTGGGAATGGCTGCCAAGAGAGTTGGACAAGTCTGATTTCCAGCGGGGTCCTGCACAGATGGGACACGGCTTAGGAGGAATCCTGGGCTGCAGGCATTCCTTGGCCCAGTGACCAGATTTTTGGCACTTGAAGCAAGATCCCGGGGGAGGAGGTCCTGAAGGAATGCCTGGCCACTGAGGTTTAGGAATTTTGAAGTTCTTGTGTGCTGGAGATGTGGCTGGGGTTTCTCTCACAGCAGAGGCAAGTAATTGCAACTCAGAAATACGTTGCCACTTGGCTGCCTCTTCTTTATTATTGTACACCTCAAAGGTGAGGTTAATTAAGTCCTGTTGTGGGGTTTGAGAGCCAGAAGTTAATTTTTGGAGCTTCTTTCTAATGTCAGGAGCAGATTGAGTGATAAAATGCGTATTGAGAATAAGACAGCCTTCTGGCCTCTCTGGGTCTAGGGCGGTAAAGCATCTAAGGGTTGTTGCCAAATGGGCCATGGACTGGGTTGGGTTTTTATATGATGAAAAAGAGCCTAAACACTAACTGATTTGGGAGAGGTTGGCTAAAGAAAAAGGAGCATTAACCTTGACTATGCCTTCAGCTCCAGCCACCTCTGTAAGAGGAAATTGTTGGGCAGGTTGGGGAGGGCTAGTTGTGGAACAAAACTGTAAACCAGAACGGGTGTGTATGAGGAGGGGAGGTGATAGAAGGATTATAGGGTCGGGGAGTGGAGGCTGAGGAAGATTTGGGACCTGGCTCAGCCTGGCAAGGAGCAGCCTGGGGAGGAGGGGAGGTCACATGCATCCTTGGAAAAGGTGGAGTCAAAGGACTCAGAGCTTGGGGTGGAGACTGAAGGAAGAGACAGGAGAGAAAGAAGACTTGGGATGAGTCGCATTGGGAGCAGAGACTACAGAGGGACCAATGTGGAAAAGAATGCCTGGATGTCAGGCAACTCAGACCATTTGCCCATTTTATAATGAGAATTATCTAGATCTTGTAGGATGGAGAAATCAAAAGTGCCATTTTCTGGCTATTTGGAACCATTGTTGAGTTTGTATTGGGGTTAAGTGGCATTGCAGAAGAAAATAAGGCATTTAGGTTTTAGATCAGGTGTGGATTGAAGAGGTTTTAAGTTCTTGAGAACACAGGCTAAGGGAGAAGAAGGGGAATGGAGGGTGGAAGGTTGCCCATAGTGAAGGAGGCAAGCCCAGAGAAAAGAGAGGGTAGAGACATGGCTGGCAGGGGCGGGGAGGGGGGTCGGTACTTGCTACCCAGTGGAGGTGGTACCTGCCACCAAGGTGAAGGATCAAGGCAGGTGTCCCTGTGATTATCAGACACCTCTGAAATGTGGGTGAGTAATCAGGCAGACATCCCCGCAGTTATTAAACATCAAGGTAGACTATCTTCCCGAGTCCATGACCGGCGCCGGAATTTTTGGTTCATGGATAAAACGTGTCTCCTCTGTCTCTACTAGAAAAGGAAAGAAACTGAAATTAAGGGAAGGGAGAGATTGAAGGGTGGCACCGAAATTGAAAGGAAAAAGAGGTTGAGGAATAGTGAGAGAGGTTGGAGAAGAGAGTAAAAACAGAGGCTGCTTACGTAATTTAAAATTGGTGAGGTGTTTCTTGGACCAGTCTGAGGACCTGAGATCGTAAGTGGATTTTCTTATGGAGCAAAGAGCAGGAGGACAGGGGATTGATCTCCCAAGGGAGGTCGCTGATCCGAGGCACGGCACTAAATGTCTTCACACGTCTGTGTGAAGAGACCACCAAACAGGCTTTGTGTGAGCAATAAAGCTTTTACTCACCTAGGTGCAGGTGGGCTAAGTCTGAAAAAGGAGTCAGCAAAGGAAGATAGGGGTGGGAAAGTTTTATAGGATTTGGGTGGATAGTGGAAAATTACAATCAAAGGGTCAGGGGTCACAAGGTGCTCCGGTGGGGAGTTTCTGAGGCTCATTGTCCAGCAGAAGTAATTTCACAAGGTAATGCCATCAGTTAAGGCAGGAACCAGCCATTTTCACTTCTTCTGTGGTTCTTCAGTTGCCTCAGGCCATGTGGCTGTATACATGCAGGCTTGGGCTCAGAGGACTGACAGTATACATGAGAGATAACTCAGAGAAATGAGTAAACCTCTAAAGTAGATCTCAAAAAGTTTTCAGACTTCAGGCTTAAATACAATCATTCTCAAAATCAAAGAAAGAGGGGCGTGGGGACAGGCCCTTTAACTGTGCAACAAAGATAAGGTCTGTTATGCAGATTTAAGTATATACCCTTTCCTTTAAAGTCTCTGGTGATTTAGTTGGTCTTCTCTTCCTGGTGCAAAGTAGGAAACACTTTTTACAAAAGGAGATCTCTTTATAGATGTCAGTTTTTCTTATAAAAGGATAAACTTTCAGACCTTCCATGTCTGAGGTTTGTCAAATTACCAACACAAAATAATCCTGTGCCATAGAGGTGAATTGGGGGTACATATACTGGTCTCCTACAGTTATATATGGAGGAACATTTTCTGAACCCCATCAGTAGCAATACAGCCTGTATCCTTATGACCCTTGTAAAGCGACTATTCAGAATCTAACAAGGGTTGATGGAATAAGCATCTGACCAACGTAAAATAAATCAAAGAAAATTACTGCAGTGAGTCTCAGTCATGTTAGAGGTTTATTTGCCAAGGTTAAGGATGAGCACAGGATAAAAAGAACACAGACCACAGAAAACATCTGTGTTTTCTAGTACTTCAATATTTAAAGGAAAAAAGTGGGTACTAAGGGAAAGAGGGATAAAAGAGGCAAGTGGTTGCATTTATTTGCGTCTGCTCGGTCTTCACTGAATACACATTTTACATGTGAAAGGGAATAGAGGAATAGTCACTAATGTAATTGTCTCTTGTTCAGTGAATCTGCATTTTTACGTAAGATAAAATAAACATGGGGTAGAGGAAGCAGTTAGATATGCATTTGTCTCAGGTGAGTGGAGGAATGACTTTTAGTTCTGTCCTTTGCCCCATAACTATGAAGATAAGTTGTCAATTTACACTGTCACGGTGAAATTTAACAGAACCATTTTAGGGGAAAGATCTTGGGGGCCTACAAGGAATTTCCTTGTGTGCAAATTGTGAGGGAGGTATGTAGTTTTTTATCTTTGTAGCTATTTTATTAGGAACAAAACCAGATGCAGGTTTGGGTGACCCAGTTCCCAGTTTGACTTCTCCCTTTGGCTTAGGGACTTTGGGGTGCTGAGATTTATTTTCCTTTCACATCACCCAGACCTTATTTAATCTCAGACTTTCCCATTGTGCCTCACCTCCAGTGCTCTCTTAGAACAGAATACCTTCCCAGCAAGGATATCACACTCCTAACTTTTAATCTATTGCCTTCATTTGCAGAGTGTTCAATCATTGTTTTCCCCCTCCCATTCTGGTGCAATCCATTGTGAAATTAATAAACAAATAATATCTATTTTAGTCTGACCTTGTCTCTGAACCTGTCAAAGCTGTAGCATCCTCAAGGACAGCCCTCATGGGTGTATTTCAGCCATTCATTCTAATTTCAAACAGTTCTTATACCTAGAGTCATGTAATAGTTCTCATATGGACATAAAGCTTCTGAACTTGCATTTAGAGAGATCCTGAATAACTCTACTAACGGGGGAATGATTTTCATTAAATCATCAACATTCTATGTCTTTTTTTTTTTTTTTTTTTTTTTTGCTACCAAGAGATTATATATGGAAAATGGAAAGGGAAAAAAGAGAAATTAGATATATTTACCTGTATGCATACAATCCTTTAATATACTTGGGTTTTTCTATCTTTATTTCTATTCTAAGGCTTGGCACTAAGTTTCAACAGTACATGAAGGATGGCTGTATCATGAATAAACTGTCCTAGGCTTCTAATAGGCCCTACCCATTCCTATGTGAAAATTAATCTACTACATTATGTTGGCTTTTGTTCGAGATTTAGCCCTGGAATATTTATGAAAATACTATTTAATGTTAGAATGCATCAGAAATATGTCTAGTTATCCTTATATTATTCCTGGAGAATTTTTTCTTTATAATTGACCAAAATGCGATTACTTGCGATTTTAAATTAATATAAAATTATGTCAGTGTTTGTAACAAAATGGCTTTGAAACAGAAAAGTTACAATTGTTACAGAATGCTGGGGCTCAGCAAGTGATACTCCATAAGTATGGCTCTTTAGCATGGTGAATACCTGGAACTAAAATAGGAAGGCCTTAGAAGCTGCCTCTGAATCAAGGATTTTCTGACCTCTCCTGTCTTCCACATCTCCTGCCCACCCAGCACAGGATAAAATTTTACTCTGATATTCCCTTATCTGTTTTAACACTAGATCTGCCAAAGAGAATACAATTGCCTTCCATCCCCTCTCTGAAATTTCATTATCTTTTCTTCCCAATGATTTCTGCTCTCATCTGATGAAATTTCATTTTTGTTGAAGAAAGAAGACTGAGGAATGTAACCACATCTGGATGGATTTTGTCACAAGACATTGTCTGTATCTAGGGCTCATTCAGGTTACAAAGAGATCATTTACAAGACAATATCTGCCTTCTGCCTCCATTCAATTCCCCTGAAAATAATTTACTACCCCTAAAAATTGCCACATTTCCTTTTCCCCTCTGAAGGCTGGTATATAAGCATCTGGACCTTAGTAAGTTATTGCGTAAGGATTCTCCTGTTATTCCCCTGTGCTTATAGTTAGTAAATAAATTTGTATGCCTTTTTCTTCTGTTAATCTGCTGATTGTCAGTTCATTTTCAGCAAACCTTCAGAGGATGACAGGGAAGCCTTCTCTTCTCCCCTACAGATTTGGCATAGTTAGCAAGATATGCCAGAAGTCACAGTCCAGTGAACCCAGTGATACCAGTGGGCTGGGAAAGGTACCTGAACTCCCATGGGATCTCAACCCCAACCGGTATCCAGGCTCTTGATACTATCAAGAGAAAGAATTCAAGGATGAGTTAGAAAATAGTGCAAGCATGGAGATTTATTGCAAAGGGCAAAGTACACACTCAAGAGAGGGGAAAGTGGGCAAACTCGAGAGGAGAGTGGTATACTCAAGAGGGAGTCATACAAGGGGGCTTGGGAGCTACTACTGTGGCAGAACGGGTCTCACTAAGGCAGGCCTCCATAACAACTGTTCCAGCACTGACTGAGTGGTGAAGTTAAATATTAAAAGCTGATAGAGCCAGTGCCCTTCTACAAAGGCTGGAACGTAACGGAAGCCCACCAAGAGTTTTGCCTAGGCCTTTCCTGAGCCCTGAAGCATGATGAGATAACAAAGAAATTCTTAATGGGACCTGTTTAGGATTAAACAAGTTTTATTGGGAGTCTGAAGAAACTCCCCAGACCTCCACAAACAAGTTTACTGGGGGTCTGAAGGAACTCCCCAAACTTCCATAATTTAGCAGGAGACAAGCGAAGGGAAATCACCCAGCATGGATCCATGTAGATTAAATAAATTTACTGAGGCTCCAGAGGAAGATCTTCAGGACTCAGATCTTAGTTATAGATTAAAATAAGTTCATCACTTATGTCTTTTGATGAATGCACAGTTACACATAAACATATAGCTTAGAAAGTATGATAAGTTCTGGAAAACTTTGTAATTTTTAATCTGGCTACCTTTTCCAGGCCTTCTCCCTGTGACCAGTTACAGAAATAAAAGCTCCCTTCTCTCCCAGTTCATCTGCATCTCATTATTGGGTCATCAGAATAAGCAGCCTGACCCTCTGTTTGGTCTGGGAACACTACCTTTATGGGTTTCTTTAATCAAAGGATGGAATATTCATGAAAATTCCTGGGAAAAGATGGAGATTTCTCGGAACTGTGGTGCCTCCCATTTTACACCAAATGGGGTGTTCTTGGAAGTGTCATGGCACTGGTGGGTGTGTGATCTAGTATGTTGATGAGCATATAATGAGATCCTAGATGACATTTTGGTCACATCCAGGGCCACGTTGAGTCCAGTTGGTCTTAGCCAGCTTGGTCTACACCCTGGCTTTTCAGGGTCCTATCAGCCCATAGTCCTTAGTCATGTGAAACTGCTGCCTGGGATTTTGTATTCTCCTTTGACCACCTGGTATTAATTTCTATCTCACCAGGACGTGAGGAGCTGGCAAAAAGGCTAAAAGTTTCTTAACAATTAGACTCCTGGGTCTTTATTTGTGGAATCCAGTCAAGCAGATAGTAAGAATCACTGCTGGTTGGTTGGTTGGTTGTGTTTTTGTTTATTTGTTTGTTTTACCTTTTAAAATTTAAAATAATAGGAGAAAAGCATTTGTATGGACTAGTCTTAGGTATAGCAACTCTGGGGTATTTTTGCTGTGAGTAGTCATATTATCTGATCTTTCCTACCATAAATGGTCTTCGTCTTCCCATTTGATTTGTCATCAGTAGGAGAACTGCAGAATAGAATATGGCCCTTAAGCCTTTGTAAGCTTGTTGTTTGAGCCAGCCTCATAGACTGGTGAGTTTGCAGTTCTCATCAGACTGATATTTTTTAAAACAAACTGTGCTATAGTTCCTTGAAATAAAATAAATGAGGTTTCTGTATCATCTTGTTTTATGTCCTGAAAATCTGTCTTTTGTGACCAGGCAAGAGCACCCTCTCTTGATCTCCACCAGCCAGTGGGCATGATTTTCAGGTTATGTCAGGTGGCCAGTATAAAAACACTGAAACCTTGAGACACATAAAATTACTAAATAGCACTGTCTCTGTTTTGAACATGCCAAGCTGTCAGAAGAGTTTGTCTTAATAAGTCCCATCCATAAGAGGCTTTTATCATCTCAACTTTTGTTGCCTGGTTAGTGCTGGGAAAGCGCAATTTCAGAAGTGCTAAGCAGTGTCACAGGTTGGCAGGTCTGTGACTGGCAGTACCCCCATGTGTCCGTTTGTCCATGTGCTCATGGGAAGCACTGGAGAGATCGTCTGCACAGCACCATTTTTAACTATCTGTGGCAACAAGGATCTTTTGGTTTCCTTAGTCTATTTCTGGAAGTGAATATTTGTGGTACATGGAGGCTGCCTCTTCTATGCTCTTTTGGTAACACCTCTTGCTTCAATGGTAAAAATTTATTCTAAGCCTGAAAAATTACTTCATGCTTTTTCCATGAAGAGGAGTATCGGATTGAGTCATTGAAAGTGAGGGCTAACCTGATTAAGCCCACCAAACTTAACCTGCCTTTCTTGCTTTTAATTGCATACTTCTAGTTAATCTTAAAAGCTATAAAGTAAAAGTCATGTAGCTAAGTAATCTACTAGTTTCCTTGTAGATAACATCTCTAACATACAGGTCACCATGCTAATGGTTAAAGTGTTTCTTGGGAAACTGGAAACAGCTCTTGTCCAATTCAGGTGGTTGAGACCACTGACCCTTCAAATGGGCCTATGAAAATGACTGAAAAGTGACCTTTTGATGTCAGAGGGCTAAAAATTCCTCCCTCTGATCATGCTTATGCCATCGTTTTCTGAACATGTGTCATATGAAGAACAAGAACCCTAACTATGTGTGTGCAGGAGACCAAATATCTCACTTTTCCACACTGCTGATCATTTTACCCCATACTTTAGACCACACCATTGCTTTATCCTATAAATATCCCTAAATTCTATCTTCCAGAAGGCAAATCTGAGACCTGTTCTCCCACCTCCTCACTTGGCTGCCTTGTGAATACATTCTTTCTCTTTTGCAAAGCCTGTCATCACAGCTTCACAGTGATTGGCTTGCTGTGCACAGGCAGAATGAACCTGGTTTCATATCATCACTATTTTAATAAATACGCCATTGAGGATCCTAATTATCAATGACCAGACAATGGATCTTTAAAAGTTAGAAAGGCTCCTATATTTAAAGCTATATACATATAAATGCATACATATATACATACACATGCATACGCATGTGTTTGTGCATGTGTGTGTGTGTTTGTAAAGAGCTCTCATCTTAAGCAAAAATCAGATTTAAAACAAAGTTAAAATCCTTTGAATGCTGAAATTGGCTGTTTTGGATTCCCAGTGGGATTTGCAAAAAAAAGTACTCCAGCCTGTGAACTAATGGCTAGGATTCAGTGTTTTTTCTGCCATCTCTTTGGTTTGGTCAGGGTTATCAGTCCTTTGAAGATGTAAATTCTTTAACTTAGCAGAACAAAAGACACATTTGTAAGAACTGGTTTAAATTGTTTTTAATTTATATTAGTATGGCCCTTGACTTTTGGGATACCTATTTGTTTGTAATACTTTCCTTCCCTTAAATGGCTTTAGTTTTTCTATTTTGTTTAATGGAGTGCTTGTCTTAAAACTTTCCCTCCTTTAAGCTGTTATTGGAAGTCATGTGGATCTTGGAAGGGCTGTAGCTTACTGTTCCTTCTTTGGAGACCTTGGTTTCTTGATTTTGGTCTCCTGTGTGCTCATTTGTTTTGGTTTTAAGTCATGTGTTTATGTATACTTTTGGTTTAAAACTTTGGCTTATTTTTAGAGCCTGGCAGCAACATTTTAATCTGTTTTTCTTGCTTTCTCTACCAGGATAAAATAAACCCATATGCTAAAAGAAACAAGAGAAACATGCCTTAAGATAAAAAAAACAGGAATATGACTAGAAACTCTCTTTGCCCTGTCTTTCTGTCTTTCTCATCTTCATTAGCTTTTCTCTGCGGCCTCCTTGGAGCAGGCCAGGGTAGCCTGGAGGGTTAGATGCAGCTTGATCCAGAGACACATGCCTTCTGCCACCACCAACACTGCCACCACCATTGGTCCCTCAGCTCTGGTGAAAATCTGGCTGCTCATGTGACAAACTTTTCTAGAGCTCACCTATTACTGTGATGGTTAATACTGAGTGTCAACTTGATTGGGTTGAAAGATGCACAGTATTGATCCTGGATGTGTCTGTGAAGGTATTGCCAAAGGAGATTAACATTTGAGTCAGTGGGCTGGGAAAGGCATACCCACCCTTAGTCTGGGTGGGCACCATCTAAACAGCTGCCAACATGGCTAAAATATAAAGCAGGCAAAAAAACATGAAGAGACTAGACTGGCCTAGCCTCCCAGCCTACATCTTTCTCCTATGCTGGATGCTTCCTGACCTTGAACACTGGACTCCAACTTCTTCAGTTTTGGGACTCAGACTGGCTCTCCTTGCTCCTCAGCTTGTAGATGGCCTATTGTGGAACCTTGTAATCCTGTGAGTTAATACTTAATAAACTCCTATACACACACACACACACACACACACACACACACACACACACACAAATAATAGGAGATATATAGATATATCTATATCTATATATCTATATATATCTATATATAGATATATCCTAATATATCCTATTATTTCTGTCCTAGAGATCCCTGGCCAATAAACTTACCAACCCTTAAATCTCCTTCTTAGTAAAAATTTGAAGAATTTCTTTATGCCTTTAAATAATGCTAGCAAGAAAATGTATTGCTTGTGTTTGAAAAAAACTTAATACTTTAAAAGAATTTAAAAATATCTCTATGGTCAAATGTTGGCTTAATGAAAAACTGATTTTTCATATATAGATTTCTATATATTATATATCTATCTATTCTGAATGAATTGATTGTGTGTGTGTGTGTGTGTGTGTGTGTATATATATTTCTTTGGATTGTGCTTCTCCCATTAGGAACCTCTCAGTTGACTATAGCCCTTTTTTTGTCAAACCCCCTGCTGACTATACACCTACTCCCTCTGTCCCTTTCTTTTACACTGGCATAATTTTTACACAAAATAGTAGAGAACTGCACTGGCCTTTAGAAAATGTGAGATTTTCCCAAATTTTCTCCGAGACTTGTTTTTCCAGTTATTTCTGCCCATTTGTCATCTTCAAACTTCCATCTAGTTCCCTTTAATACTCTATCTTTTCCATTTGGTGGCCAATAGCTAAAAATAATTAAAAGGAAACATTAGGGTTTGGCAGCCTCATAAAGGGTCCTGGGGAGAGGCTGCTAATGTCCCTGAAACCCCCAGAGGAACACAGGAAAGGCACCATTGACCAATTTTCGGGGTCTTCTATGTTTCTCATGAAATCCCCAAGTTCATTGGCAGGTTATTCTCATGTCTAAACTAAAGCTCTGCTCTCTTTTCAATTAATCTCTCTGAAATCTTTGGCTTTCAGATATATACATGTGCACATGTGTATGTTTTGTGTTGTGTCTAAATGTATCTATATGTCTATACAAGTGTTTGCATATTGTCCTTGTGGTATCAAATTGACTTAAAAATAAATTAATATTCACAAATTAAATAACTAACCAAAATGTTTTTCCAGTTCAAATGACCTGGATAAATCTTTAGTAAATATGACTAGTTAAATATTGCTGGTTAAATAGAAAGGGTTTCTTTTCTAAGTTATAAACAAAATAACTATGTATTTAACTTTAGGGTACTTGCTTTGATAGTAATTGACTATATCATGTGCTGTATCATTGATTAATAGAAAAATAACTTAGTCTTTAGACTAAGCTTTATCTAATTTCTACTGTATTTTTCCAAGCATAATTGCTAAGTCTGAATATATCAAATAAATATAAGTAGAATCAAAGTCTACAAAGTTACTCCATTTTAACAACAATTATATTGCATAATATGTTTACTTAAAGCTTTCTCAAATCTCTTTGACAACTACACCCTTCAGGTTTTACTAAGTTAAATTAAGTGATAGGTATTCAACCAAATTTTAGATCATTTTCAAATAGGATAAAATACTAAATTAATAAAATGTTTATCTATTTTGGCTTCTTATTACAAAGCAACAAAATATATTTTGGCTTGTTAGTATGCTCTGTTTCACATTTTTAAAAATTTGTGGGAAAAGTATTTTTAGAAATTACAGAGTATGTATTCATAAAATACTGATATGTAAAACACAAATGAAATTGCTTACTTTCCAGGTTTTCCCTGGAAATTAATGATACTAAGAGTTAGAAGTCTAATTAATATACATAATTAAAACTACTAAAATTCAGAAAAATAATTTTGTATATAAAGTGTACAGAAAAGCAAGATATGTTTTTGGTGAAGAAGGTTATAAGAAAAAAATAAGATTATTGCTTTTGTTAAAGAAAAAGTAACTTTTAGTAGTTTAGAGGTTAAAGTTTGTTTTAGAATGAAAAAAGATACACATAAAACTGAATGAGTAAAAAGTTACAAAAGGATAATGAAAGATAAATCTTAAAATGTATTTGTATGTGTGATCAAACTGAATAAAATTAAATGAATTTAATACAGTATTTTTAAAAAGTCTTAATATCAAAATTACACTGATACAAAACTACAATGTGTCTTCTCTTTTCAATAAGATTTTTATATATTAAGAGATAGTGAGATATTTTTGTTTACCTTTTGAGTGAACTGAAAAGAGAGAGAGATTCTAATGTTAACAAAATATTTTCCTGTGCTTCATGTTTTCTTTATTGGGTCTTTGATTATTTAGGAAAACTAAACATTTAAAAAGTTAAAGGTTTTTTTTTTTTTTTTTTTCAATCACGTAGCTTCCTGTATTAGTTTTTAAAGTCTTTAAATTAACCAGAGTCATGATTTTTATCATGTGCTTTAAAACTATTTTGATCATGTGCTTTAAAACTATTTTGTCAAACTTTTCAAAATCAAAATTAAATCTTTTTAATTTCAAGCAAACTTTCGGACATTGCAGAACGAACCCTAGACCAACAGAAATATATTAAACTGATTAGGCTCGTTTGCTAGGTTAAAATTATATAAAAAACATTGTCTAAATAGAAATTACATTTAACTTTCTTTGAGTTATATTTGGATATGGTAGTGACATGTATATTCCAAAATTATGTGAGATTCCTAGAAATCTAATATATTGTGGTATATGTTATCAGTCATAATTTTACTTATTATGTTTTATTGTTGTAGACCACAGAAATAACCAAATTTCCTTGTCAGTTGCATTATAATTATAATGAACTCCCATCAGTTCTCTAATCATGGCCATTGTGAGTCTTTTTGACCATAGGTGATTGCTTTATTCTAATGCTTTTTTATTTCCCTGAAAGCTCTTTGCAAATCTTACAGTGTTGTGTCCTCAAGGAGATATATGGAAAAAATAAAAAGAGCTCTAACAAATACAGGTTTCTAATAACTTTGAATTTGTACCATTGGACCCAATTTCCTAAACTCTAATAAGAAAAAAGCTGGACTCATAAAACTGCCAACATCAAGCAGAACAATAATTAATTACATAGTATTGAACTGATGAAGCATTATAATTTATGACTCTAAAACATTGCTAATTCTTGTTGTGTTTTGTTTTCTAGATTTTATTTTTTTCTCTTAAGTTATGTATAGTTTACAGCAATTTGGTAAAGATTACTTTCATAAATAGAATTGAAACATTTAGTTTTTTCTTTTTGATTGATCCTCTAAAGTTTTTAGACTATTGATGAATATTCGCATATTACAGCAATATATTTACTTATATAAGTTTAATTTAAAAACTGTTCTTCTACTAAGAGGACGATTGGAAACACTTGTTATATTATCAAGAGTTTTGCCTGTAATATCCTACAATCATATTTGACCAGACAATTTTAAGAAAGTGAGGTTGATTTTATAAAGTCACTAGAAGCTTTTTGGACAATTTGCATGACATCTTGTATACATGTTTCCCTTATAGGATTCTTAGTCTTGTGATTAAAGAATGTCACTTTCCGATAGGCCCAGGAACCTCAAGACATTTTAAGAGTTTAAGAAGAGAAAAAATCACCCAATTTGTGCAAATATGATAGGCACAGTCTGAGGATGTGGTCTTAAGTTTGGCTTCTAAGCCTCAAAAGGCTTTCTAAAAGGTTAATCTGGGGTTTCTTATGAAAAAGTTCAAGCAAAAGCAATGTTAAAAGAGCCTATATAGTAAATCACTATTCATGCCAAACTTATGTAAATGATTAGGCCAATCTTAATGAGACTAAACATATTTTACAAATTAGTCTTACTATGATTATCTTTGATAGTAATGGGGAGGACTGGATAGAGAAAAATTATGTGACGGGGGGAAAAAGACACTATAAGGCAATCATTAATGGATTCTAGCTCATTGTTTTTCGATTTTATTATTTACCTGCAATTTGCACCAAATCCTGAATTGTTTTCTGGCTGCAAGTCTCTGAACTAACATTTCCAAAGTTTTCTCCCATTTTTCCATCTTGGTGTCACTGCAGTTAAAACTGCTTTTTCTGGAACCCCACAAGTTAAAACTGATTGACTAGATTAGACTTCAGAGAAATTACCATACATTCAAACAGCAATCCAAAAAAATCTTCCAGATTGTCACCTCCTCTTCCTGCTCCAACTAAAGATCCTTCAAACCCAAATCTAGGAATGTTCTCAACCGATCGCCTTCCAAACTCTAGAAAACTAGTTTTTAGACTCCTCTAGACAATAGATTTTGTTTTTCTTCTGTTTCCATACAACTGCTTCTTAATGAAGATCAGTTTGTCTACATCATATATTGAGGCTAACTTTGAAAGCCCAATATCATCATCTAGAATTAAACACAACTGTTTAATTAAACTGCACTATTCCCAGTGATAGGAGACTGGTATAATAGGATATTTTGCCACTCAGCTACAAACTTGGTTATTTTTTCTCAACAGCTACCTGCTCTGTGCGTTTTTGTGCATGAAACTGTAAGGGATGTTTCAGACAGAAGAATATTGTGGCTCAGAAAACAACACCCCAAAAGTACAATGCTTTGGCATGTTGAACACTTCAAGCTAAAATAGGAATGCCACAGAAGCTGCCCACAAATCAAGGACTTATTTTTAACCTCTCCTGTCTTCCTACCAGCACAGGGTGGGGTTTTACTCTAATATTTTTTATATGACTTAAGACCAGACCCTCCAAAGAGAATACAGTTGCCTTCCATCCCCTCACTGAAATTTCATTATCAACCACAGATTGAGGGATGTAACCACACCTGGACAGACTTTGTCACAAGACATCGTCTATCTCTCAGGATCATTCAAATTACAAAGAAAATCATTTATAAAATAATGTCTGCCTCTTGGGTCCTTTTAATTCACCTAAAACTATTTACTGCCTCTCAAAAATTTCACATTTACCTCTCCTTTTCCTCTGTGAAGAAGAGTACATAAGCATGAAAACCTTATTGGGTTATTGGGTAATAATTCTGCAATTCCCCTCTCATGAGTGTTAAATAATTTTTATGCCTTTTTCTTTTGTTAATCTGTGTATTGCCAGTTACACAGCAACTGGCAAACCTCCAGAGAATAAGGGGAAACTTCCCTTTCTCTCCTACAAGTAACACTGAAGAACCAGTTTGTAAACTTCACATAATTTTTATTGTTACCTTTTAAATGGTTTACTGATTATTCTAAGAAAATCTTTTAATGTATCTCCATGACATTTTATAATACAGCACAAAAAAGAAAAATGCTAATTGTATGTACATTATAACATTTTACCATCATTTCTAAATTAAAAAGGATTAAATTGAGTTTGAAACTGCCTATGCAAAATTATGACAGTGAAGCAGCTTCATTGTCTGGGGTGAATATCTGGGGTTCATCATCTTGTGCCAAGAAAATTTAAGATGCGGACACACATGAGGAGTTTAGGAGTAGAGGTTTAATACGCGGAAGAAAGAGAAAGGAGAACAGCTCTCTCTCTAGTGAGAGAGAGGGGCTTCGGGATAGGAAAGACCAGCTGGCATAGGATGCACCAGATTTTATAGGCAGGCTTGAGGAGGTGGTGTCTGACTTACCTAGGGCCCTCAGATTGATTTGATCAGGTGTGACATATACATAGTGTGCAAGGAAGGCTGGCCACCCCACCCTAATCTTATTATGCAAATAGGCTTTCCACTTGACCTGCGGTATCTTGTCTGCTCCTTACTGTACACATGGCCGGCAAAAAGAAGAGAAGATGGAGCTGCCATTTTGAACATACCAAGTCCCAGGCGGTATTTTTCTGGCAACATTCACCTGTGCAAGCTTCCAGCTTGCTTGTCTGTACCTGCAGCTTGATTTTGCGGACTGCTATTTGTTAGAAAATGATTTTGGAGCTGCTTTTCATTAAAAAGGAAAACTTTCCCTAGGACTCCCGTGCCCTCACTATCTGCCTAAGTAATTTCTTCTGAACTCCTATATCAACAGCAAGAGAAATCTGACATAGTTGACTCTATCTTGCTTCTCATTTCCAAATTTCCTTGGTCATTTCTGAGAGTAGAAGCTAAACTTAGGAGAAATTCAGTTTATAGTTTAACTTGAAAGAAAGAATGAGAGCAATCTTTCTAAACCTAATCCCTTCCCCATTCAGGGCCGAAATTGTCTTCATAAGACTAACGAGAGGTCACAAAATAGGTATAGTTTCTATAATCCTTTACTGCTCAGAAGTTATGTAGCCAAAAGTCACAAAATTTGTGACCTAATTCATGACTCAACTCATCTTTTAACCCCACATAGAGGCAGACTTAGTGCATGAGGGCCATTTTCAACACCCACATGATTTCACTCCCAACCAATCAGCAGCACCGCACCCATTCCCTAGTCCCCTGCCCACCAGATTGTCTAGAAAAACCCTAAGCTCTAAGCCTTGAGGGAGACTAAGTGATAACTCCAGTTCTTCCATGTGTGCTGGCCTTTCATCAATTAAACTTTCTCTACTGCAATACCATGGTCTCAGTGGACTGATTTGCTCTGTGCAGTGGTCAGAAAGAACCTGCTGAATGATCACAAAAGGTAAAAAAGATATTGTCTTTCAATTTAACGGACAATGCCTCCTGCACATTCTAGGTATTTTAAAAATATTTTAAATTCACCCAAATTAGATTACAGGTATATATGCTTACGTGGTTTTTTGCTGATGGCTACTCTTCCTCTGAAACATAAAATATTTTCTGGAACAGTATTTCAAGCATCTTTTGAAAATTAGCCACATGAACTAATCATTTATATATATATATATATAATGGTTTTTTTTCTAAGGACTCAACAGAATAGATGACTCTATTGCAAATTGATCCCAACTCCTGAATTTGGTTAACTTTGACCTTTTCTGTAATTCTCCTAATTTAATTCCTTTAGCTCTAATTAGGTTGCCATGTACAATGTCACCCACTTCCACTCACTTGTTTATACTAACCTAATTTTTTAAATCACAAGTTCTGCTTTCAGTTGATTCTTAGGCAAGCATTCATACTGATGATGTTAAGCATTGCTCATAAGTCATTTCCTACTAAATTGATTAATTTTTTTTTGTTGTTAACACGTGGACTTTCTTAAATGCTAAAGGTGGCATTTTCTATTTGCTTACCTTGGTATCAGCTTCCTTATCCATAAATAGGAATAATAGTTTCATTTTGTTTTTATTTTTGTTTTCTTGAGACAGAGTCTCACTTGTTTGCCCAGGCTGGAGTGCAGTGGCACGATCTCAGTTCACTGCAACCTCTACCTCCCAGGTTCAAGCGATTCTCCTGCCTCAGCCTCCCAGGTAGCTGGGATTATAGGCACACACCACCACACCTGGCTAATTTTTGTATTTTTTAGTATAAAAGGGGTTTCACTATGTTTCCAGGTTGGTCTCGAACTCCTGACTTCAGGTGATCCGCCTGCCTCGGCCTTCCAAAGTGCTGGGATTACAGCTGTCAGTTACTACACCTGGCCCAGGAACAATAGTTTCTAATAGTTTCTAGTGAGACACTATAGTCCCAGCTATTTGGGAAGTTGAGGTGGGTGGCTCACTTGAGCCTAGCAGGTGGAAGCTACAATGAGCTTAAAAAAAAAAAAAAAAACTGAAGAATCTTTTAACAACTAAGAGACTAAATTAGTAGTTTTTAAACTTTCCTCAAAAAAAGACTTAGACACAAATGGTTTCATTAGTAAATTCTATAAATTCTACCAATCTTTATAAAAACCAAAATTCTTCGCGAACTTTTCCAAAATTAGGGAAGGGAAAAATTTCCAAATTATTCTATGAGGTCTGTATTGCCCTGATGCCAAAATTAAACAAAAATATGGCAAAAGGCACAACAAATCAATATTCCTTTTGAATATAGTTGCCAAAAATGTGCAACAACAACAACAACAACAACAACAAAAATACAGCAAACCAAATCCCATAATATATATAAAGAATTACATATCATGGCTAAGTGGGGTTTATCCCAGGAATGCAAGGTTACTGTAACATCTTAAACCAATCAATGTAATAGATCTTTGCAATAGAATAAAGAACAAAACTCACCTGATAATCTCTATATACATTGAAAAGTCATTTGACAAAAATATTAATATGATACCTGTTTATTATAAAAATACTCAACAAAGTAGGAAAAAAAGAGAACTTTCTCAACCCGAAGAAGAAAATCCATGCAAAACCCATCTAAAGTACATAATGATGAAAAAATAATGCTTTTCCTATAAGATTAAAAATAAGCAAACAAAATGTTTCCTTTTGCCACTTCTATCCAACATTGCACTGGAGGGTCTAGCTAGAGCAAGTCCGGTGGCAGGGGCAAAAAAAGCATCCAGAATGAACAATTTGCTAATAAATGTTACAATGTAGGTGAACCTTGAATCACTATGCTAGGTATAAAAACCAATCACAAAATATCACATATGACATGATTTCCTCATATGAAATGGCCAGAACAGACACATCTATAGATACAGAAAGTGGATCAGGGGTTGCCTAGGGCTGGAGGATTAGTAAAAATGCAGAGTAACTGGGAAGTTTAATAGGAGTGAGGTTTATTTTGGGGGTGACAAAATTATTTTCAAATTCAATTTTGGTAATTATTTACAACTCTCTGAATATAGTGAAAGTCATTTAATCATAGACATTAAATTGGTGAACCACAAAGTAATTGAATTGTATCTAAATAGTTTAAAGATATACTAATTTTAATTTTGTAAAATAATTCATAAATGGGCTGGGCACGATGGCTTATGCCTGTAATCCCAGCACTTTGGGAGGCTGAGGCAGGCAGATCACCTGTGATCAGGAGCTCGACCAGCCTGGCAAACATGGTGAAATCCCATCTGTATTAAAAATACAAAAACGGCTGGGCACGGTGGCTCATGCCTGTAATCCTAGCACTTTGGGAGGCTGAGGCAAGTGGATCACCTGATGTCAGGAATTCAAGACCAACCTGGCCAACATGGTGAAACCCTGACTCTACTAGAAATACAAAAATTAGCTGGACGTGGTGGTGTGCACCTGTAGTCCCAGCTACTGGGGAGGCTGAGGCAGGAGAATCACTTGAACCCAGGATGTGAGGGTTTCAGTGAGCTGAGATTGAGCCACCACACTCCAGCCTAGGTGACACAGCGAGACTCCATCTCAAAACAATAATAATAATTCATAAATGGGGAGATGTCATTGTTACTATTACCTAGAGTAGTGCATACACAAAGTCTGTGAAAAGAACAACAATAACACCATGCATGTATATATTTAATTTTGTGTTGTTAGTGTATTATTTCTGGCCGGCAGCTTCCTAGGTAGTAACTACATTTCTCAACTTCCCGGATAGTTTCCTGTGGTTAGTACTAGCCAATTTAGTGGTGTTTGTCGCTTCAGGGCCGGATTTTTTAAAAGCAGGTATGCATTATCCTTAGTGTCTATTTTCACTTCAGACAGTGAAAAAAAAAAAAATGACTATTGGGTGCTCCTCACAATGATCTTACATAAAATATATGAAAAATTTAAAATTTTCGAGTAACTACTAATTAATACCCTAGCTAATACAGAAGGCAAAAATATAATATGAGAGGTAAACGATAAGAGCTTACTAACTTCTAATGCATCCATGATGGCTTAGCCAAAATAGTTGTTCTTCCTTTTCATTGGCATGCAGAATCAAAATCACAGATTCCACAAGAAGATGGACTCGTGGTGAGGTACTTTGGGTTTTCTCAGCTCTCTTCCTCTTCTAAGGACAAGAGACAGTTTATCTTGTTGCAAATCCAACTGAAGTTAATCCCAGAAGTCTCCTGAAATAAGACTCCATCTCAAAAAAAAATCTATTTATCTGCACACACACACACACACACACACACATGCATCCATGTAACATTATATATGCTCCCCCAGATATCTCCTATTTAGCTCATTTTAGTTAAAATTAGTCAAATACAAGATTTTTTCCAAAAATTAACACTTTCAAAGCAAGAAAGTAAAATTTGCTCATTGTGTAATCTAGTTACAGAAATATCTTTTGACTTCATTGTATGTATATTATATACATATATGTATATATGTGTGTATATATATTCTCACTATAATGTTCTCACCACTATATATACACATATATATGTATGTATATATAACACAATATAAGATCTAACCTGTTAAATTTTTGTGTGTGCAATAGTGTTGTTAACCATAGGCACAATGGTATGCAGCAGGTATCTAGAACTCACTCATCTTATATATTCTTGAAGGAGTGTATACAAGATGTATATGCATATTATCTTTTGTTTAGTATTTTTTTTCTAAATCAACAGATACATGAGAATATTTATCTTAGGCACAAACTATTAATCTTCTAAGAGTGATAGTGTAAATTTTACTAATTTTCTCATTCCAGAGTGTTATCATGGTGTTTAGGTTTTTTTTGTTGTTGTGTTGTTACTTGTTTGGTTGGTTGGTTGGAGTAAAAACTGTCTATTCTGCATTAGAACTCACACACAGTGTGTCTGGATACCTGGTATGTGGTTAGTATCATGTGAATTATCTACATTAAATGATCTTCATGAAACTCAATGATTTTTCTAAATATAAAGATGTCATACAGTCAGATCTTCACCATTGTGGCTGCAAAGAACATAACCCATAGCCTAGCTGAAGTAATGGATCCTAGCAACAACTACAGATTTTATTTTCCTTGCTGGTCTTAGGCCAATTCTGTTCACTATTTTGGCTTATATTGTCAGTCAGGGGCTCTGAGGACTTAAAAAAAAACTTTTTTAAGAGACAAGTCCTGCTCTGTTTCCCAGGGTAGAGTGCAGTGGCTTGATCATTGCTCACTGCAGTCTCAAAGTCCTGGGTTTGCACTCCTTCCACCTCAGCCTCCCAAGTAACTAGGACTACAGGTGCTTGGCATCATGCCCAGATAATGTTTTTATTTTTATTTATTTTTTCTAGAGAAGGGATCTCCCTATGTTGTGCAGGCTAGTCTCATACTCCTAGCCTCAAGTATTCCTCCTGTCTTGGACTTCTAAAGTGCTGGGATTACAGGTGTGAACCACTGTCCCCAGCCTTTAAAATATTTTAATCTTCACAAATGAGTTATTTAAGACTAAGCAAGAAGGGTACATGGATGCCCTAGTCTTAAAGACTGGATGACAATAGGAAGACATTGTATTTTTAAGTGTATAGACCCCATAATCCATGGGGCATTAGACAGAGACTGAGGATTCTGAATAGGCATTATTAGACAGAGATGAGAAGTAATTTAGTTGTGGTGGTTATAGTTTTCATGCAACTAATCTGTTTCAGAATGTTAGACAACCACTTGGTGCAGTAGGAAAATATTCTAGCTCTATCAAAGAGAAAAAAAAACAGTGACAGCTCTCCAGGAACTGGGAATTCTGCCAGTAACTATGCTCATGAGCCTACTTCTCAGTAGCTTATATGAAAAGAAAATTTGCCTACTACCTTGTTCAAATTATGCCACATCCCTTAATAAATACTAAGAATGGTTTGTAGTCATCACTTATATATCTTTTACATACCCACACATGTATGCAAACACATACACGTACATACATATATATACACATACGTATATATAGGTACCAGAATGTATGTAAAATAACATGAAACAAATGATAATACAGCATGATAACATATATTGACCTTATCCTCAAGATTCAAATAATACCACTGTAAATTTTCTGCTTCAGGAACTCAAAATACAATTTAGAAAATGGTTCAGTATTTTAACAATCTTAAAACACTGTACGAAAAGAAGGTTCAAATTCTTGAAATATAATGAAAGATAAGTGAATACTGAGAAATGGCAAGAAACAAAATTGTTTAAAAGGAGTAAAACCTATATTGAGGGTAGCAAGTGATTTAAATGATACAACAGAAACTTGAATACATCGTGTGAAAGACATTCTTGAGATGATCTTCCATAATATAAAGGAAAAGGACAAAACTTACAGAAAGAGAAAACAAGTTAAGAAGGGTGACAATGTAATCTACAAATTATATGGGACACTTTGGAAGGAACCACAGCAACTAGAAAAGAAATGATAAATAAAATAAGCTAAGTTAATATAAAAGACATAATTAGCAGAATCCAGTAGAATAAAAAATATGCAAATATAACATTACTGGTATTACCATTAGATCAAAGTAATATAGAAAAAAATATGTATGTCCAGGAACTGTGGCTCACGCTTGTAATCCCAGCACTTGCAGAGGCTGAGATTGGTGGATCACTTAAGGTCAGGAGTTCAAGGCCAGCCTGGCCAACATGGCAAAACCCCACCTCTACTAAAAATACAAAAAAAATTAGCTGGGCATGGTGGCGTACCTATAATCCCAGCTATTTGGGAAGCTGAGGCATGAGAATTGCCTGAACCCAGGTGGTGGAGGTTTCAGTGAGCCATGATCGTGCCACTGCACTCCAGCCAGGGTGACAGAGCGAGACTCCATCTCAAAAAAATAATATATATATACACACACACACACACACACACACACACACACACACACACATCCATGTAACAGTGAGGTTAAGTTCCTCATAAAGTACTAAAATTCAAACTCAACGTAAACTTCCTATTTGTAGTGCTCAAAGTCCCACACCGAATAAGCATTTTTAAATTCAAATCTAATTTTCTTCTCTAATGTTAGGATGAGATCTCACCAGTCTGACTCCTACACAGGAAATTGTGTAGGAGTCACACATATCTGAATGTAATACAAACAACAGGTACCTGAAGGTGCTAGAGAGTGAACAGAATTAGACAAACATTGTGGGGTGCACACACTGAGAGGAGAGGAATTTTGCAAATTGATTTCATGTTGTCATTGACTTTTAGGTTTGAGCTAAGAACATTCACTATATGGGGTGGGAGACGAAGAGAGTACCATTGGAAAAACCACTATCTTTTGGACCTGGCTACCCATGGCCTCTAAAGAAAGTAGAGGAATCCTATAAGAGAAAGGGACAAGGAGGTGATTACCTAATTCTCTGACCAAACACATGCAGGAGCCTCAAAGCTAGTTAGTTATATATATTCACGGGCATTTACCTTTTCAAAAATGTTATAAACTACACATGTTTTAAAGTATATTTAAAAGCAATGAATACTTGCTGAAAAAAATCTGAATTTACAGAAATAGATACATAAAATAAAGTTAATTTTCCTGTAATTGGATTTATTCCAATTGTCTGACAAATTAATTAAAATTAAGACTTCAAGGTATGGAAGCCATGGTATATACTTCCTTTCTTTGCTAATCCCAAGAAACTGGAAAAAGTGTTGTTTGTAACTTGGCTTTCACTATCCAGTTAAATGTGTTTGCTGCTTAGCTTCATGATCACTTAAGACAATTGATGCTGCTTCTCTCTTTAACACTTGTTAACAGAAAATTTAAACTTTTTACATACTCAGTAGATTGGGCCTATAGAATTACTAATCCTAAGGAAATGTTTTCCTGAGCAGAAAGAACTGTGGAGAGCAACATAACTGATATAGTCATGGACAATAAATTTGAGAAAAGGTTTTCTGAATATTCAAATTGAGTATCTTTTTATTTTAATTTTTATTTTTTGTAGGAACAGGGTCTTGTTCTGTTGCTCAGACTGGTTCCAAACTCCTAATTTCAAGCAATCCTCCTGCCTTGGTTTCCCAAAGTGCTGAGATTATAATCATGAGCCACCATGCCTGGCTCAATTTTATTTTTACATTGGTCAAATTTTTTATTTGTCAGCAGACTTCTTTTCTAAAATTCTTTAAGGACCATAGTTAAGCCTCAAAATCTAGTGGCTTAACTATGAATATAAGAATACAGTGTGTATAGTATATTTCCAACTATTATATAAATTTAAGCAAAATGATTACATGAAAAGCATCTAAGTGATAAATTATTGATTGTAATGGATGGCACACTAATGTTAAAGAAGTATGAATTAACTTCGTTAAACAATAGTGAGTGTCAGTAATTATGAATTCTTTTTAAAACTTACTTGTTTCTAAGTTCTATTATGGTGTTTCAGGTGAAGTCTATCCAAAACCAAAATATATTTTTCTTCCACTGCTAGAATTGTCCATATCAATAATTCCGTTTGATCTTTTAAAAGAGAGCATTGTTTGAGGTGGCTGTTCGTTGGTTCTCTGACAAATGGCCCGTGTCCATACGGAGCAATAAATGGCAACGTATCTGCCTATTCATTCTCCTCTCAAAAATCTCCCTGACGGATAGCAACAAAACATTATTGGAGGTCAAACAGAAATAGACACGGCTTTAATAAGCGGAGGGAGAATGCCATGATTCACATCCAAGGTCTTTTCTCAGCTTGCCTCTTTCTCTAACAAGGTCCAGGACTCGAGCTACTCCCCTGGAATAACAAATGCATGTGGATGGAAAGCCTGCGGCACCTCTCATCTGTGTACCTAGATTACGGCTGATCTCAGTTGTCCTGATGAATTTACACAGATGGCCAGCTGCAAGGCAGCATATCTGGTAGAGGTCAAATAACGGGTACTTTTAAACATCTCTTCCAAGGAAGAAAAATCCCCCATGATGCTAACCATTTAAGAAAAAATAGTATCTCTATAAAACTGCTCTTTAAATAAGGATCTTTCTTGTGCCTGGTCACTTTGTGGCTGAAATAAAACGTAGACAGAAATCAGTGTGCTGCAATCTGGGCCTTGAGAACCTATCTAAAATGCGATGTTCGGTTAATCAAGTGAGTTTAGGAATTTTAGTTTTTAGGTTTTTCAAGACTGAAGTTTCCATTGGATCAGGAATTCTTGTCTGCTGTAGATTTATATTCATGAGCATTGTGTGGAAATTGTGAGCTGCTTAGGTGGTTGCAGTGGGGAGTTATTCTATTCCTGGGTTAGAAAAGTAAGCTAAAGATGAGGTTAAAATTCTAAACCTCTAACTTGGTAGTCTTCTATGAGATTCAAATTTCCCCATCTTCAGATTTGGGGTGTTAATTTTGAACCTTTATATTTGTTGTGGAAGGTTGTTGGAGTAATTAAATAAAATATTTTGTATAATGTTCTTACCACATAGAAGAACCCCAATATTGTGTCAGTTTCCTTTTGTTTTCCTTTGTCTCAGGAGAATGAACTCTAGGCCCCAAATAGTCAAGTTGGAATTCGTCCTCTTTAATTTAATAATTTAGACCCACTTTATGTTTCTTCCTCATCCACTTGATCTATTTAATTCTTTATATCCCATTCCCAATACTCATTCCTGTCCATACCCACAAACACACTCCCACACACACCAACACACACATCTCCCTAAGATATTTGACTTAGAAGTTTGTCTTGTTTTCCAGGCTAACGCCTACCTTAGAAAGCATTTTAAGAGTCTAGCCCTGACTAGTTCCTACATTCTATGACTTATGATATGAGAGGGGGGCAGGGAAGTGCCGTGCAGAGGAGGGAGTGGTCACTGGCGAGGTCTCCACCCCAGGACCTGTGCCCTCGGACCTAGGTGAGGACAGGCTTTTCTGTTTTCCCGCCTAACTGTTGCATTTCCCAAGACCACCCTAGCCTGCCACGGCCCCATCCTGTGCCTATAAAAACCCGAAGACCCTAGCGGGCGCGCACACAAGCGGCTGGACATCGAGAGGAACACACCAGCGTAAGAGCACACTGACAGACACTGGCAAACCGGCAGGCCAGCAACCAGTGGAATGACTTGGAGTTTGACGGGGCAGCTGGAGGAGAACTTGGCTGCTGAGCAGCCCGTCTCCCTGGGAAAACCACCTTCCCACTTGTCTCCCTTCTGGCTCCCATATCTGCGGAGAGCTACTTTCACTCAGTAAAACCTTGCACTCATTTTCCAAGCCCAGGAGTGATCCGATTCTTCCGGTACACCAAGGCAAGAAAACTTGGGATACAGAAACCACTCTGTCCTTGCCATAAGACAAGCTGCCTGTGGATGGCTAAACTCAAATAGCACATGGTAACACATGCCCACTGGGGAGCTGTAAACATACACCCGTAGATGCTGCTGTGGGGTCAGAGCCCAGGCTCCCCCAAACCTGCCTGTCTGTCTGCCTGCTCCCCATAGGGGTTTTGAGCAGCAGGGCACCGGAGAAGCAAGCCACACCCCCTTTGCCCCCTCTATGAGGGGGACAAGGGAATATTTCTGGTTTTAGAATCAAGGTATATTATGACCAGTTGCAGCAGACTTTTAAGTTTTCAGCTCTCCAGTTTTACTTCCTGGATGTTAATTACACTTCCTCCACCCTGTTAAATTCAGGCCTGACATATGATAGGCTTTGATTAATAAAATTTGAGGAGAAATGACACATTTCACTTCTGAGGAGATGTTTTAAAAGCCAGTGCCTATGCCATGCATTTGTTTTTCCTTTCCCCTTGCCACTAAAACTGTTTGAAAAAGCGACTGCTCTGTTAGTCTGGGTTCCAAACAGAGGACATTGATAATACAGATGAGGGCTCCCAGCCTACTTTTGATCAACTACATTGTGATCTGGAAATAAGCATTTCTAAGTCACTGAGATTTGGGAGATTCTCTATTACTAGAGCTTAACCTACCCTCTCATGACTAGTATATTACTCCAGACTAGAGTAAACACTTCATTTTGAGTATACTTCAGCCTTTTTTTTAAATCGAATATGCTTTTCATAAACCTTCCTAATACCGTAGTCATTTGATTTAACTAGGATAGTTTGATGCATTTCAACTTCGCATTAAGAGAGTATAGCTAGGCCAAGCATAGTGGCTCATGCCTCATCCCAACAGTTTGGGAGGCCAAGGCAGGAGGATTGCTTGAGACCAGAAGTTCAAGTCCAGCCTGGGCAATGTAATGAAATATTGTCTCTACAAAAAATTAAAAATAAAATACAGGCCGGGTGTGGTGGCTCATGTCTGTAATTCCAGCATTTTGGGAGGCCAAGGCAGGTGGATCACCTGAGATCAGGAGTTCGAGACCAGCCCGGTCAACATGGTGAAACCCTGTTTCTACTAAAAAAAAAATTAAAAAAAAAAAAAGCAGGATTGATGACTCACACCTGTAATCCCAGCTACTTGGAAAGCTGAGGCGCAAAAATCGCTTGACCCCGGGAGGTGGAGGTTGCAGTGAGCAGAGGTCACACCACTGCACTCCAGCCTGGGTGACAGGTGAGATTCCATCTCAAAAATAAATGAATGAATAAATAAATAAAATAAATTAGCTGGGTATGGTGGTGTGTGCCTATAGCTACTCAGGAGGCTGAGGCAGGAGGATTGCTTGAGCCCAGGAATTTGAGGTTACAGTGAGCTGTGATCATATCACTGTACTCTACCCTAGAGTACAGAGTAAGAGCCTGTCTCTTAAAAAAATTAAAAATAACAAAAAATATATATGGCTGTGTCCTTGAGTCTCTAGTGCCGACTTGCATTACTTGATAATTTCTTAGATTTACATAGAGCCCTTGCCTTGGGGTTTGTATCAATTTAATCTCCCATCTGTTGCAAAACTCATTTATTCATTTTGGGCACCTTAATGACTATTGTTTTCATGAACTGTGTGGGACCTGATATAACCATCTCTTCTTGTGCACTAGGCTTTATAGCCTTAGACTTAGTATCTTTTCTAAGCACAAGCACCTTGATATTGATTTCTTGATGCCTATTCAGCCACTATTTCTGTGGAAAGATTCAGTTTCTTTCACTCTCAGTCTGTCAAATGAATGAATTCTATTAAAGCTATCCTTTGACCAATAATGGAATGCTCATTCTGTGAGTTTCTCACTTTGTGACATTATCATTTTAATTATGACATAATATTGGTTAGAAGTTAACAAAACATGCCATCAAAGATAGTTCAACTAATTGTGTAGGCCAAATTAATTTACCTATGAGATGGGAAAATGATTCAGAAAAGGAAATATAAATTGTCTATAACTCCTATGCATGCTTGTGTGCATACACATGTATATGCACACATGTACAAACATTCTTTAGGGCTAAGTTAATTTCTTTCCTTGTATATATTTTTCATAGATGCTATAGTTGGTAAGCAGTGAACTATTATATTTTGGGGGAAAATATCATTGCTTCCCAGATAATTTTTAGAATTTTACAATGTACTCAAAGAATTAAATGTCTATATAATATATGAATGCCACTAGACTACATTACTCTCCAGGCTGACATGCAGAATTTTTTTAAAGTATTATATTGCTGGGATACCATACTGATGATTCCAATATGGTAACCATGTGCTTCCCACCCTGCTATAAACTATTTAAGAAGGCGTGAGTCTTCTGTATTTAAGGACAGATCTCTGAGAAGCCTGAATTAATGTTTAATCAAACTCCTGATTCTTCAGCTTGTCATACCTCTCAGTCATGCTTCTCAGCCTCATTCTCTCTATTCTCACACTCATATGCCTTGTCATTGATTTGCCCACAGCATCTAGTCCAGTCCTCTTATCAGTAAAAATTACCTGCTCTCAGGACTCCTTTAGGGAGAAACTAGCCTTCCAGACTCATTCAACCACATCAATTCCAGGGGCAGCTCTTCAGGTTTTAGCACACCAGTCATAGAAATCACAGTACCCTTTAGCACTTTTTCCTTGCATGAAGTGGGAGAAAAACATTGTTGTGATGAAATAAACCTGAAGTCCAGAAACATGTTAAGTAATTTTCTTCATAACCACATAATCAGTAGACCCAGAGTTCAGTGTAGGTCTATATCTTCTTATAGGCAGTCATTGAGGAAAAACTGAAAAAGTCATAATGCCTTGAGTACTGATAAAGGAATTTTATTTGTTTTATCAGGGATGAAAAAGTATGAGGCAGAAAAATGGATGCTGATAGTCTCCTACTTTATGTAATAAACTGCCTGCAGACGAATGGAAGAGAGAGAAAATGGTAGCAGAGCTTAGGGGATAAAGAATGATATGCAAAGTGTTCAGGGCAATGAATAAATGTTAAGGAGTGTTAATGAATGAGCTTTACAAGATCCACTGGTAACCTAGTTGGAACAGGATAAGCCTTATAGATTCAAGGCCAGCATTTTTCCACTTCCCATGCTCATCCACTTCTTCACTGCCTGAATCATTATTTCTTTAGTTGTTGTTGTTGTTTTGTTTTTGTTTTGTTTCGTTTGAGACAGAGTCTCACTCTGTTGCCAAGGCTGGAGTACAGTGGCGCAATCTCGGCTCACTGCAAGCTCCGCCTTCTGGGTTCATGCCATTCTCCTGCCTCAGCCTCCCAAGTAGCTGGGACTACAGGTGCCCACCACCACACCTGGCTAATTTTTTGTATTTTCTTTTTTTAGTAGAGACGGGGGTTTCACCGTGTTAGCCAGGATGGTCTCGATCTCCTGACCTCATGATCCGCCCTCCTTGGCCTCCCAAAGTGCTGGGATTACACTGAATTATTATTTCTTAATGCTTTTACCTGTTGCAGAAATGTTACTGTGGGATAATGACTGAGAGCAACATACCAAGAGAAACTGAGGACATAGAGTATTTTGGCAAAGACATTTTTATTTTGTGCATTCAGCATGCATTCCATTTCTCTCAAAATTACCATAGGGATTTATTGTTCCTTGTAGAACCACCTTGAGGAAGGAAGGGTTTGACAAGCCTGAAAACATTCTCTCTGCTGTACTCTTAAAGATGTTAGAGCCTCCTAACATCTAATTATTGTTTGAGACACTAGCAATAAGCCCAGCCCATTCCTGAGCGTCTTACTTTGAGTAAGAAATCAACTTGATTGAGAAATCAAGTCCCAAGTCCTGGGCATTTCTGGACTTTGGCATCAAAAAATATTTAGGCTCAAGCTGTCCCTGATGGTCCATTCCATCAGTCCACCCCACTGGTGTTCTTTAATACAGGGTGGGAAGAGGGACAGGATTAGGAAAAATAATTAATAGATACTAGGCTTACTACATGGGTGATGAAATATTCTGTACAACAAATCCCCATGACAGAAGTTTACCTATGTAACAAACCTGCACTTGTACCCATGAACTTAAAATAAAAGTTAGAAAAAGGTAAGGATTTTAAGATTGATCTGAGAACAACCAACCAACAATTTATTTCTTTATTCCCTTGTCCTAAAGAATACCACAATTGATTTAGTGTTTTCTGTAATTTCAACATGAAATAAATGTAATTTCAGCATGAATTAAATGCCATAACAGAAAAGGAAAAAAGTAAAAGCAGCAGTGATTTTAGAATAAAACTTACATAAGTAGACACAGGGTCTGAGCAAGCTTCTCAAAAGGAAGAAAGCAAAGGTCTGGTTTAGAGATTTTCCTCCTTGAGTGTCAGAGTTTGTGTGTTTATGTGTGTGTGTGTGTGTGTGTGTGTGTGTGTGTGTGTGTGTGTGTGTTTTATGACACAGAGATAGACAGAGACACAAAGGGTATTATTTCTAAAAGAATTTGTAAAGATTTCTATATTCACAGAAATAGCCATACTTTGGATCAGTGTCTCATGTGGAGATCACAAAGCCTTGAGTAGGCCAGAAAATGCCCATGTTAATGTTTTCCCAGATTTCCTGGCATCCCTTCACTTGACCTCTTTATCTATTTTTTAAAGAGCTATGATATTTTTCCAGAATAGGACAGATCACAATAGCAAAATATAAATAATAGTATTTTTTTGCATTGCTATTATGGGGGTAAAACTTCCAGGCTCAGAAAATTAAAAAGATGAAGAAGGTACTTCTGCTTTTTGGTCCCACATGTGAATGTAGACATTGTTACTCCTGTTTTCACAACAAGAGATAGCCAGGCAAAGTGAAAATCTATTTTTTTTCCACTGCAAGAGACTAGACGTCACAGGGAAAATCATCACCCCAGTTTCTGGAGAGTCAGGCATACCCAGAAAGATACAGTACCCAAGATTCATTTATTTGGAACAGATGCCACTTGATGCCTAAGGCAATAGGAACACTTTATTCATAATTTTGATGCAGTGCTAGAGGCTGAGTGAGAATTAACATGCGAATGAGAAGCTGCTGAAGACTGCTGTCATAGAAGGACCTTCTCACCTTCACATTTTTGCCTCAGAATCCCTGGCATATTCTCACAGGTAGGATCTAAGAAAGTTCCTCACATGGCTCTGGCAGGGGGTGAGAAGGATAATCACTATGACACCCTTCCAAATGCTTTCTCCTAATGAAAGCCTCGTATTCAGGGGGATGGATTTGAACCAGAGGTCAATTTGGAAATTTTTTGCCAGCTGGAGGAAGGGAGCTGTACCCTACTTTATCTCCACTCTCCCTGTCTCACTTAAGAAAAAATAAATAAATAAAAAGATATAGTCAACAGGAAAGAGGGCTTCAAGAAAATAGATGGATAATGTAGTACCTAGAGATAAGACTAAGGAAAAGAAAATTTAAAAAGCTGTACCCCTGCAAAGGGGCAAAAACATATCTGAGGGCCACACCCCTAAAACACAGGTCCACTAAAAGACAGACTAAATCAGAAGGTTATAGAACACCAGGAGTATAATTCAGAAAAAATGTATACACACACACACCCACATTATTATATATGTATACACACACGTTATATTGTATACATATAAATCAATGCATACATACATTATTATACACGTGTGTATATGTGTGTATGTATGTGTGTGTATATATAGAGAGAGAAAAAGAGAGTGAGAGAGATTTGTAATCATATCTCTTCTCTCTCATATGCTAACACCATGCTGATAAGCCCACAGGAAAAACAATGGAGAATTATGGGTGAAAGAGCTGAAGAGCTGAAAGACACAGACTGTCCTTGAGGAGAAGTACAAAGGGAAGCCCCCAAAGCCAAGAGGAGATGAAATAAACAAACCCATCATTGGGAATTTAAAAATCCTGTGCTAAAAGTTACCAAAACAAAACACAAACAAAAAAATTAAACACCGGCCAAATTTCTAGTCAAATTAACATACATCCTTACACTAAAGGTCTTATACCTCCGTTCCTATTACTCCATAAGACATGTCCAACTTTCAATAAAAACATTATGAGACACAACAAAAGGTAAGAAAAAAAAACAGTCTAAAGAGAAAAAGCAGTAATCAAAACTATACGCAGTTATGATACAGATGGAGGAATTATCAGAAGAGGATTTAAAGGAACCATGATTAATGTGAAAAAGTAGATCACATGCAAGACCAGATGAATAATGTCAGCAGAGAGATGGTAAATATAATAAAAATTGTAAGTACATGCTAGAGATCAAGAACAGGATAACACAAATCAATAAAAAATTAAAAGAAATAGGAAAGGGGTTATCTTTAGCTGCAAAGGAGCAAGGAATTATGCAAAGAATTCCAAAGAAAATATAATTATAATGAATTAAAATAGAGTCAAGCAAGAAGAGATTGGAGTGAAATGTTTGAACCATTGAAAGAAAGTAAACAAACTCTGCCAACCTAGAATTCTACATCCAGCAAAACTATCCCTAAACTGTGAAGGAAAAATAAAAACTGTCTCAAGAAACAAAAACTGAGAAATTTATTGCCAGTAGAACTTCCTTGCAAGAAATGTTAAAAGACTACTCAAACCGTTCTGAAAAATAGAGGAAGAGCAAATACGTTCAAACTCATTCTATGAGACCAGTATTACCCTGATATTAAAATTAAAGACATGTCAAAAAAAGAAAACTGCAGGCCAATATCACTGATGAATACTGATGCAAAAATCTTCAACAAAATACTAGCAAACAGAATTCAATAATACATTAGAAACATCATCCATCATGACCAAGTGAGATTTATCCCTGGGATATAAGGATAGCTCAATAGATGCAAATCTATCAACATGATACATTATATCAACAAAATGAAAGATAAAAACCATATGATCATTTCCGTTGATGCTGAGAAAGCATTTGATAAAATTCAGTATCACTTAATTATAAAAACATCCCACAAAAAACTGGGTGTACAAGGAACATACCTCAACATACTAAAAGCCATGTGTTACAGACCTATAGCTAGTATCATACTGAATGGGGAAAAGTTAAAAGCATTCCCCTAAGATTTAAAACACAACAAGAATGCCCATTGTCACTAGTGTTATTCAACATAGTGCTGGAAGTCCTAGCTAGAGCAATAAGATAAGCGGAAGACATAAAGGGCATCGCAATTGGAAAGAAAGAAGCCAAATTATCCTTGTTTGCCAATTTTATCATCTTATCTTGGAAAAACCTAAAGATTCCACAAGAAAACTGTTGAACTGATAAATTCAATAAAGTTACAGGATACAAAATAAACATCAAAAATTAGTAACATGTCTACATGTCAATAGTGAACAATGTGAAAAATAAATTTAAAAAATAATCCCACTTACAACAGCCACACATAAAATAAAATACCTAGGAAGTAATTTAACAGAAAGAAATAAAAGATTTCTACAATGAAAACCAGAGAACACTGATGAAAAAAATTTAAAAGGACACCAAAAAATGGAAAGATATTCCATGTTCATAGATTGGAAGATTCAATAATGTTAAAATGTCCATACTACCCAAATCAATCTACAGATTCAAGAAAATCCCTATCAAAATACCAAAAACATTCCTTACAGAAATAGAAAAAAAATTCTAAAATATATATGAAACCACAAAAGACCCAGAATAGATAAAGCTATCCTAAGCAAAAATAACAAAACAAGAAGAATCACATTACCTGACTTCAAATTATACTACAGAGGTATAATAACCAAAACAGCATGGCACTAGCATAAAACAGACACATAAACCAATGGAACAGAATAGAGAACCCAGAAACAAATCCACAGACCTATAGTAAACTCATTTTTGACAAAGGTGCCAACTACATACACTGGGGAAGAGAAAATCTCTTGAATAAATGGTGCTGGGAAAACTGGATAACCATATGCAGAAGAAAAGAAACCGAACTCCTATCTCTGGCCATATACAAATATCAATCAAAATGGATTAAAGACTTAAACCTAAGACCTCAAACTATGAAACTACTACAAGAAAGCATTGGGGCAACTCTCCAGGACATTGGTCTGGGCAAAGATTTCTTGAGCAGTGTCCCACAAGCACAGGCAACCAAAGCAAACACAGACAAATGGGATAACATCAAGTTAAAAAGCTGCTCCACAGAAAAGGATACAATCAACAAAGTGAAGAGACAAACAACAGAATAGGATAAAATATTTGCAAACTATGCATCTGACAAAGGATTAATAATCAGAATATATAAGGAGCTCCAACAACACTATAGGGAAAAAAATCTCATAATCTGTTCCAAAAATGAGCAAATATTTGAATAGAATTTTCTCAAAGACATAAAAATGGCAAACATGCATATTAAAAGATGCTCAACATCATTGATTATCAGAGAAATTCAAATTAAAGCTGTAATGAGATATCATCTCACCTTAGTTAAAATGGCATATGTCCGAAAGACTGACTATAACAAATGCTAGCAAGGGTGTGGAGAAAAGGGAACCCTTATTCACTGTTGGTGGGAATGTAAATTAGCACAACCACTATTGAGAACAGTTTAGAGATTTCTCATAAAACTAAAAATAGAGATACTATATGATCCAGCAAGCCCACTGTTGGGTATATATCCAAAAGAAACGAAATAAGTATATCAAAGAGATAGCTTCACTCCTATGTTTGTTGCAGCATTGTTTACAATAGCTAAGATTTGGAAACAACCTAAGATTTCATCAACAGATGAATTTATAAAGAAAATGTGGTACATATACCCAATGCAGTTACTATTCAGCCATAAAAAAGAATGAGATCCAGTTCCATGGACGGAACTGGAGATCATTATGTTAAGTGAAATAAACGAGTCCCAGAAAGGCAAACTTCACACATTCTCATTTATTTGTGGGATACATGAAAATCAAAATAATTAAACTCAGAGACACAGATAGTAGAAGAATGGATATCAGAGGCTGGGAAGGGTAGTGGGGGTTGAGGGGGAGGTGGGGATGGCTAAGGAGTACAAAAAAATATAGAAAGAATAAATAAGACCTACTATTTAATAGCACAATAGGGTGACTATAGTCAATAATAACTTAATTGTATATTTTAAAATAACTTAAAGGATGTAATTGGATTGTTTGTAATTCAAAGGATAAATGTTTGAGGGGATGAATACCCCGTTATGGATGATGTGCTTATTTCACATTGCATGCCTTATTAAAATATCTCATGTATCCTGTAAATATATGTACCCACCTATTATGTACCCAAAAATTTTTTTTAAATAATTTTTTTTTAATTTTAGAAAAAGAAATGTTAAATTTTTCAGGCAGAAGGAAAATTAAACAGGCCAGAAACCTGTATCTACATTTAAAAAAGAGAAGAGTGTCAGCAAAGGAATAAATAAAAATAATAATGCTTCTTAATTTTTCATTTCTTATTAATGTAAAAGTTATCTATAATAGTAACAATATATTGTATCATATTAAAAGTATATAAAGTAACATAGGTAATGGAAATTAGTGACAGCAATGCCACAATATATGGGAAGGAGAAGTTAAGAATACTTTGTTACAAAGCACCTGCACAACAGGTAAAGCAGTACGTTGTTATTTGAAGGCAGACCTAAATTAATTAAAAATATGCAGTGAAAAATATAGGCCATTACTAAAAATAGTTTTAAAGAAGTACAATTGATAGGCTGAAGGAGTGCCTAAAATGAGATTACATAAAATGCTCCACATCAGAAAAGAAAGAAAAAGAGGAGAAATAAAGAAAAAAAATGCAGCAAATGGTTATGAATACGGTAGCTATAAATCCAAATATACAATTAAGCAACTTAAATGTGAATGGTCCAAATACACCAATGGAAAGAAGGAGACTGTCAGAGTGTATAAAAAAATCTAACTATGTGTTTTCTATAAGAAACCCACTTTAAGCATTAAGATTCCAATAGTTTAAAATTAAAGAAATAGAGAAATATATTATGCTAATACTAATAATAAAAACTCAGTAGCTATATGAATTTCAGACACAACAGACTGAAGAACACGTAAAACAACCAGCGATAATCAGAAAATATTACACAATGATAAAAGAGTCCATTGTAGAAGATGTAACAATCCTCAACTTTTTTTTTTTTTTTTTTTGAGACGGAGTCTCGCTTTGTCGCCCAGGCTGGAGTGCAGTGGCCGGATCTCAGCTCACTGCAAGCTCCGCCTCCCGGGTTTACGCCATTCTCCTGCCTCAGCCTCCCGAGTAGCTGGGACTACAGGCGCCCACCACCTCGCCCGGCTAGTTTTTTGTATTTTTAGTAGAGACGGGGTTTCACCATATTAGCCAGGATGGTCTCGATCTCCTGACCTCGTGATCCGCCCGTCTCGGCCTCCCAAAGTGCTGGGATTACAGGCTTGAGCCACCGCGCCCGGCCACAATCCTCAACTTTTATGCATGAACAACAGAGTATGAAATTACAACAGACAAAAATGACAGAACTGGTTTTTAAAAACAGACAAACCCACCACTTTAGTTAGAGATATCAACACCTATATCTCAGTAAATCATAGATAAAGCAGGCAGAAGATCAGTAAGGACATAGATGACCTGAACAACTCTGTAAATCAACTTCATAAAACTGACATTTATACAATACATCACCCAACAAAAATAGCATCTACATTCTTCTCAAGCATTCTGGGCCATAAAACACACTGTGGCTAATTTAAAGGAATATAAATTATTAACATATGCTCTTAGTCTACCACGGCATTAAACTAGAAATCAACAACAGAGAGAGAGCTGGACAATTTTTTAATATTGGAAATTAAATGACACAATTCTAAATCTAGCATAAAAGAAGGTGCCTCAGCAGAAATTTTAACATATATTTAAATAAATGAAAATGACAATACAATTTATCAAATTTTGTGGGATGCAGCTAAAGCGGTGCTCAGATATATGTTATAGTATTAAATGCATATGTTAGTAAAGAGGAAATAACTAAGATCAATAACCTAAACTTCCACCTTTGAAACCATGGAAACAAAGCAAACTAAATCTAAAGTAAGCAGAAAGAAAGAAATAATAAAAATTAGGGCAGAAATTAATAAATTGAACACAGGAAGGTAATAGAGAAAATAAATGAAACTAAAGGCTGGTTTCTTGAAAAGATTAATAAAATTATAAGTCTCTAGCCAGCCTAACCATGAAAAAAGAGAGAAGACACAAATTACCAATATCATTAACGAAAGAGGAATCATCACTACTGACCATTAAAAGGATAAGGAAATACAACAAATAGCCCTAGTCCCATATATTTGATAACATATAGATAAATTTCTTGAAAGATACAAGTTACAAAATCTTCAAAGAAGAAATGTATTTTCTGAATACCACTGTATCTATATTAAAAATTATATTGGTAGCTAAAAACTTCTCAAAAAATACTGAGGTCAGATGATTTCAATAATGAATTCTATTGTACATCTGAGAAAGATATAAAGCCAATTGTATACAATATCTTCCAAAAAATTGAAGAAGAGAAAACATATTCTAACTTATTTTATGAGGGCAACATTACCCAAAAAACAAATTAAAAAAAAAAAAAAAAGATTTCACTAGAAAAGGAAGCCACGGATGAGTATCGTTCCTTGACATTGATGCAGAACTCCTTTACAAAACTGAATCCAGCTGTGTATTACATAGGATAATATACCATGACCAAGTGTTTTTCATTCTAAGAATGCAAGGTTGATTCCACCTTTATTAATAAGTCAGTGCAATTCATCATATTAACAGATTAAATTATAAAAAACGTTATCCCATTAATAAATGAAGAAAAAGCATCCAACCATGTTCAATATGCATTCATAATTTTTAAAAACTCTGAAATACACTAAAAATACAAATCCTTGTTTAACTGAATAAAGGGTATATTAAAAAAAAAAAAAACTACAACTAACATACTACTTGATAGAGAAAGACTCAACACTCTCTCCCTAAGATTCGAATAGGGCAAAGATGTCCTTACCACTTCTATTCAACAATGTACTGGAAATCCCAGCAGTTGCAATCAGACAGGAAAGGAAAAAAATCTGTGTTTATTTATAGATGACATGACTTTCTTTGTAGACAATCCCAAGAAAATTCCTAGAACTAATAAGTGACTTATGCAAAGTCACAACACACAAAGTCAGTATACAAAAAAGAATGCTTTTCTATATAGCACCAATGAATAGCTAGATATAAATCCTAAAAGCATAAAATGCCATGTTTTATAAATTTTATAAAATGTAGTTATAAATATTTAATAAAATACTTATTTGCAATTTTAAAAATTTATAAAATTTTATGTAAAATTTTATAAATATATAAAATTGTGTAAATAAAAATAGATTTATAAATATAATATCATTTACAGTAGCATCTCAAAATAAAGTACCTAGGTATAACTCTAACAAAATATGCATAGGATCTAGCTATATGTAAAAGCAACAAAATAGAGATGAAAGAAATAAAATAAGATCTAAATAATTGGAGAGATAATTACATGTTTATGGGTTAGAATGATCAACACTATTGAGATGTCAATTCTTCACAGTTTGAGATATAGATTTAATGCAACCACAGTTAAAATCCCAGCAAACCTTTTGTAGATACTGACAAACTGATTCTAAAATTTATATGGAGAGAAAAATTACCTAGAATCTCCAATACAATTCTGAAAACTAATACCACATTTATGAGATTCGCATTACTCAAATTTAATACTTACTGTGAAGCTGCAGTAAT